>NC_138224.1:49577422-49754922 GCF_964197995.2 Scardinius erythrophthalmus
AAGGGTCAAAGGTCAAGTTTGAGCTCAATTTTTTTTTATGTAGATATATATATTTATTATGACAACTACTTGGCAAATTTTCAGTGTCCTACCTATCATACAATTGGCTGGACAACAAAAAAACTTTAAAGTCATTTTTCTCAGTTTCACACTCTGGTGAGTTAAGGTCTTTTGCCTTTGTAGGGCAGCATGTGTCAGACACTTTACTATCTTGAGGCCACGAGTTACAATCTTGAGGCCACGAGTTACTATCTTGAGGCCACGAGTTACTATCTTGAGGCCACGAGACACTATCTTGAGGCCACAAGTTACTATCTTGAGGCCACGAGATACTATCGTGAGGCCACGAGTTACTATCTAGAGGCCACGGGTTACTATCTTGAGGCCACGAGATACTATCTTGAGGCCACGAGTTACTATCTTGAGGCCACGAGATACTATCTTGAGGCCACGAGTTACTATCTTGAGGCCACGAGTTACTATCTAGAGGCCACGAGTTACTATCTAGAGGCCACGAGATACTATCTTGAGGCCATGAGTTACTATCTTGAGGCCACGAGTTACTATCTAGAGGCCACGAGTTACTATCTAGAGGCCACGAGTTACTATCTAGAGGCCACGAGTTACTATCTAGAGGCCACGAGTTACTATCTAGAGGCCACGAGTTACTATCTAGAGGCCACGAGTTACTATCTAGAGGCCACGAGATACTATCCTGAGGCCACGAGTTACTATCTTGAGGCCACGAGTTACTATCTTGAGGCCACGAGTTACTATCTAGAGGCCACGAGTTACTATCTAGAGGCCACGAGTTACTATCTTGAGGCCACGAGTTACTATTTTGAGGCCACGAGATAGTATCTTGAGGCCACGAGTTACTATCTTGAGGCCACGAGATACTATCTTGAGGCCACGAGTTACTATCTTGAGGCCACGAGTTACTATCTTGAGGCCACGAGATACTATCTTGAGGCCACGAGTTACAATGTAGAGGCCACGAGTTACAATGTAGAGGCCACGAGTTACAATGTAGAGGCCACGAGTTACTATCTAGAGGCCACGAGTTACTATCTAGAGGCCACGAGTTACTATCTTGAGGCCACGAGATACTATCTTGAGGCCACGAGTTACTATCTTGAGGCCACGAGTTACAATCTAGAGGCCACGAGATACTATCTTGAGGCCACGAGTTACTATCTTGAGGCCACGAGTTACTATCTTGAGGCCACGAGTTACAATCTAGAGGCCACGAGTTACTATCTAGAGGCCACGAGTTACTATCTAGAGGCCACGAGTTACTATCTTGAGGCCACGAGTTACTATCTAGAGGCCACGGGTTACTATCTTGAGGCCACGAGTTACTATCTTGAGGCCACGAGATACTATCTTGAGGCCACGAGTTACTATCTTGAGGCCACGAGATACTATCTTGAGGCCACGAGTTACTATCTTGAGGCCACGAGTTAGTATCTTGAGGCCACGAGTTACTATCTAGAGGCCACGAGTTACTATCTAGAGGCCACGAGTTACTATCTTGAGGCCACGAGTTACTATTTTGAGGCCACGAGATAGTATCTTGAGGCCACGAGTTACTATCTTGAGGCCACGAGATACTATCTTGAGGCCACGAGTTACTATCTTGAGGCCACGAGTTACTATCTTGAGGCCACGAGATACTATCTTGAGGCCACGAGTTACTATCTTGAGGCCACGAGATACTATCTTGAGGCCACGAGTTACTATCTTGAGGCCACGAGTTACTATCTAGAGGCCACGAGTTACTATCTTGAGGCCACGAGTTACTATCTTGAGGCCACGAGATAGTATCTTGAGGCCACGAGTTACTATCTTGAGGCCACGAGTTAGTATCTTGAGGCCACGAGTTACTATCTTGAGGCCACGAGTTACTATCTTGAGGCCACGAGTTACTATCTTGAGGCCACGAGTTACTATCTTGAGGCCACGAGTTACTATCTTGAGGCCACGAGTTACTTACTATCTTGAGGCCACGAGATACTATCTTGAGGCCACGAGATAGTTATAATAATTTTTTTTGACAAAGTGGGACTAGGGGGGCTCCGTATGCCAGTTATCACAAAAAGAGCAAAACAAGCCCCTTAAAAAAAAACAGTATAAGCAGACATGGCAAAACTGTACAGGGGAACACATTTAAACAACTAGTATTACTAATATACTATAAACTTAAAAGTAAGTAACAAATTTATTATGAATAGAATAGTTCAATATAAAACATTCAGATATTATAAACTGATTGATTAAGTAAAACAATAACATGAGATTGAAAAGTAATTCAGCAGTTCATCTAAAAGTTGATGAGTGTGTTTCGTTTATTATATTTAGCTATCAAAATAGTTTACCAAATAAATAATTTACCAAATAAAAGAAAAAGAAAATTGAACAAGGTGAAGTACTTTTCATTTCTAAAGTATTTGGGTTTATTTATTATATAAAGTCCTTTCTGTCGATTTCTCCAGAATAACTACATGTATAAATAACTATATTGTGAAATATATTGTTTCCGTGAAATAAAAGGAGTCATACCGTGAAACAGAATTTTGGTCATACTGCCCACCCCTTACCTATATAAAATGCCTCACAGCTGACATCGCATATAAGAGCAAAAAACAAACCATGAGGTCAAAGGAACTGCCTGCATAGCTCATAGACAGGATTGTTGCAAGGCACAGATCTGGGGAAGGCTACAAAACATGCACTGAAGGTTCCCAAGAGCACAGTGGTGTGGTGGTGTATTTTTCAGACTTGCTAATTCTTTAACATTTTAAATACATACTTATGACAACTTGGATAACATTGCTGTACTTTGTTTTGCAGGCATGACTTGAGGAGGCTGCTCCTAGGTCTACAGTCAGCTGTTGATCTGGTTGAGCCTGGACCCATAGCAAACTGCGTAAATGTAGTAAGGTCCAGGGTGCTACAATGTGCTTAGAGGACCTTCAACAGACGAGCATTCAATCCACATAAACAACTCGATATCGTATTTGTGCATTCGTGCGGAACAGGGGAGGGATCTGTTGATACTGGTGGTCCTACCCGGGAGTTTCTCAGGCTACTGATGAAAGAACTCCTGGATTCAAGATACTTTGTTGGACCCGAGAACGGCCAGAGCCTTGCTCTTGATTCCCTTGGTGGGTTTTTTTTTTTTTTGAATATATATATTAAAAAAGATTGATTGATTATTTATAGACTGATTGATAGATAGATCCAGTACATACAATTACATAGATAGATATCCAGATAGAAAGTACGATAGGTAAGTAGATAGAAAAAGGTTCCAAAGAGTGCAAAAACAGCAATATATATCGAAATACTTATACATTTAAAAAAAATAAAATTCGAGCTGATACTACACTGTAACACACAATTTATTCCTGTGATAACACAGCAGAAATTAAAACTGCCATTACTTAAATCTTCATTGTCACATGAACTTTCAGACAGCTTTCAAATATGCCTATTCACCACACTTGCAACATTTGTGGTGTTGCAACTAGCTGGCGTAAAAACAATGACAGTGTCGTGTTGCGTCTGTCGTCATGAAATGATGAATGATCATCGTTACCCAATCAAAATGCGTGTTCATTTAAATGCAATGTGTGTGTGTTTTTTTACATGGTCCCTTACCTTACATTTGTCCTATTTCCATTTAACAAAACTCATTTACATTTATGCATTTGTCAGATGGAAAACGTTTTTTATAGTGCATACAGTTTATGAGCACGTGTTCCCTCGGATCAAAGCCACGATCGCATGATCACATCATTGCATATCACTGTACAATACAATGATCTACCAATTGAGCTACATGAAACATGAATTATGAAGCAGATAAAAGGGTAAAATGCACTAAAATGAACGTGTCCTCTTGTCAATAGGGGCGCAACTTTAGTTAACGCTCCCATGGGTTGTATTTCAAGAAAGTGACAAATTACCTATTTGGGCATATAGGTTGAAGGACCTGTTGGATTGTTGAATACGGTGCATGTAGTTGCAGGGTTGCCTATACTGCGCTGCGAAAGACGTCAGACATTTCACAGCATAATGTGTTTTCACAAAATTCACAACCCCTAGTTGCAAAACAGATAACAATCTTCATTCTTTTTTTTAAATTGTGGTCTTCATTCCAATTGTGTAGGCTTATCCAGAGGAACATACAAGGTGTTAGGGATGATCATATCAGTCTGCCTTGTTCATGGCGGGGTGGGACCCTGTGTGTTGGCCAGAAGGCTGTATTCACAGCTCTCAGGGATCCCTGCTCCGCCAGTGAACATAGAAGAGGTTTATGACCCTGAGCTGCATGACCAGCTGGACAAGGTAAGATATAAATCTGTTTTTGGTCTTTATGATGTCAAAAGTCGAATCTGTAATGTCATTAACACCTTAACCTCAAGGCCAAAATAACCTATTTGTATTGTGCTGTAACGCAAAGGAGATGGTCAGATCACCAGCTCTCTCTCTATATGTTTAAATTACTGAAATTACCCTGTGATCAAACCCCCTCTGGTCTGAGACGTAATCAAATCACTGGCATCCTAATCCACAAACACCTCTATTGTCTCAAGAGTCTTCCTTGCAGGACGCGCAGACCCAACGGCGCCAACAAATGGCGTAAATCATTGACTGCCTATCTGAAAACAGAGATCTCTTACTGCTGAACCAACAAGGACCTCTGGTTTATGGCTCGGCAAACATCCGCTGACCAATAAGAGCAATCTCGAGAGAACCCCCAGGGACTCTCTCTCGGACATTTATTTACATTTAGACACTCATTTAACACGTCAGAAAACAACCAGACTCTGTTCAACCAGATGCGCTAACTGATAATCTCATCAAAACCAGTAAAGCGCACACACATAGCCTCTCAACCCGTGCTCGAGGACAAAAGTTCAGCGCGCCAGGTTTGAACTTTCGAACTGTGTCAGCACACACACACACACAGATCCTACCACGTGTGAATCAAAATCATCTTGTGAAATGTTTAAAATGTATTCTCTTGATGTATGCATGATCCCTTATCCCAAATATTATGCCTATATAGCTTTATTGATTTGTAATCCATTTGATGTGACTATAATCGCGAAAAATCATGTATCTGCGGGTGACTAGGTCATAGAGTTACCATTCGTGGTATCGTTTTGCTCCATAAATCCCAACGGTGTGGAATCTTTAACACAAAATATCAGAGGATGCATTCTCTTATTAATACCAGTGTTATTAATGTTAGGAACGAATTTATCTTTCAATACTTAGTCGGAAGGGGCGTATCGACCCTTGAAACGTCAGGAGGTGGACCCGACCCGCCGTTAAGGACCATTGGCTCACATACGTGAGAGGGCGTGAGTTGGGCCCCTTTAAAATATCATGCTTTCCTCCTCTAAATCGCAGTCTGCCAGAGAGAGAAAGAAGACCACGCCTCCTTCCTTCAAGGAAAACTTCGCTCGCTTTTATTTTCATTTTCTTCCAAGTTTTATTTTCTTAAAACTACTTTACTTCAGTTGATAGTCTTCTTCAACCAACCAACGAAACCAACTTAAAAGCTAAGATCATCTTGCTAAGTTTTCGCTCGCTTCAAGTCTCCATAGCAACCAGAAGCCGTAGCACCCGCTTCGGTGACCACGTGATCCAGGCGCTTTGTCTACTCCGACTCGACACACACACAACAAGGCCGAGCTTCAAACAGAGTAACGTAGACCCTAAATTTGCAATCTGAAGTGCTGTTTAAAGTGTCTAAAATTACTGTGCCTATTGGGGTTTTGTTATGAATGACTGAGCTGTTTCTACCTATCTCTAAATCCTTTCACTCACACTCACACACTCTTTTACACACACACCTACACATACACACACACAAACCCGCACCCATACCCACGTGTTCCTAGACAGAAACACACGACCACGTGCTGCTATAGACGTGCTCCTACACACACACCTCTCCTTACCACGCTATCATTGTACACACACACAAAGCCATTCTTAAAATCACTCTTATTCTCTCTTTCTCATCTCTCTCTCACTCTTATATTTTCCCTTTTCCTTCCCCTGCGTTAACCTTTGATTCTTACGTTTATTTTGTTGTATTCCTTATTGCGATCGTATATTGTTTTGTTTATGCATATTTACTCCTGTGTGATTTGAAATAGTATCTGTAACCGTTAGATCGTTTAAATAAACTTTGTTAAATCATTTGAATTAAGATTGCCTGTTTTGTTTCAATTCTGAGTCCCTGAGTAGTGCAGATTGTTACCTCTTGAGCTCTATGATCGATTTTACTATTGAAAGAAATCTCAAGTTGTCTAAAACACGAAGATAATTGTTTCCTTTGTGGCCACAGGAAGGTGTTATCTGTCGGTGTTAAAGACGCTAGATTTCTGTTCAGAAATTGTACATTCTGTGTGCTGGACGGACAGTTTGTACAATAAATGAACATTCTTCAACTTCTACCTCAAAATTCCCCCTAATTGAACTTAGTCTACCTGTCTATATCAGTGAGTACTACAAGTAATTGTGTAATCGCTGATATAAGCCGAGGTTTTGACCTATTCCCTATTTTGAAGTATTTAATTTATGTAAGCAACATATGCATATTCACATTGATGAATATTAACATTAATTTGAGCTAATTAATTCCCTAACATAAGTCATTGTTGTTACAGTGCTATGTTTTTGTTTTTTGGGGGGTCTGTTGAGTAGATATATATAGATTGTTGGTAAATATGGACATGTCAAACATTTAGGGAAAAAATTACAACACATTGATAAACGCGAAATTCAAATTTGCACATCTAAAGGACCGTATTGTTTAAAAACAACTACAATAATAATAGAGGCCCTTGTGCCGACAAGTTAACTACATTAGTGTGTACTTTCAGTCAACACTGACTGATATTAGTAAAAGACTACTCCAAGTTTTTGTATATACATCACAATTTATTGTACTACATCTTCCATTATTTTGGAAATACAGTAAGGATAACACTTCACATTGCCAGCAACAAAAGATTATTTCTAATAGAACCTCTTCTCTTACTAACTTTTAGATCCAAAGGGCAGAAACCATTACAGAGGCACACACAGCCATGTTAGAGGCTTCAAACAGCCTCCACATGCTCGGTGCCTTGTGCAAGGTTTCAACCCTTGAAGAACGTCAGGATCTTGTCAATGCAGCACTAACATACTATCTAGAGGGAAGGATGGAGATGCCTCTCAAACAGTAAGATTACCTGCTTGATCACTAATGTTTCATTTAATGCTGATGTTAAAATTAAAGGTAAAAAAAACCTTTCACTGTAGGGGTTAAGTTTTCATACATTTGTTACTTTTTCAAATGTGTTGCATATCAATTGATATAACTACTGATTATTAAAAATGTTTGATTCTGACAACATATGTACTTATCTGATTGAAAGACTGAAAGAAGGACTGGAGACATTGGGGGTGCTAAATGCCATAAAGGAGCACTCTTCCATTATGGAGGAACTCTTTTGTGGTGGTCCCCCCACCTTGTCAGCTGCCTCCTTGCTGGACCTCTTCACAGTACATTACTCCCTGAGAGGAACTAACAGGAGAGCCTTGGAGGAGGTTGCAGTTGGCCACTGGCGGGACTGTATCATTGAAGTCGAAGGTGAGTCCATTTAATTTTAATATATAGTTTTGTTATTAATTATATTGGCATGGTATACTACTATTAAGTAGAGATGTGCCCAGAGCATACCTCCAATTTTGAAAAAGCATGGAAAATTAATAGTGTGTTCTACAGTGCCCCTCACTCTTACTACATTGCTGTGTGCTATATATCAATTATCACATGAAAATAGTAAATACAAATGACTGACTGGACAATTTTGGAGGTTTTGCAGACCCTGAGTGTCACTGTTAAATTGCTTGTTGAAAAATTAAATTGTATGCTTAAACAAGTGTTTGGGAAGTTCCTATGCAGTTACAAAGGATTTCTGGGTGGTTGCTATGCAGTGTGATTCCTAAGGTACATAGGGGTGGTTGCTGGGATGTTGCTATGTGGTTGCTACTGTACTTAGTGTAGTTACTATGATATTGCTGTGAGGTTGATAAGGTAGGGTTAGGGTTAGTTAGGTTGCTGTTAGGGCTGCACAATAAATAGTTTTTCTAATCATGATTACAAATACAGATGCCACAATTACATAATCATTCAAAGGCGAATAAAAATAAATAAACAAAATGCTATAGAAGAAAACATTTTTAATGTGTTTAATGAGTGTTTTCAGCTTGTTTATATACATTTAAAAATATGGCATGCAGTTAGTTCAAACAATGGTATAAAACTAATCAAGTATTTATAGTGATTGGAGGTATTTATGATTAGAATCTTTTTGTGTCACTTTTTCTTTTTCTTAATTGATGCTTTGCTTTTTCTGTTGCAGATGGAGATGCAGCAGTGGAGGTGGATGGTGGGGACACAATTAAAGTCACCCTACAGAGTGTCCTTGTGTTTGCTTCTGGGGCATCTGCCATACCCGTATTTGGATTCAAAGAGAATCCAAATATCACATTTCTACATGAGAACATAAATGGCAACCGGCGGATGTTCCCAGAAGCAAACACATGCACCATTACTTTGAAGTTGCCGATTGGACAGGAATATAAAGAGTTTTGCCATTTCATGACATCCGGTGTTATTCAATCGCCAATGTTTGGGGTAGCGTAAAAAACCCGTTCTACCAACGCTTATCACTCTTGCCATGTGGCTGATACCTCTCCTGCTGGATGGCTGTTATTTTTTACTTGAAATTGTAATTTTTTTGTTAAACATTAAAGTTTTGTTAAACTTAATTTCCCTGAATTTAAACTTGACGTGCTGCATGTTTTGGATATGGAGTACATCATAGCTTTCAGTTTCTCAGTAAATGTTTTTCTGCAAGTGCTATAGCCTATCGTCCCCTTTTGTCAAAATTGAGTTATTCACATATTCCGAAGTGGCGATATGTTTGAGTCGATTACAATTATCATTTGGGAACACAACATGTGTCAAACATCTTCCCAAATTCATAATGAGAATAATTTATAAATCTGTTGTTGTCAACAAAAAGAAGCACTTCAAGGTCTTCCTGCGTGTTTCCGCCAAAATAAAAGCTCTGTTTAATGTTTGAAAGAAATCAACATTTATTGTTTTTAAAAGAAGTCTCTTCTGCTTACCAAGGCTGCATTTATTTGATCAAAAATACAGTAAAAACAGTTAAATTGTGAAATATTATTCTAGTGTAAAGCAGCTGTTTTCTATGTGAAAATAGCTTTATTGCCAAGTGTGCTTGCACAGTGAACACAAGGAATTTTTCTTGGTACTGAAGCTTCCAGTGCACATACAAATACAACAAGAAACATAATAATACAAATTCCAAGAATAAAATATGAATATCGTATAAAAAGGTTTAGTCAGAATAAACATTTGCAGATTATGAACACATTACAGTATTTTGAATAGTATGAATAAATATAAATATCACCTGAGTTTAGAGGTATTGCACTAAACAGTGGGAGTATTGCACTTACAGGAATATGCCTTGGGGGGTATTTAACTGTTCAGGAGGGAAATGGCCTGTGGAAAGAAGCTGTTCCTGTGCCTAGATGTTCTTGTGGCCAGTGATCGGAGACGGTAACAGTTCAAACAGGAGGTGTCCAGGGTGAGTGGAGTCTGTGAGGATTTTACCTGCTCTCTTCCTCACTCTGGAAGAGTTGGCAGGGGGGCACCAATAATCCTCTCTGCAGTCCGGACTGTCCACTGCAGTCTCCTGATGTCTGATTCGGTAGCTGAACCAAACCAGACAGTGATAGAAGTGGATAAAACAGACTCAATGATGGCTGAGCAGAACTGAATCTGCAGCTCACGTGCCAGGTTGTGGCATTTATTCCTGTGATCAAAGCTGAATTTTGAAAACAGTGTAAACATTATTTTTTAGGATTCTTTGAAAGCTTTCTATTTAAGGTAAATGCTGTTCTTTTTAACTATTCATCAAATAATCCTGGGAAAAAGTGAGCATATTCAGCATAAGAGACTACTTAAAAAATAATGAAAAATTGTACATATCCCAGTGTGAACTGCAGTACTGTAAGACTTTGAATATGAACACCTGACCAATCTAGTGGGTTTGCTACTGTTACAATTAGAAACCTTAGAAGGGAAAAAACATGACAGGCAGACATTGGTATGATGTAAGCAACACAGCTACAACTAATACAAATTATAATGGGTGTCCGAATTATCAAGAATTGACAATAGTCAATCGTGTATTGGTGACACCGAGGGGCCCACAAATAAATAAGGGCTTTGGCCGGCCCTGATCATGAGCATTGTAATATTTTAACTGGATGTCATAACATGTCAGACCTATAAAACCATAGGATAGTACCTTTATGATGGCGAGAGCTAAAGAAAAATACAAACCGGAAAACAGAAAAGAACAAGCTCAGCCAACAGTCCAGCATCTATTTATATAGAGACATATACAGGCATCTAGTGGCTACAAATTGGTATTACAGATAATTTACCTTTACTTCTTTCCAACAGACTATGGTCATATTCACACATCACTGCAGTTTTTAAACAAAGAACATATTTTTATAACCTTTTTCAGTTTACTATAATTTTTACTTAATTTTGTTGATTTCATTTTTAGAAATAAAAATCGAGCTACATGCCTTTAAGACTCATGACTCAGAAAACCTCAACAGGCACAAATCAATCTTTGGACAGGACCTAACTCTGACTCTTCTTTCGGACTCTGGCGAACACCAGGTGGTTCATGCCACAATACTTGTATCATTAAGGTCAACTCTCGTCCTTTAAATACTTTAATGTTTCTTATTGTTATTTCATCTGTCTACAGCTCTGTATTTTCATGGCAAGTTTTAATATTTTGGTTCTGATGTTGTACTGACAAGCACAACGACAGACAAACACATTTGAACCAATATCAAACATGCAACAGTACTATCACAATGTTTTTACACAGCTAAGATGGCTTTGTGACCAATCTAAATTATGCATAAATATGCAATGCCGCATAAAAGGCAGAAAGAATAATGTCTGCTCTGACCCGTGGAAAATGATTTATAAAGCCCACACTTTATTCATGAACTGGCAGCCTGTCTATAATAATGAAAGCACCACCCTAGTAACATTTTACTTTGTTTTCTAGATATTGGTGTTTTGTTTTTGTCTTTTGCTGCCCATCTTGACAGTCTCTCCTTGGTAGAAGTCACACTGCATCTCAAAGGGTCATTCCAGGTTACATAAATTGACAAATAAATACATCTTGTTACATCACTAACAAGCCCAATTAAAGACTGCTACCTGTTATTTTGCCTTGTTACATTTTGGGCATTCACTATGCCATGTTTGTTTGTTCCTGGAGGTGTTCCCTCTCAACACACTGTGTCAGCTTATGAGAGTTTATAATTACATTTACTTGACTTCAGCTTGTTTTTTTGTGTGTCTTCATTGCTTGGTTTGTAAATTAAAACAATTGCAACCAATACATTTAAAAAAAAAAAAAAAAAAGGTTCTAATTGAATGTAAATATTGTCAGTGCACTGAACTTGAAAAGTCTTTACATGACTATAATAATAACAACAACAATAACATACTGGTTAATGCAAAATTTTAGCCAAATAATCCAAGGATTAATATTTGTGTAAACAAATGTATTGGTCAAAACTACTAACACAACAACATATAGCAATAGGTCAGTGATATTCACACATCACTGGGTTAGCTTCAGGGTAATTTTTAACACCTTTTTTAAACTAGGCATTTCATTTAGCCATGTTTACTAAATGTATAGTTTTATAAAATTGCTGTAGGCTACATTAAAATCTGTCAAATACCAACTGCAAGATTTAATTAATTGATTTACCTTTTTCTAACTGTCAGCCTTAAGTAATATTTAGCTAGCTAACACTTTTTGCAGTCCAGGGGTCCGTTCTTCGTACGTTGCTTATTACATCCGAGATCAAATGACACATCCAAGATGATATCATCGTGCGAATCATGATCTGGCTAACTCGGTTCTTCGAACACACTTGCCGGATATGATTAGTATCGCTGGATTGAGTTATCTGAGATAATTGCACGTTCATGCGCTGGTTAAAAGGGGATATGTATCGATAGTAGAAACATTGATCAGCAACGCTGCTATTGGCTGTTCAGCGTGGCCAAAGAGCGCGCTCAGTTTTTCTCCTCAGCAGAGCAAGAACTAATAGTCGAAGTTTATTCGGAATTTTAATGTTTAATCAAAACGCCAGGGAACACCTCAAAGTCTGCAAAAGCCAGGAGAGAGAGGGCTGGCAAAAAGTAGCAGACAATTTAAATCCGTTAGAAGTGGCCATGTTAGATGTTTTTATCACTTACACTGCATGAAAAGACTCAAATCCGGCAAAATACGGGCATGGTAAACTCCTGTGTAATTTGATGTTTGCCGGATGTATGCGGGAAAAAGCGGATCAGAGTAACATGGAACAGTATATTTCCAGATAAACCCGGAAACCTCACATATGCGGACATATACAGGAATCCGTGAAATTTCACGGACATATACAGCTGAAACACTGCTGGGTGTGAGAGGACTGACAACTGTTGGGTGTGAAGACCTTTCATATGTTAATGACTGACACTAAAGGTGCTGGCTGTTCTCAGAGGGAGGGGTGGCCAGGGAGGACTTCAGGGTTGAGAATTATCTCTGGATTACTATAGGCTAAAGCAAACAAGCTTTTTGTACAGAAAAATAAATAAATTCTTAAGGACCTGAAACACAAAACCGACGTCAAAGAACTAGCAATGACTAAAGCCGACTCTAGGGTTGGCTCACGTCGCCTGTGTCAGGGCCTTAAAACCACTGCATGAAAAAAAGTCTCTTAATCAAATATTTTTTATAAAAACAGGACAAAATAAACACCCAGTCTGAACATATACGTTCACAAAAACATCTGAATATTTAATGAAATAAACAAAGGAATTTAATTAGTGCTGGGAAAAAATTAATCGCATCCAAAATAAAAGTTTGTGTTTGCATAATATATGTGTGTGTACTGTGTATAATTATTCTGTAAATACACACATATGCATGTATTTATTTAAGAAATATCTGCATGTATATACTGTATATACATTTATACACAATTTATATTATATATAAATATAAATAATTTAATAAAATAAAAAAAATAAAATCTTAAATATATACATGCATATGTGTGTATTTATATATACAAAATAATTATATACAGTACACGCACATATATTATGCAAACACAAACTTTTATTTTGGATGCGATTAATCGCGATTAATTTTTTTCCCAGCAATAAATTTAATGGAACAAATAAAGAAAAATGAACCAAACATTTCAGAATATCTCAAATTTTATTGTGAAGTTTTACAAATTGCAGACAACAACAATTGTCACCTTTTTTACAAGTAGCTTGCTTAGTTGGGGAAATTTAATTTAATATTCAACAATATTATTGATCTGCCTGCGTTGACACTATTATATGAGATCTGAGCTGAGCTGGACGATGACATCACGGTTTTCTCCAAAGTGGCTATATATACACATTTAAATTTATTTATTTATTTATACAACAAAATGAATCACCACTGAACTGACTTAAGCTGGACTGTGAAGCTATTTTCTTCTGGAAACAAACTGTCTTGCATTACTTTCCTGTTATCTCTGTAAAGCTACTTTGAAACAATCTGTATTGTAAAAAGCACTGTATAAATAAAGGTGACTTGATATTTATTAAAAAGGTAGAAGGAACCTGAGCTTTTCTACTCCACTGAATTGAAGACCGAGGTCACTACAGTTAAAATCTCTTGCTGATTTAATCCACCTTTAAACTATTAATGTCTATGAACAAATAGCCTATGTATTTTTATGTTTGTGTGCCTCAGCGTTTCTGAGTGAACACCGCTGGTTTACTCACTATTTTAAAGCGTACTGTCGATCACGTGATATGACATCATGACGTGCAGCTGACGTTACCTGAAAAATCTGTCCAAGATGGCTACCCTCTTGAGCGACGTGTATCAAGAATGAAACAACTTGTAAGTAAACCAAAACACTTCAAAACTACTTTGCTTGTTGTAATATTGTAAGAATATCATATTACACGTGATATTTGACTTAGACGAGGCTATTTTTAAGTTGCAAGCGCGGTGCCGCGGGCGCGATTGCCGCCAGTCCGCCTGCTAGTTACAGATAATATCCTGTGTACTGTTAATGTCGTGGCAGGGCAATAATGTTAACGTTAGTCAATAACTCTTTTCAGCAAGCGATAGTCCTTCTGTTTTTGAGTGTGTTGCTGCTGTTTGTGTTAAGCGCCCTGCTCTGGCAAGTTCAATGTGATGTTATCTACATGCTGATGCACCCAAATGAGCTAGTGGCTAACGTTAGCAGTTACGTTAACTTTTACTCAAACAAAGTTAAGGTTATGGACATAATAGTTACCGAATGAACTATGCAAGTTTTTATTAAACCCTTTACAAACGTCTTTTCATTATAGGTTTAAGTGGAAGGAGTGCAGTGAGCATCCCCAAAATCAAGGTGACTCAAATGTTAATTTAGGCTGTAACTATTTTTCACCATTTCTTTTATTTGGAGCCTAATTCATTAGCATCAATCAAACGTCTCTTAAAAATTAAATCTCTTGCTGTCTGTTTTTGTGTGCATGTGCAGACCTACATTGTCACCAGAGAGCAACTTTATCCGTAAGTTACATTCACTTGAAATTCTGTATCATTAATTTGTCATTAAAGAGGTTGATTGCATAATTTGACTGGTTCCATATTGATTGTTTTATCTTTGCAGGTGAAGGACTTCTTGGGGAAATGGCCGGCTCTTCGGATTGAATCACAGGTAAAACAGACTCACTTCTCTTTTCTGCCACTCTTCACACATATTTCCCTGCCAAATTTTTAATATGTATCACATTCAAATGGAACAGCAAATGCCACTATTCACTGTGTGTAAGAACTATCACTTTGCATGTGACCATGTTGCTCAACAATGTATTTTAACGGAACATGTTGCATCACAAATGTGTTTTCTGTTGCAAATCGAGTATTAGTCTTTTTATATAATTATTTTTGTTTGTTTTTGTAGCTTTGTGCTGAGTTCCAACGCATCACAAACGTCAACATACGGAACCAGTTCTATGCTGTGCTTGACCAACACACACCTGCACTGGTGGCCTTGTACAGGCAGAAGGCGGCACAAACCGGTAAGATATCAGAGGCGCTGAGTGACATCTTAAAGACTTATGAACTGATATGTTTTGTCTCTTATGTTTACTGTGATGGCCAACTTATTCAAACTGAAAATTCACTTTTGAGGTTCTTGCAGATTGTGAATCCATTTAAACGCTTTTTAATTTCAAACTTTACAGGAACCCGTAAAGCGCCTCCATAATTCAGAGAACAACCCACACAAATACGATCCACAAACCGGGTAAGACTGCGTATTGTATACTGTAAATGTTAGTTTAATCTACCACTATATGGATTTGAAATACTAAAACTGAATTTCATTAATGATGCCTGCAACTTTTTCCCCCAGAATAAATTCATCACATAACCTGGCTGTGACCACTTATCTCTTCAAAGAATTAAGGACAACTTTTACAGACGTTGACCCTGAATGTGTAAAAGGTAATCTTAAAGATGTTGTAATCATTTTAATGTCCTCTGTTTTACTTAGTTTTATTGGCATTATATTTATTTATGATTTATTTAACAGGTTGCAAGACGTATTTTGAGACTTTGCGGAGGAAGTATTCTTTGGCTCAGCCTGAAAAGGCCAAGAAAAGAAACACTATGAAGAACACTGCAAAGAACCGTCAAAGAAAGAGACGGGTAAGTTAAGAAACTGGTTAAGCAGTTGTTGTTTTTTTCTTCTTCAGAATGTAACTGTCCTCCTCTCTGTGTTTTAGTGGTTAAATTACTGTCATGTTTTGCAGTTGCTGGAGACCATGTCCAGTGTTGTACAAACCCAACACATAAAGGGAACTGTGGAAGACTGCAACAATAGAACTGATGTCTGATGAAGATGCTATTGTTGATGGAAGGCCAGTGTGGATGCTGAGGTCTCCACCAAACAGAACCACAGAGTTATCTGCTCTCTGCCAGGTACTACAAACCAGACTAGAGGCTGACCCACGCTACGTCACACCACCAGTGCATCATGGCAGTTTGAAAAAATTTATATTTACATATATACACTTTAATTTCTATATTTATTTATTGATTTTAAATTGTTTTATATTGTATACTTTGTATATTTGTTCCTTTTTGATGTGCATGTTGCTGATCTCCACGTTTTGTATTTTATTCCTTTACACCTTTGTTAACATTTCTTTTTCCCCATTCATTTTAATGTATGTTTATAATGTTCATGTTATATTTGTTTTTGTTCCTTTAAATTTTCATCCCCTCAAATATTTTTGTTCCCCCATTCCTTTTTAATGCTTGTTTATAATGCTCTTTGTAATGTTTTATTTACCTTAATAAAAATGTCAGACTTTCTCATTGTTCTTTGTGTGTGTTTTTAAAATTATATTTGAATGTATTAAAATTGGGGTAAGGGGGGTTTAGTGTATACTGAGCAATATCTGCATAGCTGGCCTATAACCAATCAAATCACTGTGCGAAAAGGCCTAGGGTGGGTTATGTTCTAAAAGTAACCAATCAAATCACTTTCCTGGGTTTTCAATGTATCCTGTCCTCCAATAGTGGTCTGGGTAATGGGAGTGGTTTTAAAAGAAAAGGACCAATAGGGGGGAAGGCCAAAAGGTGCACAAAGGTGTGAAAATGTTCTCTTGAAAAAACCTTTGAGGGATTACTTGCCATGGCACCAAATGGCTGTAGCACGGGAGTATACGTCCACAACATACATCCGATTTGGTATCATTTCGGATGTATACGGATATATACAGACCCATGGAATTTGAGCTATCCGGCCAGTATACTCCCGGATTCTTCCGAATTCCAGCAGTGTATACAGGAGTATACTGGTCCGGATACACCTCTTTTCATGCAGTGTTAATAGCCTATATATTTGTATTTTAATAATTGCATAATTACTTTGTTCATTGTAATGTCAGAGTCACCATACTAGAACATGGGAACAAATAAAAGTGAAGTACAAAAATATTCTACATAATGGTAATTTTTAGTTATATTATAGTCTCTTTTATAAAAGGCACTGTTAAATAAATGGTTGTCTGATTATAAAAGCAACCAAGAAAAAGCCTGAGAAAAATAGAAAAGATCTTAGTAGCCTACACTGTAAAATAATTTTTGCTGCATTAAATTAAGGCCGTATAGGGTAAGTGTACCCATTAAGCCCACCAAAATCTAAGTTTAGGTTTTTTTCATAGATATTGACATAGTTAATAAGAAAAATAATTTGTTAAAATGCAAGATTAATCTCTCATTTGAAATTGTATTAATTAGTTGATGTAAATTTTAGAATATAAAATGAAGATAATTTAGGAATAAAGTCAGAAGTCTGGCATGGGCTTAATTGGTACTTTGGCACCATTTAAGCCCGCATGTGTTCCAAATAAGCCCACATCATCATTTATTCACAAAATATAAAAAAATTAAATGATTTTAAAGAAGTAAAACATCAATATATTTATTCAGTGACAGGGAAGTATTAAAAAAAAATCCTTTTGCTAATGTTTGATTAGAGCCCTGGGTGGGATGGGTTGGTGTTAGTGGCCGGTGGTCTGGAGCCTTAAGTCGGCTTGACTGGAATTGTAACTGGAGTCAAGCTGGAAGTTTGACCGGGTGTATCTCGGGAGCCAAGCTGAGTTAGGGCTCCATACTCTGGGCTTAGGGGGGCCTCCTAGTGGGCCCCTCTAACAGTCCCAGGGGCTCAGGACTGTGGGGAATGTAGGGTCCCTCTGGGAGCTCTCCATGTCCGGAATCACAAGCCTTAACTCAGCTTGACTCCCGAATTATGCCCAGTTATACATAAAGGACTTTAGGACAAAACAGGCTCTATCTCATTTGAATGAATGTGTAATTTGTGTGTAAGTAAGGTAAGGGTAAAAGGTTAGTAAGGTAAAAGCACACAAACACATGCTATCATTAAACACTTTCAGAAAATGTATCAAAGTTTGCAATTAGAGGCATTCCTCATTGAAACACATAAGGTGGGCTTAAATGGTACACAGTGAGTAATGGTGAAAAAAGACAATGTTTTCCTTTTAAAATGTAAGATATGTTTACAAATACATGCATGGAGCTTAAATATACTGTGGACTAGTATCATTGTAATTTTCATTGTGCCCACATTGAGAAATGTTACGTTTTTTTCATTCAAGGTTAGATTGTGCTGGCTCTAGTTTGCATGCGTTTTGTGGCACTGTACCATTTAAGCCCATCTTAAAAAAAAGTGAATTTATAAAAATAATCTTCTCTACAAAACAATTTATGATGTATTTATTAGTAAATTAATGTAAAATGAATCACAAAACATTTATTGTTTGCAGTTCACATGCTTAATTCTTTGGCAGTCTATCTTTCTGTAAGGCTAATGGTTTGACCCAGAGATTAGCTTTGAACGCAAGCTAATAAAACTCATCTTTCCATTTAAAGGAAAATTATATAAAATGATAAAGTACTATTTGTTCATACACAAAAAACAGTACATTTATCTCTTATTTTACATAATATCAATGTAATTACCAAAGAAATGGCTGAAAATTGCAGAAATGTGTTGATTTCTGAAGGGTCCCGAAACACCAAAGTTTTGGGGTGACTTTGTGTGAGGTCCCCTGAGACAGCATGCACATGGGTGGGGCTAACTCAACATTGACAAATATGATTGGTATGCAATAAAAAATGCCAGGGAAGTAACAAATCACTGGATTGGTTAAAATAATAAGCAGCATAAAATATTATTTTCTCTTTTTTTAATTTGACTTGCTTGAGAGTTGAAAGTGGGCTTAAAGGGTACATGGGCTTAATGGGTACACTTACCCTAGTCATTTCAACTGTTAAATCTTGAGTAATGATGAATTGCTTTGACTTGTGAAAGTGAAAACTGATAAACTATTAATGTAAAACTATTTTGCCCTGAGTTATTGATCACATTTTTCCCCAGTGTAGTTCATTGTAATGTCATTGTGTTTTCCTCTTTTGTGCACTTTTACATAATACACCAACACTTGTATCTGTTCCCAAGAAAGTGGTGGCTGAAATATGTGCAGTAAGTGGACATACTTTCTTTCCTTTGGAAAGTTAGAAAATAAGAGTGAATAAACCCTCTCAGATAACTGTCATATGGAGGAACTAGCCTACCTGCAAGTGCATAAATAACTTTACTTCATTTATACTTGTATGCTTTATGGCTGCAATATAAGTTGCAGGATTCCACATCTACAGAAAGGCCTACAGAAGAGTCTGCACAGACAGAGGAGACATAGGCCTACAGGTGGGCAGTGTATAGACAACTTTTACTTTTTATTTGTTGCATGAGGCATGTGTCTAATATCTCTTGTTGCAGGCACTTGACCACTGGCTTTTCTTTGCAAAGAACAATTGAAATAAAACTCAAGGAACTAAGCATATTTGTCTTGTATTAAAATTTTAATGAAAAGTGTTTTTTTTTGGGCAATGTTGTGTAATATGGCACATGCAACAATGCCACAGGCCCTGTCAGGTGTGCAACCCTCAGGCTTCTCAGACACTGACACCCTCCCTTTAGTTAGCCAAAGTTCATTTCAATGTGTGCCCTTGTCCTGGAGCTGCATTGTAACTGGTTTGGGTCAGGGAATGGGGTTATAAAACACCTGTCTGCAGGAACATGTCATAATCACCTATGAAAAAATGCAGTTCTGTTAGGATCAGCATAAGTGTATGTAATACAGTGAGCTTGATATTTAATTGTGGAACTTTCCTTACCACTTTCAAATAATGTGCAGGAATGTGAATCTCTGAAAATTCTTAAGTCATGCACAGATCCTGGCCATTTTGCTTTCACATTTGTGATATGGAAGATTTTAGTCAAATGCCTTTTTATTTTATTTGATATAATATTACTAATCTGGAATATTAAGAGTCACAATAGTAACTGGGCTGCACATTTACATTGTGAACCCCCTTTCTGTTCACATAATCCCCTTCATTGAGGCCTTGATGGCAGTCTATGGTCTATAGTCTATGGTACCAATCACGTTAGTGAAGCCTGAGTGACATATCTGTAATCGGCATGGTCATGATTGCATGATCTTCATAAAAAATGATGATAGCCTAAAAAAAAATTGCTTTACAACATTGGGTCTTAAGTGGCTTGGAAATGCCCAAAAAAAAACAAAAAAAAAAACAATTGTTTTTTAACCTAAAAGCGCCAGGTAAACTCCGAATGACACGACAGCACTTTCCATCAAGTTCTCCGCAACTCCAATAGTGTAAAGGAAAGAGCCACTCGCAAATAATCTTAGGGCAATGCAAACAGTTTGTGCTGTATTTAAAGCCCGACTCCGACAAGTCGAAAAAAAATGTGCGTTTCCAACAAATTAATCACGTAAACGATAATCTCACGAGATTGAGCTGCGCTGGACTTCCCGCATCAGCTTCGCTTATAAAGCCGCAGTCTAATCCTGTTAACATAAAATAAGCTGCTCCCGAGCAGGTTTAAGATTGCGCACCTGTTGCTATGACAGCAAGTCCAGGATGAGCGTCGAAGAACCAAACAATACAAGATCATGCCAAATCGTCAACAATCAAATCCAGCTAACTGAGTTAGCGACGTACGAAGAACGAGCCCCAGGTCACACGCAGATTACATCACATCAACACACGTGCAAATCACATCACGTGACTTAAATACCCTCTCCCAAGCATAGGAACCAATGAATGCACATCATGCAATACACATTATCCCGATACACCACATTACCTCCCCCATTAAAACCGATACACCACAATCAGGGGCACCAAAAAAAGAACAACTTGTGCTTATATCTGATTTAAACCTTTTCAAAAGCTACATTTAATGAGTATTTTATCATTAATCTATTATTGTTCCTTGCAAAATTTCACATTCACCGTAGTAAATTCACTATACACAATATATATATATATATATATATATATATATATATATATATATATATATATATATATATATATATATATATATATATATATATATATATATATATATATATATATATATATGCTGCTTTGCTTTCTTTATTCCGTTGTATGTAATTTGTACATTTTTGCTATGCAAGTTATATTTTTGATACCTTGGCATTAATAAAAAATGTAAAAAAAAAATAAAAGAAATTGAAGAGAAGAGTACTTAGGCATGCGCGAACGCACGGGACACAGTCTAAGCACATACACGCTTACTTTAAGCGAAGAGGAGAGATTTGCGATTGCACTGAACACGTTTTAAGTGCAGAGCCCAGAGAAAATTCTTACAAGAGCAGCGTGTATGTGAGAGCGCGCGCCCAGTTTCAGAGAGATTCGCGCTCGCGCATTACAGTTTGAATTGCTTTTACTTGTGAAAGTTAAAACTGATAAACTTATGTTAATGTAAAAATATTTTGCCATGAGTTATTGATCACGTTTCCCGAGTGTAGTTCATTGTAAAGACATTGTGTTTTCCTCTTTTGTGCACTTTTACATAATAACACTTGTATCTGTTCCCAAGAAAGTGGTGGCTGAAATATGTGCAGTAAGTGGACATTTTCTAACTTTCCAAAAGAAGGAAAGTATAAGACCTTGTAATGTCTATTTGTTTCCATTGCACTGGACAGTGAATAAACCCTCTCAGATAACTGTCATATGGAGGAACTAGCCTACCTGCAAGTGCATAAATAACTTTACTTCATTTATACTTGTATGCTTTATGGCTGCAATATAAGTTTCAGGATTCCACATCTACAGAAAGGCCTACAGAAGAGTCTGCACAGACAGAGGAGACATAGGCCTACAGGTGGGCAGTGTATAGACAACTTTTCTTTTTATTTGTTGCATGAGGCATGTGTCTAATATCTCTTGTTGCAGGCACTTGACCACTGGCTTTTCTTTACAAAGAACAATTGAAATAAAACTCAAGGAACTAAGCATATTTGTCTTTTATTAAACATTTAATGAAAAGTGTTTTTTTTTGGCAATGCTGTGTAATATGGCACATACAACAATGTCACAGGCCCTGTCAGGTGTGCAACCCTCAGGCTTCTCAGACACTGACACCCTCCCTTTAGTTAGCCAAAGTTCATTTCATTGTGTGCCCTTGTCCTGGCTAGAGCTGCATTGTAACTGGTTTGGGTCAGGGAAGGGGGTCATAAAACACCTGTCTGCAGGAACATGTCATAATGACCTATGAAAAAAATGCAGTTCTGTTAGGATCAGCATAAGTGTATGTAATACAGTGAGCTTGATATTTAATTGTGGAACTTTCCTTACCACTTTCAAATAATGTGCAGGAATGTGAATCTCTGAAAATTATTAAGTCATGCACAGATCCTGGCCATTTTGCTTTCACATTTGTGATATGGAAGATCTTAGTCAACTGCCTTTTTTTATTTGATATAATATTATTAATCTGGAATATTAAGAATCAAGAATAACTGGGCTGCACATTTACATTGTGAACCCCCTTTCTGTTCACATAATCCCCTTCATTGAGGCCTTGATGGCAGTCTATGGTCTAGCCTATAGTCTACCATTCACGTTAGTGAAGCCTGAGTGACATATACTGTAATCGGCATGGTCATGATTGCATGATCTTCATAAAAAATTATGATAGCCTAAAAAAAAACCTGCTTTACAACATTGGATCTTCAGTGGCTTGAAAATGCCTAAAAAAAAACCCTAAAACTGTTTTTTAACCTAAAAGCGCCAGGTAAACTCCGAATGACACGACAGCAGCACTTTCCATCAAGTTCTCCGCATCTCCAATAGTGTAAAGTAAAGAGTCACTCGCAAATAATCTTAGGGCAATGCAAACAGTTTGTGCTGTATTTAAAGCCCGACTCCGACAAGTCGAAAAAAAATGTGCGTTTCCAACAAATTAATAATGTAAACGATAATCTCACGAGATTGAGCTGCGCTGGACTTCCCGCATCAGCTCCGCTTATAAAGCCGCAGTCTAATCCTGTTAACATAAAATAAGCTGCTCCCGAGCAGGTTTAAGATTGCGCACCTGTTGCTATGACAGCAAGTCCAGGATGAGCTTCGAAGAACCAAACAATCCAAGATCATGCCAAATCGGCAACAATCAAATCCAGCTAACTGAGTTAGCGACGTACGAAGAACGGACCCCTGGTCATCGTCACTGTCAACATTCAAATGGTCATCTGGTCGTCGGTGGGGTTGGGAACAGCTACATCAAGCACGGTCTCGTCCATGGATATTTCTGGAAGCTGCTCAATATTCCCGACCTTTGAAGCTGCACCACCAACTCTGCATAAAAAGGCAAAATATGAATAGGTATTAGATTTTTGGATAACGAACTACTACTAGAAGTACAACCCTAAAATATACTGATTGTGCATGAAATGAAGCTAGTGAATATAACATACCGTAGTTGAAGAAAAGGAATATGTTCCTAATCAGAGCTGTCCCCATCCTCACAGAATCTTGGGTATGTCCAGCTCTCATCCATTTCAATACTGTACACAAACACACATAAGCATAAGCGGGAAAGATATATCAATAACACAAAGTGAAAACCCGAGTCATTAGACAGACTTACATGCTGTTCCTGGGGTCATTTGCTGCATCCTCATCCGGAGAGTCATGCTGCCCTTCTTCCTCTACAAGATCCAGAGATTGCATGCTGCAGACAGAGTAAAATAGAGGTAGACAATAATAGTATAGATAAGTAGACAGTGGAAAAAAGAAATTGTGCATTCAGTCCACATTAGTTCAAGCAAACAACAAATCTGCTATAAAACCTCACCTGGTCTCTAATATAGAGCCAACCTCTTCTTCCAGTATTTGTACTCCTTCAATGGGAAATCCACCCCTGAATCAAAATAGATAATAGAAAATGAGAAAAAATTAAAAGGATCCACAAAAATATGCTGGTCCAGGAAAACATGCAATACCTGTCATGGCCTGACTCCTCTGTAATACTCGAGACCACAGGCTGTGGAGGTTTGCAGGGTACTTTGTGGGGAGTAGATGTTGCTGCCTGGTTTTGAAAGCTATAGGGAAATAACAGAGAACGTATTTGTCGAATTCAGTTTCACTGGAACAACACATACACATTATAATATTGTGACTTGAAGATGGACATGCTAAATCAGATAATGATTTACAAACCTAGGTGCTTGTCCTAGCTGAAGTGAGCTAGTGGCTTGACTATGGCAAAACATTCTGAATGTATATGAATTGATATTCTACAAGACACATGTCTGTGTGGTTACACTCAGCCGTTTAGTCAAGGTGCTAGTGATAAGCAGGAATGTGATAAGCCAAAAATCACATAACAGGGGAATTACTTTGCTAATTATTCAGAACAAGCAACACTTTTGAGTTAGATTTTTGGTGAGGTAGTCATCATGCACTGAACACAACAACCCTACATGTTTGTAGAATCTAACCACACAGAAGTATTGCACAAGAACAACATGAGAATTGAGAACATGGGAATTCGTCCTCAGATAAAAATAGAGACAAGACTCCTGTTTGGCTATGTAGCTAACAATCATCTGAAACAACACAATCAAGTATACATACATACACCAACTCAAAAGCTATGAACACAATGATAATATTACTAATCTTCCTCCTTTCATACTTTCTACATGTTTAGTAGGCTAAACATTTTAGCTCAAACATTTGCGATTTGCATGTCATCGATTGCAATGCCAAATAAACTAGCATGTTAGCGTTTACTAGCTAACAGATTGATAATTCGCTCCTCTACTAGCATTACTTGATTCATGAAGATAAACGGAGGACCAGACAGCTTCCGTAACATAGCTAGGCAGACAGCAAGTTCGAAAAACTAGAGATAGTATGCAAGCAATATACTTACTAGTCCAGCAGCATGATGGCCAAGTCAGCATCGGTCGGGCAGCCCTCCTCCTCCTTAAGTTCGCGCCAGCGAGAGAACGCTGGACCAATATTGATCCTCGTCCGCCCTTTTATTTTGTCACTCTCCCTTTTTCTTTTCTTTGTCTCCTCCGATAAAACCTTTGCCTTCTTAGGTTTAGGTTTCGTGCCTGCTTCTGCCATGACAAAAACATACACAGGAAAACAAACACTGGTTGGCCTCTCACGTCCGAATTTGAGGAATTGGTGGGGGAAGTGACGTATGCCGTAAAGCAGTCGATTTTTGTAGTTCTTTTTGTGGTGAGGTTACTACCCGAACCCCGAAGTTACATAGTGCCAGTAAAAGCGATACAGACCCCGTCAGGCTATGGCAGACGTCATTCAACCTATTGTAAGTCGATGTACCATCACAAGGGTTTTGGAAATATATTATGAAGGTTGAAAAGTTACATAGTGTTACTTTAAGTTAGGATGCAGCTTTACTAACAGTAACATCTGTTTAAAAAAAATAACAACCTAATTTTTATTAGGTAAAATGTAATATTCTGACTGCCTGAGTTTTATTCAAATTAACCATTGGTCATCCAGTATCGTGCATTTAGATCATGATAACCACAGATAAAACCAGGCATAGCCTACAGCACCTCACTATCATGGCAAAATTTAATACAGTAGCCTAAGTACATTATTAAATACTGTAATTATATTCCATTAGTCCTTTAATACATTGTCTACATTAATAATATAATACAATTCAATTTGTATATTCCACATTTCATGGTGCAGTTAATATTACTCGGCTAACGTTAGTTAATCTTGGTAAATAATGGGAATTTGTAGACGGAAAAGCCTTCTGACTGTATCGTTGCTCTCAGTGTGAGATTCTCCTGTTTGTCAGCGCTGTTTCATCTGCCTTTAAACTGGTTTAAATCATTTGTGTTCTTCACTGAACTCAAGCGCTTCTCACTGGATCTCGTGACCGAGGCCGATCAGAGTTAACGCCTCTGCTCTAGTGAGCTCGCGCTACCGTTTGGACTTTGAGCCGAGCGGAGAAATGGTCGGTGTGGCACGCGGTTCATCTGAGTTTCGCTACGCTTTTTCCGTAAACATGATCTAACATTTATCGAACTCTTGATATCATTTTATCGAGAAAAAATAATTGCGATTATTATCGTTAGCGTTGTATCGCCCAGCCCTAGCACAATCTTTTACAGAGTAGCTTAAACAAAACAATTATTTTGTATGAATCCAAACCTGCAGAAAAATCCAGCATTAACCAACATTAAAAATAAAAATCACAAATTTGACACAGTTTGTTAATAAATGGGTCAAAGACGTGACGCCTACATTGTCTGTCCGATTGCATTTTTTCAGATAAAAACGGGTTTAAATGCATAAATAAATGCTGTATATTTGTAGTACCTCTCCCATGTATGTTCTCACTTTAACTTTTAAAAAACCTTTAGTTATTTGTAATTTTTTTGTTATTTAATAAAGCGACTGTCCGACCCTAACTTCTGTTTTAAAAACGTCTTTGAAATTACTCTAAATTTATTCACATTTATTTTCTGCCCTCTTTGTAATTTCAGCCGGTTTATGTAGCGACCACTCATCATGTGTGGCGACCAATAAAAGCAATCACTGTACTGAATTTAAAATAAATATCTTATTTCTGTGGCTGAAATATGAATCACTGATACAGTATGCTTAAGTGAATGATATTTTTAAAACATGTTTATCAGTTTTATGTGATTTACAGGAAAATAAGTCTGTTAACTAGATTTAAGAAGGCAACTCTAAAATTATAGGGAAAAAATTAGATCATCATTTACAAAAACTCAAAAGAAATGCAAATACTTTGTTTCTAAACACTTTAATTACTAAGTACTTAGAACTAAGAACTGTTAAACATGTTAAGGAAATTAATTAATTTTAAGATTTTTTAAGGCTATGGCCAATTCATCTAGATGAAGAAAAACTAAAATCACTATTAAAATTTTTATATAAATTTATGTGTACACAACATCATTAAACGTACAGCATGTAATTTTTTTCGCCGCTAGGGGTTGCTAACCTCTTACAATAACAAAGGCGTAGTTGTATGACGCAACATTTGCTAAGAATTATGGATCTTGTCGTCAACGTCAAGCCGATGATCTAATATTGGTTATGGATGAGTAAATACATTGATGTTTTTATCATGACTGTGATATGAAGCAGGTCGACTCGGGATTGCTAAGAGACAGCTATCAGCTCCACACGCGACGCGAGTCCCGCGGATATAAAAGGAAAATGGACATTTCATTCTACCGAACTACACGCAAGTGCAGAATTACAACTCACAGGTCAGTTTATTAGACAAATGAAACTTGTGAGGTAACGCAGCGCTGTTTCACCTGGTCTAACATTACACTAGCACACTAAACTGCATTTAAATGTGTTGAAATTAATGTGTTAGTTTGTCTATATGAAACTAGCAGTAAGCTAGATCAACATTAGAATAACATACAGATCATATTCTAACATTTTATCATTGTTGAACTATATAACATTGATTAGTTTTATGTAAATGTGCTCACCTGTTTAATAAAGTACATGTAGAAGCGGTCGAAGTCTCGGACGTGGCGCTCTCGTTTATATACTGTCTATGGGAGCTCTAGGCATCTCGAAAACACCGCGGTGATATTGATTCTCGTTTTAGTTCTCCTTTTTTCCAAAGTCTGCTTGCCATGGTCCATAATGTTTGAACGAAACAACAACAGCGTGCAAATAGACATTGCGAACTACACAGTTGTCCACGTCTGTCGCCTTGGTTACTATCAGAGGGCTCTGGTTACCATGGCAGTACGAGCGGAAACCAGGGAAAACGCGGATATGACGTCATTGACGGCGACAAAATGGAAATAAAGAAACGGGACGTGTCTTCGAATTAAATTACAAATTTCTCCTGGCTTGAAAGTTGTTGGAAACAGTCGGGATAATGTAAGTACACAACTAAAAAAAATATATAACATATAGTGATTTTTGCTATTATTAAAGCAAAAAAGATACATATTGTGCCTTTAAAGGGATACTCCACTTTAAAATGAAAATTCTGTCATCATATACTCACCCTCATGTTGTTTCAAACCTGTATGAATTTCTTTCTTCTGCTGAACAGAAAGGAAGATATTTAGAAGAATATTAGTAACCAGACAGTTTCTGGGTCTCATTGACTTCCATACTAGGCCTATATTTTTTTTCCTACTATGGAAGTCAATGAGACCAGAAACTGGTCTGGTTACTAATATTCTTCTAAATATCTTCCTTTCTGTTCAGCAGAAGAAAGAAATTCATACAGGTTTGAAACAACATGAGGGTGAATATATGATGACAGAATTTTCATTTTAAAGTGGAGTATCCCTTTAATGTTTGAACAATTGCAACAGGTAGGCTATTATTATTTTTTTTGTATTTTAAAATTGGCCTGTCGAAAATCCTTATGTACGTCATTGACCCAAATCAGTTTTTTTAAGTATATATATTTTTTATGAGTAATATAATTTAATCTAAAAAAAAAAAATTATGAAAAATACATTTGTCTAGTCATGTGATCTCAACATGTCTGTCCACATGACGCAACCCGCACCATGTCAAATAAACCACTTTAACTTTAATTTAGACTCACTAAATAGACTCACAAAAATATATCACTCATTTCTGTAGAGCTGGACATTTTAATAAGGATCAAATGACTGAGTTCAGCTTTGAGAATGAAACTGACCTGTTTGTTCCTCAGTTTCTTCTTGTTTCACACTGAATGTTTCTTCAATCTTACAGTCTTCAATCTCCTCTTTAATAAACGCCATCTTTATATCTTCACTGTCCTCTTTAATATTCACCATCTTTATGTCTTCAATCTCCTCTTTAATAAACGCCATCTTTATGTCTTCAATCTCCTCTTTAATATTCACCATCTTTATGTCTTCACTCTCCTCTTTAATATTCACCATCTTTATGTCTTCACTCTCCTCTTTTATAAAAGCCATATTTATAATAGTGTCACGTGGTTCTCAGTCACTTCACCAGGAGTTTTTCTGTTTGTCCTATTTAAGATGAGAATAATTAACAGAAAGAAAAACACTCAAAACTAATTATCTGTGTGTCTCTCAATCAGATCTAGTTCAGTTCACTGGTAAGAGAGTCAGTCAGAGAGAGTTAATGAACTTAATGATCTGATTAGACTAAAAACACTCTAAACTAGCATTAGAAGCTGATTAGTAAAAGTTATCATTATTGTTAGATAAAGCTTTAAAAAATGGTTACATTCAACAATCAAACATTCATTTAACCGTTCTTGTTAAAACTATGAAATTGCGTGAATAGTTTGCACACAAACCTTTCTTTTTCAGCCGAACCACAACAGATGCAGCGCAGCCTTATGACGTCATAGACACAGACCAAAATAAAAGTCCTCTTCACACGCTGAACACACAGAAGTGCATTTATAAAACCTTTGTTTGCGTGTAAACAGGACTTTTATTCGGCGTTGAAATCTTGGTGAAATATTTAAATGTTGGTGAATGAGGTGATAAAAATAACTGCCAAGAAAGCAATAAATGAACAAAAACGATAAATGTTTGCCAATATAATGCACCTTTTTTATGTCCACTGACTCAAAAAACAACAACAAAAAAGCATGCAATCATACATAATAGTAGGTAAGTATGGTGGAAAACTGATTATCATTTTTTCTCAATGAAAGTTTCTGTCTCTTAGTTTTCTGACATACCTCATATTTCCACTTGTTCTTCAACATGAGCATTGCAATGTTTGAAGCGGATGTCATAAGAGATGTCAGTTTACCAGGACGGCTTTAAAACGAGTGGTTCATTTATAAATCCACATGTTCATGCAGAGCTACCTCAGTTTATTGCTTTGAAAATCTAGTACTATTAAACACATTTAAAGGTGAATCTAGTTTTAAGGGAAAGGGAATCCAACGTGCACTAAAAATAATTTGGATAATAATGTATTCAGGATATATATAATATTGATTCATCCTTTTCTTAACAACGGTTAAAATGTGAAGTTTATCATTTTATAAAACTTTTTGTTTAGAGGATGTTACCATAGACATTTTTTTAGACAATATAAAAATATGAAACCGATAGACATCGTTTTTTTAAACACGTTGCTGCCTAAACATGTAGTTCTAATATAATAATTCTCTGAAATAATTTGAACTGCTGATTCTATGTCTATAAAATGTTAGTTGCTGCTATTATAGTTGGTAGAATGTCTAAAGTGGACTATAAAGTGTTACTGTTTATTTTAGTCTAAACACATTTTTAACAGTAACTTGTCACCACCTGGTGGTGTAGGTTGTAACTGATACAATCGTTATATGAAGGATCATGTTTTTTTCAAAATGTGATTTACTCTATTTTGATCATTTAAATTTTTATATCCAAACTATAAACATTTATCCCAGTACCTCCGTGACAATATGAATATTTGTAACCCAAATAACAATGTTGTTGAAAAGACCGTTTGTGAAGCTGTAAGAACTTACACAGCCCCGCCCCCTTTTTTCCAAAGAAGGTTGACCACAAAAATATGATACTGTGTGGTTGAAAAGACTGTGTGTTTCATACATAAACTGCTCTTTCTGGCTCAGAACGCAGATCTGAATGTTAGCTGTGATCATACTTCTCAAATGTTTAATCTACAGAGCCGAATCGCTAATTTAAGGGTAAGATTGGATGGGTGTTTTGAATCAAGATCACAATCTTTTAATGATCAATCTTTTTTTTTTTTTTTATTGCAGTATATTTTTGTGCCGTAATCGTATCGCTTCCTTAGGCTTTTGAGACAATAAAAGAAAGAAATTCAAATGCCTTTCATTTCCCTAAAAAATCGAACCAAAACTGGAAGTCCATCCCCAGTCGAAATTCACTCCCTGGACTTCGGTCCAATGTCCAGTGTAGCGTGTAGCAGCTCACCGATGCTCACGTTTGTCTTTTTGACAAAACTGAGATAATACTCTCGAAAACAAAAAAGTTTGAAGAGAACATGGGGAGAATACAACCGAGCCCACAACCCTCTCCTCGGACAGCACGTCATATACGCATTTATTCTATCTGACTTTTTTGTGTGAACTCGTGAAATCTCATATACGCATTTATTCTATCTGACTTATTTGTAAGTGTGAACTCATGATTGATTCCAAGATGGCCGCCGTGGTGTGAGTGTGTGCTGCAAGCTCAGTCTGCTGGCCCAATGTTTTTGCTTAACTGAGGTCATTGTGACATAATTTTTCCACTACAAAACGATTTTCTTCAAGGATCTATTAGAGTTATATCAAGATAAGCAAACTAAACCAATCTCCAACTTCAAACCAACAAGTTATTGGAACATATTCTTCTCTTTGTGCGAGTGGGAAGAAACCGGCCTCTCAATGGGTGATGAAACAATTACTCTCCAAAGTATTTTGGACATGATGCAGCAAATGAAGCTAGAGATGATTTCACACTTGGATGCCAAAATTGATTCACTTGGAGCCAACCTGGCCAAAATAGATGGATCGCTTCAAATGTTTGGAGAGCAGGTTATCGAGCTGGAGCAGAGAGTCAGCTCAAATGAGGATGATATAACAGAGCTGGTCAAACGGGTAAAAGTGCTTGAAAAGGAGAGGACACGGAAATCATGGGCAGAGGACGCGGAGAACCGAAGCAGACGCTCTAATCTACGATTCATCTGCATTCCAGAGAGGGCAGAGGCCAGAGATATCCTTGGCTTCGTGAGACACTTGATTCTACAGCTTCTAGGTGAAACGAATTTCTCCTCTCCTCCGGTGATTGAGCGCTGTCATCGTACAGGTATGCAGGACAACTCCAGAGCCAAGGGTCCAAGGCCGATCCTGGTAAAGTTTCACTATTTCCAGGATAAGCTAAAAGTAATGAAACTAGCCAGGGAGAAGAAAGAGTCCCTACAATTCAAAGGAGCTCGTGTTTTCATTTATCCGGACTTCTCCACTGCTCTGGTCCAGAGACGCCGAGGGTTTGATGCGGTTAAGAAAAAGCTTCGTGATCGGGACATTAAGTATGCTCTGATCTATCCTTGCACACTGAGAGTTGCCTTTGCTGGTAAGACACATTTCTTTCGTACTCCTGAGGAAGCTGAGGAATCCCTTGCTGGTGAACTCTCTCTTATGAACTCCTCCATTGACTCTGACATGACAGCCTAAAGTTAGTAAATGAAGGCTAGTGCTAATAGCAGCACAATACGCAGCTTGCTGATGAATTGTTTAAAAAAAAAAAATTTTTTTTTTCTTTCTTCTCCCAGTGGGTACTTTCCTTGCCGGACTGGCATTGAACTTATTATTTATTATTTGTATTGTTATCATTGGCATAAGTGGTATTTGAGTGACCGCTGTCTTTTTGTTTCTTATTTGCAAATCAATGCTGGGAGTGGAAAGGGTTGGTGTTGTTTTACTATTGTTTGCCATATAATATGAATCAAATGGCGTAAAAAGGCGTAATACTAAAAGATGGGTTAGTCTTGGTCTCCTAAATGGGAAAGGATAGATATTTATAAGTCTGATATATGCAATTGATACTTTGATTTATTAAATAAATTAAATAAAGTAGCATTTATATCCTACTATTTTATTTTTATCATTATTATTATTATTGTTTGACGTTATGTCATTTGATGATTTTTATACAGTTATGGTTATACTATATAACTATTCCTGCAGAAAGTGACCTTGTTTATTTATGCATGTATGTGTATGTGTATATATATGTATATGTATGTATATATGTATATATGTTTGTGTGTATGTGTGTGTGTGTGTGTGTGTGTGTGTGTGTGTGTGTGTGTATATATATATATATATATATATATATATATATATATATATATATATATATATATATATATATATATATATATATATATATTTTTTTTTTTTTTTTTTTTTTTGGTTTATTATTATTATTATTATTATTATTATTATGTTTGCTAATGGGTTATGCAGACTGAGTGGTGCACTTACAGGTTTATGTGCATACTCTGTGTGTGTGTGTGTGTGTGTGTGTGTGTGTGTGTGTGTGTGTGTGTGTGTGTGTGTGTGTGTGTTTGCTCTCCTACTGCCTTTCTCTTCACATGCCCCCTACTGCTCTATACAATAACCTGCAATGTTGCTTTATGATCATTTTTTGCTTTCATATCATGTGTATATTAATATTTATGAGTAATGAACTTCACTAAAGGTTTATTTGTTATTCACTTGAATATTAGGAGTTTGCCTCCTAAAATTGATTTATTGAGAGCTTGGCTCGCTTATAATAATCCACATATCATTACTCTTTCCGAAACCTGGTTAAACAGTGAGATCTCTGATGATGAAGTCAGACTTGACAATTATGTTTTATTCAGGAAAGATAGGGGCTCAAGAGGTGGGGGCCTCTTAATATATGTATCCTCAAAATTGACTGCAGAACTTGTATTGCCAAGTGAGAATCCCCTGCATTTTGAAGGCCTCTTTGTTAAAATTATTTTCCATGAAAACAAACGACTTATAATAGGAAATATATATAAACCTCCTAATGCTCCTGCTGAAACCACTGAATGTATCTTGTCTACTATTAATTCTTTAGATTGTGCTAGTGAAAAAATCATATTAGGTGATTTTAATTCGAATTGGCTAGCTAATTCCTCTCATAAAGATCGCAATCTTTTTAACAGCATAAATTTAACTCAACTCATAACTGAACCCACTAGAGTTGGTCCTAGCTCCTCTTCTTTGCTTGACTGGATTTTGGTTTCTCATCCTGGTAGAATCGTAAAATCTGGGGTATTACCGGATTCTCTTAGTGACCACTCTATTGTTTATTGTATTTAGAAAATCAAATTGCCTCATCTTCCTCCAAAATTAATTAGAGTAAGGAAATGGAATAACGTTAATCCTGAACACTTTATTCAAGACATACTAGATATAAATTGGGAGAGATTTCAATTAATTCCATCTGTTGAAGATGCATGGAATTACTTTTATACTGAATTTGTTGAGATAATAGATAAACATGCTCCTTGGAGATCAATCAAGGTTAAGGGTTGACACTTACCTTGGATCAAAGGAGATCTCATACACTTATTTAAACAAAGAGACAAGGCATGGAAAAAATATCGTATATCAAATGATTATGCTGATTGGGATGCTTATAAAGAACTAAGGAATAAATGTAAAACTATTACTAGAAATGCTAAAGAAAATTACTATAAGGATTGTTTATCAACTGACTTTAAGAACCCAAAGCAATTCTGGAAGAGAATTAATTCTATAACCAACAAACCCATAAAAAACCTTATTTCCCTTATTAGAGTAAATAATGAAACTATTAGTGAACCTTTATTAATCGCAGAGGCTTTCAGCCAGCACTTCTCTACAGTTGGCAGTTCTTTTTCATTTCCTTCTCACTCTGATGTTTCTCTGACTCAAAATAGGTTTAATAGATCATTTTGCTTTAATATTATCACTCCAGATGATGTTCAGCAGGTTATTGATGGCATAAACCCCGGATGCAGTGCTGGTCCAGATGGTCTTGAGATCAAGTTCTTTAAACTTGCCTCTCATGTTATATCATTTCCATTGGCTGATATATTTAATTTATCATTGGCGATCATGGAATTGTGCCAGAGTAATTCCTCTTCATAAAGGAGGTGATATCACAGATATTAATAATTACAGACCTGTTTCAATTATCAATAGTGTAACAAAAATCTTTGAAAAATTTATCTTTAATCAACTTTCTAAATATCTTAATGACCAAAATGTATTATCTCCACATCAATCTGGTTTTCGATCAAATTTTTCAACCACCACTGCTCTTTTAAAATTCACAAACGACATACTGTCAGCATCAGACAGTAATATGCTGACAGGTGCTATATTTATTGATCTTACCAAAGCATTTGATATGGTTGATCATTATCTTCTCTTAGACAAATTATATGCTATTGGTCTTTCTTCTGATTCTTTATTATTTTTTAATTCTTTTCTTCATCACAGAAGTCAATGCGTTACTTTTCAAGGCAGCCAGTCTGGCTTCAAAAATATTGATAAAGGAGTTCCACAAGGTTCATCCTTAGGTCCTCTCTTATTTTCCATTTTTATTAATGATCTACCGCAAATCTGTCCAGATAGTTTAATTATATGCAGATGACACTGTAATATATTCATCCAGTGCTGAAGTCTCACAAATTCAATACTCTCTTCAATCTGATTTTAACTTAGTTCAAAAATGGTTTTAATCTAATAAACTCCTTTTGAACAAAAACAAATCTTACACTATGTTGTTTTGCTCTCGACCTAATTCCTTGCCTATACCTAAAAGCTGGTCTATTAGTTTTCTCGATGGAACAGCTTTAACAAAAGTTGAAGAGTTTAAATATCTTGGTCTCTGGCTTGATACTCAGCTTTCCTTCAAACCTCATATTAATTCAATCTGCAAGAAAATATATGGTCAATTGAAGTCACTTTATCGCTCTGTTGATTGCTTTTCACAACAGGTTCGAAAAAGAATAATTACGCAATTGATACTTCCAATAATTGATTATGCTGATACTATCTACGGGAATACTACTGATTCAAATCTTCGTCCTATCTCTGTACTTTATAATAGTCTTTGTAGATTTGTGCTCAGATGTCCTTATAGAACTCACCATTGCCAAATGTATGAGTCTTTGTGCTGGCTGGCTCCCAAGTCAAGAAGGCAAATTCACTGGTTACTACTTATTTTTAAGTGTATTCACTTGCATTTCCCTCCATATTTGAAATGTTACCTAATTTCTTTTAATACACAGTACAATTTAAGGCATACGGATCAGCTCTTCTTTTATGTACCCAGAATTTGCAAAGAAGTAGGTTGTCGTGCGTTCAAATTTAAAGCTCCATCAGACTGGAACAATCTTCCCTGCTCACTTAGATCTATAACTACTTTATATGTTTTCAAATCATCTCTTCTTACTTATTTTCAAACACCGTGTTCCTGTTTCTGATCTCTCTTTCTTTTAATTTTAATTTTATTTATTATTTTTGTTTATATTGTACATGTTTGCATTTATGTACCTGTATGCGTATAGTGAAGTGTGTAAGCATATTTATACCTTGTTTTTGTATTTGCATGTTCGCAGATGGCTCATTGATTTCTTCGATTATGGTATGGGCTAAAAATGGGGGGATTAGGTTTGTGGGAGCATTGTTAGTGTGTGTGTGTGTGTGTGTGTGTGTGTGTGTGTGTGTGTATGAATGTTACTGTATTTAAATGTTTCTTATAGTCTTGTGTAGTATTTACTTTAATTATGATTTTCCATTTTGTTGCTGGTTTCTTTGTAATGTAAAGGACCCCCTCGAAAATGAGATGGTGCATCTCAAGGGGTTATCCTTGAAAAATAAATAAAGAAAATAAAGAAATCTCAATTCTCCAGCTGCAGTCGCCTTTGTTGTAAACGAATTCAAATCAAGCGCTCTTTGGTGACGTGGGTGATTACGTAACCGCAGATCATCTGTCCATCATCGATTAAAGCCCGCCCAGGCAATCTGATTGGCTCGGCCTTCTGGGAGCCGAGCATAATTACTCCTCAACGGATCGAGTCCAGACCGAACTTCCCGACCAAAAAATGTTGTGGGCGGGGTTCGGGCTGGCACCCAGGCTAGTAATAGACCTTAATCGATTATAGCCTATGACGTCATTCGCATATACGCGTGTCAGTCATGCGAGTTTAAAATGGCGGAAGGAGGAGAAACACAGACGCGAATATTAAAAAATGCACCTACAAATTTTAAATCTGAGATCTGGGCACATTTTGGTTTTTATGAACGAATTGGTAGGCATGATGAGCTGGACAAGACACATGGGGTTTGTAAAACCTGTCACGCTGAAATAAAAAATGTTGGGAATACGACTAACTTAAGAAATCATGTTAGACGTTTTCACCCTGAGATGCTGACGGCTGCTGGTCCCAAGGCCGACCCAGCTCAGCCAACAATAGTTCAAACAATATCAACTCTGCCGCACGACTCGGAGAAAGGGAAGAAAATAACCATATCTGTGGCAGCTTTAATAGCGAAGGTTCTACGGCCTTATTCTGTCGTGGAAAACCCCGGGTTTCGTCACATGTTAAAGACGCTAGAGCCACGATATAAGCTCCCAGCACGCAGCCACTTAACGGAAAAGGTAATACCTGAACTCTACCATGAAACCAAAGCCCAGGTAATGGTGTCAATGACCCAAGCTAATCGAGTAGCAATAACGTGTGATTCTTGGACTTCGGTGAGCACAGACTCTTATGTAACAATAACGGCACATTATGTTAGAGAGGACTGGCAGATTTTGTCACATGTGCTGCAAACGAGAGCCGTTTATGAGTCTCACACGGGTGCTCATCTGGCAGAGCTATTGTCTCATGTCGTGGAGGAATGGCAGCTATCAGATAAAGATTTAGTGCTTGTGACAGACAATGCGTCGAACATGAGCGTTGCTGCTCAAGTCGGAAAATTCCCTCATGTAAAATGCTTCGCGCATACGTTGAATCTCGCATCCCAGCGCGCGCTTAAAGTGGCAACGCTCTCCAGGCTTCTGGGCAGAGTCAGACGAATATCAACATTTTTCCATCGCAGCACCACAGCGAGCCACAGTCTGAAAGTGAAACAGCAGTGTCTAGGCCTGAATAACCATAAGCTGATAACTGACGTTTCAACAAGGTGGAACAGCGCATACGACATGGTCGAGAGGTTCTTGGAACAACAACCTGCAATTTCTGCCACCTTGCTGTCTCCAGAGATCAGAAGAGGAGAGTCAGACCTGTGCACTCTCACTGACACAGATGTGACAAATGCAGAAGATGCTGTGAGGCCATTAAAGCTAATGAAAGATGCAACAACACTGATGTCAGAAGAGCACAATCCAACAGTGTCTCTAATTGCACAACTCCTCTAGAATATGTCAGACACCATCGAAGACTCACCCATGATCCACGAGATAAAGAATGCAATCAAAACAGATCTCCTGAAGAGGTACAGTAGTGAGGCAGAGAAGATCCTTTATACAGCCTCTGGCCTGGATCCTCGGTTTAAGGGAATGCCTTTTCTCATGGAGGAGGAGAGACTGGAGATATACAGAGAAGTGACTGAGGAGGCTGCATCGTTGGAGGTAATTCCATTATTTTTCTTGTACATTTTAATAATATTATTGGTGGCTACATTAGGTGAATTTTTGTACACAGTCTGCTAGTTTAATGCTATTTTCTGTTCAAACACAGATTCAGTGTACAGTTATGAGGACAAATGTGGATGAAGTGCCTGGGGCAAAAAGAACAGAAACACCCATGGAGGACAAACCCTCTTCTCCCAAACGAAAGGCCTCATCAAAATCGCTGTTAGTGAGTTTGCTGGGACAGTCTTTCACTGACATTGAAGGTACATTACAACCCAAAACACCCTATGCCAGAGCTGAGGAGGAAATGGAGAAATACTGTAAAGCCCCATCTTTGCCTCTGACTGAAGACCCTATGAGCTGGTGGCATGCCCATGAGGTCACATTTCCCCTCCTCTCTCGGCTCTCAAAGCAATACTTGTGTATCCCAGGCACAAGCGTGTCTGCAGAACGTGTTTTCTCCACGGCAGGAGATGTGGTCACTGCTAAAAGAAGCACTCTTAAACCAGAGCATGTGGATCAATTAGTTTTCTTACAGAAAAACCTACAAATTTCCAAATGCTGAGCAGTGACTCATGTTTGTGATGACTCATGTTGGCATATTCAGGAAGTACCCTGTGCCCAGAGCTGTTATTTTATATTTGTTATTTGCTTTTATTTTGTATGTTAGAGCACTACATTGTTTACTAGTATTTATTAGTTCTAAATGCTCTGTTGTCTGTTGTGTGCAGACTTAAATTTAGTTTAATGTTTGCTACATTCAGGAAGTGCCCAGTGCTGTTATTTTATATTTATTTGATTTTATGTTGTATATTAGAGCTGTGCAGAAAATTTTTGTTTTGAAGACTGTACTATTTATTTTGGGTTATAAATTAACTTAATTTTTATACATTTGTTAACATTTAAATACTTTTTGAAGTAGTACACTGCACTTTAAATGCATTCAGTACTTGACAGTTTCATGTGCCTTTAGTGTTTATTTACTAGTGTTCACTTACTAGTGTATTTATTCTGTTCAGACAGTTTTATTTGAGGTAGATCAAATAAAAAGGGAGTTCATATATCTGACTGCTTGTAGACTATTTACTGATGAAAATGTTGCCATGTGCAGGATTATCGAAAACCAAGGTTGCAAAGAATGCATCGTGAAATCAAATTGAATCGAATCGTTGACATGATAATCGTAATCGAATTGAATCGTGAAACCAGCGCCAATTCACACCCCTAGTAACTGGTGGTCACTAAAAAATAGATAAATCAAGCTGACATCTGTGAGCTGTAACGTTGAATTGTGTTGTATACAGGTATGTTGAGAGGTAAAGTGCCTAGTTTGTCTTTTTGAAATTTACACGTGTTTTGTCTTGCTTAATTTCACATTCAATAGATTTTAAACCATTTCATCGCTAAAAGAGGAAAAAGATAATTTAATTCCGGTCTCACACCGCGGTAAAGTTGGTTTTATATTGGACATTCGTTTGACATTCGGAATTTCCTTACCTTTACTTGAATAAACGCGCTCGAAGTGGCAATCTCTACGTTTATATAATGGTATGATGTGATAGTTGTATTGTATATTGTTCTTTCTTGTTAAAATGCCTTTTAAACGTGTGAAGCCTAAAATAGTTATCTCCGCCTATTGAACAAGTAACACTGTCTAATAGACGTTTGTATTTTGTGACTTAAAGACTTTAATTATAGCCTATGAAGAGTTCAGATGCCTCTAAGTGCCATCTGAAATTTTCTTCTAGAATTATCTTTTTTTTTCAAGCTTTTACGAGCAGGATAAAAATGATAATTCTAGAAAGAAAAAAAAATCTAGGCCTATAGGCTATATATATTTATATACGTGTGTCTATTTCAGACAATGCTTTTCTTAACTTTCTGTTCATCAAATAATCAACACTGATAATAATCATATGTATTTCTTGAGCAGCAAATCACCATTTAGAATTTCTGAAGGATCATGTGACTGAAGGTTTCCCTGCTGTTAATCTTGCTTGTCTTATTTTTTTATTTTATTTTTTTGTAGATTCATCAAGGAGAGAAGAGAAATTCCCTTGTCATCACTAATTCCTGCAACCTTGAAACAGTTCAAATAAAACATTTTATATATTTTTTTCTTTCTTTAAATATTGTAATTGCTTGTTGTTGTTTTTTTTTTACTTCGAATAAAATTGTTGCTTTAAATTGGTATGTTGTATTGTGGGAAATAAAGTAGGCATTTTATGTAATGTTTTGTCTCTTTTTAAAAAAATTTAGGAAAACTTTTTGTATAAAGGTTGTCCTTTCTCTGTTTTATGAATTTTGAATTTCAGACAATTATGTAAATCTTGTGTTTCTCCAAATTATTCCATAAAATAAGTATGTATATTGTATTTTTGTTTTTTAAAAAAGGTTGGTTTATAAATGGTCCTAATATGTTGTGCTGATTGCAGCCACCGGCATGGGAGCACACTAAACTCAACAGTTTGTCATTTGTTTGTCACAAGACAATGTCTAAAAGCAAATGAGGATTACCTTCAGGGTTTTCTGGCCTCGGTTATGGACCCCTACCCTTTCACGGCCTGGGATGATGCGTTTCAACATTCCAGTAATATTTTCATTTAGTAAACCATCAATAGGCTATCCATCTTTTTTTTGACACCATTTAGGCCTACTTCAGGGGTGAGGTGGGGTTGATGGTCAAGGATGGCCCCTATATGTTGCGAAAAAAAAAGTTTGTATTACCTTTACAGTATATCTAAAATAAACAACAAACAAGTTTTAATTGTTTATTAAAATAATGCATGTAATACATTTTAATACATTATTTAACAAATGTATTAATTAATTAATTTTAGGGTGACCTTAGTGTGAAATGGCTGTGAATGAACCTTCCCCAGACCCAATTTTAGTTATGACTGAGAAGGGTATGGTGTCAACCTGGGCTGCGTTTCCCAAAAGCATCGTAAGCCTAAGTTGATCGTAAAAACGATCGTACGACTGATCTTAATATTACGGTCTGTTTCCCAAATGCATCGTAGCTTAAGTAGCACTTGAAAATCTTCGTAGATCTACGAGTGCTCTGGAGTAATCGTACATCCCCAAGTGCATCGTAAGAAGACAGATTTATGAGGACACCTGCAGGACAACCGGCAATTACACCTTTAACTTTATTCAAATGCAATGTGATTATAATATAAGGTTTTGATTGTACTTTATTGTACACATTTAATTTCTCTTTTTTGTTGTTGGTTAAATTAATGTATAAATTAAATAATTAAAAAGGTCAGAAAAAAAAAGAATGAATGAATGAATGAATGAACAGAAAATAAATAAAAGAAATCCTTTAAATCTGTTAAAAATGACATCTTTGTTTTGCTCTATATCCTCTAAAAGGTCATTAATTTCATATTTTTGAAAGGTATCTTTTCTCTTTTCTTTTTTTTTTTCTCTTTTTTTGTTCAGCCATTTTGTCAGTGCCTCCGCCTGTAGGTGCTTTAAATAGAGTTGTCTTGATTGCTAATCCACAACAGATGACAATTATTAGGTTAAACATTCACATATAAGGTTATATTTCAGAACTTCGCGAATGGACAGCGACTCTTAAGTAGCACGTAGAGCGCGTTCTCGCGCGTTCATGTCAAGTGCATTTTTGGAAACCCAGGGTCGGGTTTCCCGATAACGATGCATGTTAGCTCTTAAGCCCGCTCTCTACATGTAAGGGAACGAACGCTCGCCGCAATTCCACACGCGTTTCACAGAAATGTAGCCTACTTAACATGAACACGCGAGAACGCATTATAAGAGTTGCTGTCCATTTGTGAAGTGCTGAAATATAATCTTATATGGAATCGTATTCTAAACGTTAAACCTTAATTTTTTGTCGATTAGCAATCAAGACAAGTGAGTCTATATAAAGCACCTACAGGCGGAGGCACTGACAAAATGGCTGAAAAAAAATATATATTTCAAAGAGATGGAATTAATGTCCTGTTAGAGGAGATAGTGAAACAAAGATATATTTTAACAGATTTAAAGGACACCATACAAATAAGGAAAAACGAAACATCTGGGAGGACATTGCAAACTAACTAACTAACACCAGGGGTCTTTTTGATCAGTCTTTGGAGCATATTTCCCACATTACTTCTTTTATGATTTTTTTGTTTATTCATTTAATTTAGATGTGTAGGCATATTTCTATTTTCTCCCCTTTTTAATTATTTAATTTATAAATTGATTTTAACAAAAAAAGAGGAGGCCTACAATAAAGTGTAAAATAAAGTAGCCTACAATCAAAACCTTATATATACTCACGTTGCACTGTAATCTGTTAAATCATGTTAAGTGCATTTTTGTGAAACGCGCGTGGACTTGCGGCGAGCGTTCGTACACGTCAGTATGAGAGCGCACTTAAGAATTAAGATATCTTTATTGGGAAACCTGGCCCTGCGACATTTATAAAGGTCACGCATAATTGTTCGTGCATTAAGTAGCCTAATCATTATGATACTAGAATCATAATAAAGTATTTTTTATATGTAAAAAAAAAAGGTAGGTTTTTTGTTTTATTCACCATGAGGTTCAGGGCTTCCATAGAATACAGCCTCGATATAATTGCTTGCAGAAATATTATATATATTTTTTGTGGTCTTATCAGGGTGTTTTGGTCTTTCTTGAGGGTGCTTATAGCCTTATACCCTCCCTATAGCCGCCCATGTTCCTACTAAACAAGGAGCTTACGAGTGAGAGACAGGTGGAGCAATTAACTGAACCAATAATCACCAAACACCAGAGGTTATATGAACGTTGTTTTTGTGGCCGACTTCATTTTGCTCAAAATGTGTTCGGTAAGATGGGCAGGTAGACAATTAGGCTAGTCCAGTCATTTTAAGCCAAAATGGGGGTCAACCTTGAACAAATTGCAACAGAAGCAAACTCAACTGATTTTGTATCTTCAATATGTCCTGGGTAAGGGAGAAGAAGAAAAAAGCCCAGAAGAATCCCATTAGGGGAAAGTTTAGAAAAAGACCCAAATATAGCCTATTCATACTCCTATTCATTATTTTTCCTCATGTGATTAGGGTAAAATTTTTATTCTTTTTAGAAATCACCATAAAATTTACAGAGATGATTACTTGCATAAAGAAAAACAAAAACATGTATTACAAGTTTTTTTTAATTGTTTGTTAACATGGGCAAACGGAGCTGCTAATTTGCATTAATAGGGTAACATTGGGTATAGCATTGGTGAAAATGTCTTGTTGAATCTTGTTAACATATAACAGTAAAATACTTAATGTTAAGGTCTGAATGTAACCCATGCATTTAGGCTACCCATCAGCATAGAGGCAGAAAGAAGTACTTTAAACCAGCCTTTATTTATTATTATTGCAGAGATGGGGTTTGGGGCTGGGTCTGTGAGACTGTTTCTTTTGTCTTCTGCATTCTCCTTACCCTTGTTCTTCCCTCAGACTCATCCCCTAAAAACAGTCCCACGGACCCATCCCCAAATGCCATCTCTGCAATAAAAATACTGGTTTAATACACTCAATAATCAATACTGTTTTAAAGTACTTCTTCCTGCCTCTATGTATTTATGCTCATGGGTAGCCTAAATGGGTTCCATTCAGACCTTAACAACATTAAGTCTTTTACTGTTATATGGTAAGATTCAACAAGACATTTTCACTTGGCTATACCCAATGTTTAGAGTGTGCTATTTTTGCAAATTAGCACAAGTAATTATAGATTATGCTCTTTTTGCCCATGTTAACAAACAATTTAAAAACTTGTAATACATTTTTTGTTTGTCTTGATGCAAGTAATCAACTCATTCATTTTCATGGTGATATCTAAAGATTAATTTTGACCCTATTCACATGAAAAAAATAATGAATAGGCGTATGAATATAGGCTATATTTTGGTCTTTTTCTAAACTTTCCCCTAATGGAATTCTTCTGGGCTTTCCCCCCCCTTAGTCAGGACAAATCAGTTGAGTTTGCTTCTGTTGCAATTTGTTCAACCTTTTTTTCAAAAATGACTGGACTAAATAGACAGGAGAGCACATGGCTTGTCAAGTGTTTCCTTGTGCCATGTGCTCACAACAAACATGACTAAAATAAGCATATGGCTTGTGATTGTTCTTACACAAAACAAGACATGAACAGAACTATGAGAACTCATATGTCGTATGTTCACAAAAAACACGAATGCATGCAGCCAGTGAAAAAAATCCAGCTGCATACTACATTGTACTAGACAAAAACACACCATGAACAAAAAAATGCTTGCTACATGTGGTGAAGTGAGTGACTCGTTGCCACGTCACCCTCATTACATATATGGCCAATAGGGTTCTGCCCCTTGGGGTATATAGACTCTTTGGATGCTCCCTGGGATACGTCATTGAAAGCCCGCCCCTTTGTCATTCATTCCAAGAGACCGTGGAGGTATGTGTGTTAGCCGTGTAGCCGGTTGTTTTGATGTTAGTATTAAGTGATGTTTCATTGTGCCTTCATCTGTATCTGTTTAGTGTGACACTCGGCCATCGAGGCTGTGCACGTTCTCGTGGCGACACCCACATTGTGGTAAGTTCTAATGTTAGTTTTTAACTTTGTGTAGTTTGTTTGTTTGAGCGACCTGCAATGCGTTTTAGTGTGGCGTGCCTTCGGTCTCCCATTGGTGTGACGTCTCCTCATAGCTGCGTCGGAGTATCAGCTGTTTATTGACTCACTAACATCAAATGACTGTCATATGATTTCCGTGTGCCTGTGATTGTTTGTGTGCGCGCGCCGAAATTGAATCAGGGTGAGTACATTTACGATCGTTTCTTTTAATCTGCAACTGTTTTTAATTAGATAGTTAATGAATATTTGTGTTTAGGAGTTCTCTTTTGCCCGTGTTAAAGCCAGGCTGAGCAGCTACTTTAGCAACTTGCTGTCAGCAATCCATGCTTCATTGAGCCACGTTTGCTGCTTTGTGGAAGCCGAATATCACTGCTGGACTCCACTTTATCTATTGCTCAGGCAATATGTTGTTTATGTTGTATGAATGTGGCTGGTTTTGTTACCAGTCCTTAGCCGCATGATCATCACTGTTAAATACCTGTGATTTATTACATGGAGTGATAATTAGCCTACCAAACTGGTCCCATCATTTGTGTAGGTTGGACTGATTGTGTGATTTTTGTGTTGTGACCGTTTGAATGGTTTATATTTATTTTCTTTGTCTTTATTATAGATGACCATTTATCTTATAACTTGATTTTTGTTTTCATTATTTGTCTCATTGTGATTTGGTTTATCTCTAATCATTTCTATATTTATTTCTTTTCTGTATTCTGCAGGAGCTGGGTTTTCCTGGAGGCAGGCTGGTGGTTTTAGCTGCAGGCCTTCACCCTAAGTAGGGGTTATAAGTGTGGTGTGACTTTTTATCACTATTTTGTAGTGGAGTGATTCTTCAAAGTGTGTTTGATTGCCATATGCAGCTATAGCTAGCCTGCTTCTCTGTGGTCTCAGCCCCTGCAGTGATCATATTCTTTTTGTTTTGGTTGCCTTTTTGATTACGAAATGACACAATTGATTGTGTTATTTGTTTAATTGCTTTCTTTAATAAAAATTGCCTGTTTCAATGTGAACTCACGTCTCTTGCCTCTCCTGAGTAAACGGACTTGTGTCCTATTTATTAGATTATTTCCCCGGTAATTCGGGGTGGCGTAGTCACTACTAGACGGCCACGTATTGCTACATACACAAAACACACAACATTTTGACCTCTTGGCCTGGCAAAAAAAATAACCAAGCGCTCACAAAACACACAAGAACATTTTGGGTTAAATTTGGACCAACCCAACCATTGGTTTAAAATGTAATTTTCTATTTGTAACTCAACTGTTGGGTTTGTCCATATTTTACACCAGCATTTCTTTTTAGTTTAGCCTTGAGGTCACAGCTGATTTATGCCTTAGATATGCATAATGATGACAGGGTGAGCGTAACTTGTTGACACTTTTTTAGTATTATTGCAGATGTTGAATGACCATCACCTTTAATATGCTACAGACCATTGCCACACCTGCTACAAATCTTTTCAAATTTTAGGCCGTGGGTTATAAAGGTGCCACATAGTGTTTCAGTTTTATTAAGTCAGCCACTAAATTGCATGTGCAATTGTTATAGTCATGGCAAAAACGAAAAGGGGGAAAGGGGCTGCCAGAAAGGACTTGTGGACGGCAGCTGGCGGAAAAGAGGTAATGGTTAGGCTTTTCAAGACAGCAAACATAAATCAACAAGACACAAAACAAAATGCACCCATCTGGCATACACTTTCAACAAACATATTTGGACAAAACACTCAAAACAATAGACAGTGGCTTTATGTTGTGTGGAGATACAACAGGAGGAACATTAGAGAAAGTGTTCAAAAGGAAGATGATTCTACGCCCTCTAACTGTCATACAAGAGCAGATAAACCTAGAGCAGTGAAACCTATGGAGTGTGAAGCTGAAGATGATGTGCCTCTTCCCAGTGAGCTGAGTGTACCAAGCGAAGCTGAAGATGATGTGCCTCTTCCCAGTGAGCTGAGTGTACGAAGTGAAACTGACGATGATGTGCCTCTTCCCAGTGAGCTGAGTGTACGAAGTGAATCTGACGATGATGTGCCTCTTCCCAGTGAGCTGACTGTACCAAGCGAAGCTGAAGATGATGTGCCTCTTCCCAGTGAGCTGAGTGTACGAAGTGAAACTGACGATGATGTGCCTCTTCAAAGTGAGCTGAGTGTACGAAGTGAATCTGACGATGATGTGCCTCTTCCCAGTGGAGCTGATGTGCAACCCCCAATCGAGTTTCAGAGTGGTGAAAATAAATGCACAAAGGATGACTTTCGGAAAATGTCAACCCCCCCACCAAAAACCTTTAAATTGGTCATAGAACCAAAAATTTGGAAAAGAATATCACATTTGAAAGGGATGAATAAACTTAGACAGCCATGGACTCACTACATGTATCAAAAGTTTCGTAAAATCACTCCTTGCTGCCCACTCAAATTTACCTACCAACACGTTCGTGTGACAGGAAGCCGAAAAAGGAACTGTCCGTACATAACTGTGCGGGCCAAATGCACCTTCCCATCATGTTGTGCTAATTACAAGTTCATCATCACACACAAACCCTTGCAACACCAGTTCGTTCCAGTGACCGTGTACCGTTCTGGTGATATACTTCATCGAAAATCCCATAAGCGCTTCAGACAAGCAAGTAACATCAGGTGGGGGGCTATAGCCAGAAGTGTCATTCAAGGCGTCAGCAAAGAGTATTATAACCGATTGAAAAACACCCCAGTGGAGGAGCTTGTGGCAGGAAACATAACCCATAGCCTCAATAAAAACATCCTGAAGGGAATCTCATACGAAATAAAAAAAAACCCTGAAACTTCATGACAACATTTTACTGGAGACACAGCTGACACAGTCCATCATTAGGGCAACGGATACAGAATTCTACCACACACCAGGATATGTTCACAATTTTCAAGTTGACCCATTTGGGGCCCACCTTTACACTGAAACTGGGATGACTATTTTAGCAAATTGCTTAAAAAACAATTCAAAAGAAGAAAATCCTGTACTATGCTCTGACTTTACCAGGAAGAGGAAGAGATGCCCCACCTTTGCCAGTGAGTGCGATGATTTCTTCAGAGCATTCTGTCCCGCCAATAACATTCTGGCTCATGCAATTTTTGCTGAAATGATCTGCTTATACTACTGTGAAAGTACACCGTGTAGAGACGGACTACAGCTGGTCACTAATGCAAGCGGTTATTCTATCTTTTAACAAGGAATCAGTGCTCGCATACCTCAAAAGTGTGCATGCGATCTGCCAAAAGCAGAAAAAATGGTCAGAAATCAAATCTAAGACCATTTTGCATATCTGTGCAGCACATTTAATTAAAGCAGTCTCTTCTGCTTTTCACAAAAAGACCAGCGATAAAGACTTGGCAATATTTGCTACATTTGTCTTTGCGAGGTTGCAAAACACGGTGTGTGTTGATGATGGGCTGCACATTTTTAAAAACCTGTGCGTTGTGCTGCTTTCAAGGTATGTCACCGAAAGTGTGTCAAGCAGTGTAGGATTCTTGCAGGAGGTGATAAATCAAGAAGTACCCATGCTAGAAACAATCGAAGAGTCCCCAAACTGGGAAGTTGATGAAAAAACATCAAGAACAATCACTGGTGGTTCTCCATACAGTAGACTCTTCCGAAGCATCGTCGAAGGGGTACTGAACACTTTGATGGTTGAAAAACACGAGCAGTGTGAACCAAATCCTAGTTACTGCCCAGGTATGGTCACATTTATTTTAGAGAATTACATGCCAATATTCCCACTTTGGAGCGGCATACTCTTGGGTGACCTAAAAAGGTATTCTGTGGATTTTTCTGTGACTCTGCCACCTCCTGAAGACCTATGCCAAACAAGAGACACCAACTGTCATGCAGAAAATTGGTTTGGGATTGTGAAAAATTCCATTCTCTGCAGAAAGCATAACCTCAGACCAGGAGAGTTCATTACCTACATGTACACCTCACTGAAGGGACGATACAGGGAATACATCTTAAATAATAGTCTTCCCCAAGATGTACTTACCCGACCTAGGAAGTCATCTAAAGATGAATCGTTTGCTGAAGAGAGGTGGTCTAAAAAATCCAGGAAAAGAGGCAGACAAACCTCTCGCTATTTCAGTGTCCCATATGAAATGGCAAAGTCAAAATGGACCTCAAGGAAACCTTCACCTCAACCCCATAAAGATGCTGTTGAAAAAGTAATTTCAGTTATCCAAATATATTAGAATGAGCAAAAAAAATGTGTGTTTAAACTTGTATTGATTTATTTTTTTTATTTTTTTTTACAGGCCGCAACAGTCCAACTGCCTGATACTAAATTACCACCCAAGCATATCGATCCATCGAAAGATGCAAATGAAACTGCTGCTCAAGAGGCAATAATAATAATAATAATAATAATAATACAGAATTATTTTATTCTGGGAATTAATTTAATTTCCAAAAAAAAATTCCAGATCAAAGCTGCCATTCCAAAGGTTAAACTTAAGCATAAACAGAAAAAAACACAGACATCAGTGAAGTACACAGACCCAGCCACTGCGGGAGAAATGGAAGGACAAATTGCAGATGAGGTATAATAACTGTCATTTATAATAACTCTGACTGCAAATTGTGACTTAAATTGTGCTTAATTTAGTGTCCTGCATTATTATATAGCCACACACACACACACACACACACACACACACACACACACACACACACACACACACATATATATGTGTGTGTGTGTGTGTGTGTGTGTGTGTGTGTGTGTGTGTGTGTGTGTGTGTGTGTATGTGTGCATTTTACAAAACGAGAGTACTGTAAATGGCTGTACTGCATTGTTAATCCCTACATTAATTAGTTGACGTGGAATAGGAAAAAAATTGTGAAAAGTAAATCCAATAATATTTACATTTTGTACAGCAAGTAGGTTTTCATTATGTAAAAAATAAATAAAAAATAATTAAGCCTATGGTTCAATAATGCAAAATAATACATCTACAGGTTGTAGCCCTCTGGCGATGCAAAGAAAGTGAACAAATTGTTGCTAAGGTAAAAGCTGTGCCTTACAAATTGACTATTGTTTTAAGGCACGCAGACCTAGTTACTCTGCGACCACACGAACTGTTAAATGGTGAAGTAAGTGCATATTTATTATTCTATGGCTTTCAGAAAGAGTAGCTTGCAAATGTATATAATTATGTTATTAATATTCTGTTATGGAGAGTTACATTCGGGCAGTCCTCAACGAACACGATGAGACTGGGAGACTGTACCAGCTAAACCACTACACCACCGGTGTCATTCTGTATGGACCGAGACACCAAGTCGCTAGACAAGGGTTGAGAAACGTAAGTAAATTATGGAAACAGACGTGTAATGTAAGCTATACATTTAATATAGTCCTAAGTATAATGTAAATATATATATACATATATATATATATATATATATATATATATATATATATATATATATATATATATATATATATATATATATATATGAATGAATAAATAAAAAAAATCATGCTCCTGTCACATTATGCAGGTTAATTTTGAAAGCTTTGATGGTGCGATTTCGTTTGTGAATGTACGAAACAACCACTGGATGTTTGTGGTAAGTGAAGAAATCTTGTTTTGTATCTGTATATTTAGGCCCTATCTAAATTGAATAAAATGTAGGTATTCTGTGACCCAAAAGCAAAAACATTCGACTGTGGAAGGCGCACCTGTGGTGATCGCTGGGTTTTTGTCCGTGGTGCTGAATTGTGCAATGCCAATATGTTGCTAAAATTCTATTTTGCCCATGGACCCAAATAATCATGTCATTATAATATGATCAGACATTATGTAATTAAGAGATTTGTTAGACAGCTTAATTGATTGTAAAGGAAATGTATGATTAAATTCAATTAAAATTTATTTAGCGCTTTTCACAATACATATTTTTTCAAAGCAGCTTTACAGAAAATGCATTTCAGAAATGTACAAAACAAGTTAGTTAATTATGTATTAATTTAGGGCATAACATATCGCCGGCGTTGAGAATAATCTATGTAATTAAAAAATGGAATAAAATAAGCTCTATGAAATATTAATAATCAATAACGGGTTACAATTGATTGTGAATATTTAGATCAGTTAATATTTAACTTAATGTTGTAAATTAATATTACAATCAACTAACCTGGGCCGGGTTTCCAGATAACAATGTATCTTCTTAGCTCTTAAGAGCGCTCTCTACGTGCAAGGTTACGAACGCTCGCCGCAATTCTACGCGCGTTTCCCAAAACATGAACGAGCGAGAACGCTTTCTACGTGCTACTTAAGAGTCGCTGTCCATTCGTGAAGTGCTGAAATTTAAACTTATATGGAATCGTATTCTGAACGTTTAACCTAATATGTTGTGAGTTAGCAATCAAGGCAAGTCTATTAAGCACCTATCACTGGCGGGGGCACTGACAAAAAGGCAAAAAAAAAAAAAGATACCTTCAAAAATATGAAATTATTGAAATTTAGATAGAGCGAAACAAAGATGTTATTTTTAACAGATTTAAAGGACACCAAATAAGGAAAAACAAAACATATGGGACTGTTTGCAGTTAGTTTGGTATTTCTGCAAACAGGGGTTCAAAGATCAGGGAAGGAGGTCAGCAAGAAATGCCCAATACATGTTTTCGTGCACGTCAGCAAGTCATTGAGATATATATATTTTTTTAATTCATCCCTATTTTGGCCAGTCTTTGAAGCATATTTCCCACATTACTAATTTTATGATTTTTATTTTTGTAGGCCTACATTCATTTAATTTAGATGTATTTATAGTGTATTTATATATTTTTTCTTCCCTTTTTAAATTTCATTTATACATTCATTTAAACAAAAAACGAGTAGGCTACAATAAAGTACAATCAAAACCTTATATTATAGCTACTCACGTTGCAGTGTAGTGTTATCTAGATAAAAGTGTAATCTGCCGGTTGTCAGGTGACCTCATAAATCTGTCTTCTTATGATCCTCTTCTTAGGATCGTTTTTACGAACTACTTAGGCTTAGTTACGATGCTTTTGGGAAACGCAGCCCTGTTTGTCCCGATTACACTTATTGTTTTTTAATTTATTACATTTCCGGGGCACAGGACATGTCTTTCTTACTTTACAGTACTACTAAGAGCAAGTAGTCAAAATATTATTTAGGACTCCAGATATGAGCTTGAGACACGGACAACTTAGAAACTTCTAGTTCAGCATCATCTTCACATCAGGATTCCATGGACTAGAGAGCTAAGAGGAATGATCTTGTTATCAGTGATTTTTAAAGCGTAAAGGTGTCACACCCTCTGGAGGGTTGTAAGCCAATAAGAAGGTGTTTAAGAAAAGAATTCAAGATTCAAAGTTGAATTTATAATTTAATCATTCACTTAAATCACTTAAACTCTCTCATTAACTCACTCGTGTATAAAACATGAATATGACCTTACAATATATAAAATGTTATTCTTAACTATTTTTTTTTTTTAGTATCTTCATGTTCCTTCAAATTCAGTTTTTATTGTGCATCCTGCAAATGATGAACCCGATATGAAGCTCCTTACAGCTGCATCTCAAAAATTCAGGTAAACCTTTTATTTTCAGGATTTCTGACACTCAAGTGAACACACACACATTATTATGAAATGCTTTGCACTAATTTTAATTTTCTTTTGGACACTTTAAAAACTGTGGTAATTGTTTTCACACATAGGCAGTATTTCAGGATGCGCCTGAACCAGCTGGGAAAGGAGGGATGGGTCAACATCCAATGGAATCTTGGACACATTTCCCACATGGTCCAAAATGATTCGACAAGCTGTGGAGTGTTTGTCTTGCAGGTATCGGTTTAATGAAAAGGTTAAGGTTTCAAAATTGCAATTAAATAATTTGGGTCACTTTGGATAATTGACTTCTAAAAAGTGTTAAGACCGTGTTCTGTCTCTTTTCTTTTTTTATGCTGATTGTTATAATAATAATAATCATAATATATATCTTTTAAAGATGGCTAAAGAAACTATAAAACAGTTTCCTGATCTCCCAAAAAGATTCGAAATTGATCCATCAACAGACAATATAGAAAACCTAAGAAAGAAAATGGCTGTGAAATTTTTTCTTGCATCAGGTTAGTTGCTCCAAACTGTGAAACAATTTTTGTGTAATGGAAAAAAGTGTAAATTTCAGTTAACTGTTAAATTATTTCCAACTATCCATTTTAGAATCAAAAGAGGACTACTGTTCGATCTGTGCTTTGAAAGACCTCCCTCAAAGGACAAGCACAGACATCATAGACTGGGTAATTGTGGATGGCACGGGCGTGAGGGCCTTTTAATTACTGCTTGCAACTTTAATATTCCTGTATATTTCTGCTTACTAATTGTTGATATCTTATCCGTTAAATTAGAATAGGCCTAAACCATGACCCAAATGCATCAGCATGTGGGATAATCCTTCTAAACGGAATAATTTACATTTTCTTTGCTAATATATGTACTTTATTAACAACTAAAAAGAGCACAGAGGTTTTCTGTCCATCAGAGGTGTGTGAAAGACATATACATGTCTGCTTAAACTGTTCCTATTGTGCTTTAAAGAAGAGAGTCATTCAGTTATAAATGGACAATGGTGAATAATTTGGACAATTTGTGATTTTGGGGTTAAGTGGTATCCTAAAATGCTAATCGCACATTGTAACTTAGTTAAATAAGAAAAATGCATGGTAAATTGCACAAAGCCAACACAATAAATATGATCATAACTTGTATTATATTTTCACCAACTTTCATTCTCCTGCAGGTTCAGTGTGAAAAATGTGCACGATGGTTTCATAGTCCATGTGTTGGTTTCAATGCTACACAGACCTCGGGAATGGATTCACCATGGTTCTGTAAATTGTGCACCATTTAAAAGGTAATTGATGTGAAAGTCAATTCAGTCTCTCTCTCTCTCTCATATATAAATTCATGCTGCTACATCATGTATAGATTGTATTGCCCATCTTGGTGCATTTTCACATTGATTGAAATGTATAATGTCTTGTGTTTTAACATTTCCTCTTTTTTTTTTTTATAGATAAGCTGAAGGTGTGTGAGCCGACATCAATTTTATTTTGTGCTCCGAGAAGATTTTATTTCATTCATATTTCTAAGTTGTTGGGCTTTCTGTGAGAAAACAGAATTTGATATTTCTTTTTTATTTCTTTTTTAATAAAATAATTGCTACTGTTTGAAAAATGATGCTGTTTGTTCATTTTGAACTGAATTTATATTGAAAGTTTTTCAACATCTGCAGAGATTGGTAAAATCGGCATTTCCTTAACTGTTATTGCACTTTCCAATTTGCTGGGTTCTTCTCATTATTAATATACATTAAATTCTCCATGCATTTGCTATCATTAACATAATTGTGTTTTTATATATAAATATATATTATTAGAACATACTAGAGAAAACCAAGTTTGTTGAGACAAACTTTAAGTCGGCTTGAGAAAGCCGGACCAGATAGTTTAATTAGTTTAAAGTCGCTTGGGTGTTCTGGGTATGTTTTTTTTTGAGTGGTTACTAGAGCATTTCTAGACATTGCTAGGGTGTTCAGGGTGGATTGCTAAGGTATATTTAGTGGTTGCTATGGTGTTACTAGGTAGTTGTCACAGATTGTTACTATGGAGTTTCTTAAAATCTTTAATAAAGAGTGCATTTAGTACGGTTAGCTACCTATGGCCGAATCACAGCCATGCTGATATATTTTTCCAAGCCAAATGTTCTATTTTTCTACAAATCATTTTGCCTAATGTAATGTTTAATACTTGCATTTCTATGGAAATGGGTATTTCATGTTGCTTGAATTATAGAATGAAAAAATGTCCTTATTCAGCAACACAGATCCACATCATTCAACCTCTTTTCACAGTTAAACACAACATTTAAAATAGGAAGAGGATGGGTATTATGTTATAAAAAAGTGAATGACTCCTAAGGTGTTTATATATTGTTGTGTTATACTACAGTTTATTCTATGCTAATTGTGCCTTCTGATATATATAGGCTATACTTATGTTGTATTTAACCACGATTATAACTTTGTTGAGAAAGTTTTGTATAATGTAAGACACTTATAATGGTAATCATTTATTGAAGAAAATGTTTTATGAAGGAAAACACTGTAATTGTTGTTGTAAAATCATTTAAAGATGATACAGAAAAATAATAAAATACCCCACTGATGTTGTAAGCATTTATTAAGCAAAATAGTAGAGAGAAATTGACTATGTACTGCATTAAAGCATTTACTGAATATTAAGAAAAGGATGCCAGTATTACCGACTGATGTGTTGCAGACGAGACGCAGGAGAAAGCCGAGAATCCGAGCCAGCAGAAAAAGGAAGAAAAGATTGAGAGTTTTAAATTCGAAGGGTTTAAGGGGCTTTCCAGAACTAATGACAGTTCAAGACTTCGGATTGGACAGATTGTCTGTAAAGGACTGAATGTGTGTCGAGGGAATGTCCAAATGTCAAAAATTATGATGGACTATAAAAGAACTGTATAAAGGAATGTCAAAGTTAGATGCTGATCCACCTGGATACCACCGCCGCATATCCGGTGTTAGATGTATTTGCTGTTGTGACTTCTGCAGTCGAAGTTTGTAAACTGTTTATTTTTTTATTTAATGCTTTATATATATATATATATATATATATATTTTTTTTTTTTTTGTGTGTGTGTGTGTGTGTGTGTGTGTGTGTAAACTTGTTAACCTGTATTTAATTGAAAATATATATATAATTGATGTCAAGAAACTAGCCTGCCTTAAGTGTTTTACAAAAGATTGAGCTGAACTAAACACGGAGAATCACACATTGTGATTTAAATATTGTAAGTATGGAAATTTAAATGCTTAGTGTTTACAACAGATGTTGTATACTTTACCTAACCTGAGAATAATTAAAATAAGGTAAAAGGTGTTTTATAATTAAGTATAGATGTTTAAATTACATTAACTTTATTTTAAGGTGTCTATTTTAATGTTGTTACAGTTTATATATTTAAGTATAATTAACAGCATACTTCTTATCATAGGGTTAGGGTATGGATTAGGGTTTGGTTAAAGGAGAACTTGGTAACTTTTTTAACTTAATAAAACTGTCTAGAAATCATTTGGATGGTTAAACAACCTGTTCTGGTGATATTGGTGACTTTCCCCGCTCCCCCCAGCGTTCCCAGGCGGAAAACCAACCTTGCAACTTGGCCACTACCGTCCCGGCAAGATTGAAATTGGAAGTCTCGTGAGAAGCGAGAACTAGAACAAGAACGAGCGCGAAACACAAATTGCTTTACGGCAATTCGACATAAACACACACACGCATGTATGATGCATTACCAGATTACCCACCTCGGTAGATATAGCTCCACACGATACAGTTGGCTTGCTCCGATCAAAACAAATGCACATGAGCAGCGGTAGAGAGGGGGAGGAGGCCGCCGCAAGTGAGTTTTTTACGACTGTGTTGTGAAATATACGCCCCCCCCACAGCTGTAGGGGGAGCTCGTGGGGAAAACATGCGACAACAAAAGGGAAAATCAGCGAAGTGACTAGAGTTCGCTAGAGTTACCGAGTTCTCCTTTAAGGGTTAGTTGCATGTAATTATGCATAATTTACTGTTATTATGGTAAGTACATATAACATGCGAAACAAGGACACTGTAAAATAAACTGTTACAAAAAAAATCTGTAATTACAACTGTTAAGGCTTCTGAGTCGTGTATGATGGACAGGAAATGCGTGTGAACAAAGTGGACACGTTGTGATGTCATCGGGTCACATGACCAGGAAGTGTAATAGCTTTGAACGGGGGAAAAAATTCTTAAAAATACAACGATTGTTCTTTTCACCATATGAGTCATGTATGATGGAAAGGAAATGAGTGTGAACAAAGTACAATAGCCGTGATGTCATCGGGTCACATGACCAGGAAGTGTAATAGCTTTGAACGGGGAAAAAAATCTTAAAAATACAACTATTGTTCTTTTGACCATATGAGTCGTGTATGATGGACAGGAAATGAGTGTGAACAAAGTGGACACGTTGTGATGTCATCGGGTCACATGACCAGGAAGTGTAATAGCTTTGAACGGGGGAAAAAATTCTTAAAAATACAACGGTTGTTTTTTTTCACCATATGAGTCGTGTATGATGGACAGGAAATGAGTGTGAACAAAGTACAATAGCCGTGATGTCATCGGGTCACATGACCAGGAAGTGTAATAGCTTTGAGCGGGCAAAAAATTCTTAAAAATACAACGATTGTTCTTTTGACCATATGAGTCGTGTATGATGGACAGGAAATGCGTGTGAACAAAATACAATAGCCGTGATGTCATCGGGTCACATGACCAGGAAGTGTTTATTTGTTTATTTGTTTATTTGTTTATTTAAAAGGATCCCCATTAGCTGACGCCGAGACGACAGCTAGTCTTCCTGGGGTCCAAACAATACATACAAAACCCAATAATTACAATCACAATTACTTCCAAATATATCATATATAAATACACATAAGAGAACAAGAAAAAATAACAAAACAAAAAGTACTGATTAAAATAATAATAAAATAATGAAAAACAACATAGCACATGATACAACCTCACTCAATCAATCCAGACGATATTATAATGTTGAAAACAAATACAGTCTTAGTCTTTTTTTAAAACCAGTTTTTCCCTTGATTTCACGAACCCCAACTGGAAGATTGTTCCAAAAGGAAGTGTAATAGCTTTGAGCGGGGGAATTTTTTTGACAAAATGTTGTGATATAGATCAAACAGTAGAGCGATGGTGCTTGCACCTTCAAGGTCATGGGTTCGATTCCCAGAGAGAACAAGAACTAATTAGAATGTACATGTCATAATTCAGAGGCGGAAGCAATATGCAAGTAAACTCTTTTATTGAAGGTCAGAAGACACAGCAATAACACACGGGTGGGCTGGTGGCGCAGGGACTTGATGGTCAGCGTGGAGGTGAAGACAGGTGACGGTGAATCCAGTGAAGTGAACATCCAACACGACGAACACCATGAAAACACCGAACAGGACACGAACTGGAACAGGAACTGGAACCGGAAGAGCAGACGACGACAACACACTGAGGACACCAAAACCAACGATCTGACAGGGAAAGGAGAGTGCGATGAGTTTATATAGCAGAGATGATTGATGGTAGCTGATGAGGGGAATGAGATCAGGTGGAGTGCTGATCAACTGAACGAGCAGCCACGCCCACTCACACACACTCACACACACAAAACAACAAATACACGAGACACGAAGAAACCAGTGAATTCATGAACCGTGACAGTACCCCCTCTCCTAGGAACGCCTCCTGGCGTCCCCAGACTCCCTTACCTGTCGATTGTAATCATCGATAAGAGAGTGATCCAGGATGTCTCTGGCAGGAACCCAACTCCTCTCCTCCGGACCGTAACCCTCCCAGTCCACCAAGTACTGGAATCCGCGTCCCCTCCGCCTTGAGTCCAGAATGCGATTAACCGAATACGTAGGTTCCCCTTCTACGAGACGCGGCGGGGGGGGAACCGGGACGGGCGGATTAAACTGAGAATGAAACACGGGCTTGATTTTGGAAACATGGAAGACGGAATGAATCCTCCTGTACACTGGAGGGAGTTTGAGGCGGACTGCCACCGGGCTAATGATCTTGGTGACAGTGAATGGGCCAATAAATTTGGGAGCTAGCTTATTAGAGACGGAGCGGAGAGGAATGTTCTTAGTAGAAAGCCACACTTTTTGACCAACGACGTATACGGGAGGCTTAGACCGGTGGCGATCGGCTTTAGCCTTGGTGCGCGCTCCCGCTTGGAGTAGAGTCTCGCGGGCTCTAGTCCAAGTGTGGCGACAGCTCTGGACAAAGGCGTGAGCGGAGGGGACCGCGACTTCGGATTCCAGACTAGGAAAAATTGGTGGCTGGTAACCTAGACTACATTTAAACGGCGATAGGCCCGTAGATGATACTGGTAACGAATTGTGGGCGTACTCCACCATTGACAGTCGTTGGCTCCATGAGGAATGATTCTTGGAAACCAAACATCGCAACGTTCTCTCCAAATCCTGGTTGGCTCTCTCAGTTTGGCCATTGCTCTGGGGATGAAACCCTGAGGACAGACTAACAGTCGCACCCAGTAATCTACAAAATTCTTGCCAAAATTTGGACACAAATTGGGGTCCTCTGTCGGAGACCACGTCTGTCGGGAGGCCATGTAGCCGAAAGACGTGGTCAACGACTGTTACCGCTGTCTCCTTGGCTGAGGGTAATTTGGGCAAGGGAATGAAATGGACCGCCTTCGAGAATCGGTCCACCACGGTCAAAACTACCGTGTTACCCTGAGAGGGTGGGAGGGCGGTGATAAAATCTAGAGCGATGTGGGACCAGGGTCTCGAAGGGATCGGCAGCGGTTGAAGGAGCCCATCTGGGGGTCGATTGGAAGTCTTACCAGTGGCACAAACTGAGCAAGCCAAAACAAAACTGTGAACGTCACGAGCCATACGTGGCCACCAAAATCGTTGCTTAACTAAAGACGTGGTACGACTGACTCCTGGATGACAAGCCACATTGGAACAATGACCCCACTGAATGACGTTGGACCGTAATTGCTCTGGCACAAATAACCGGTTCGGTGGACAACCGGGCGGAGGCGTTACCCCTTCTAAGGCCGTTCTGACCTTCGATTCGACCTCCCATGAGAGTGTGGAGATAATTAGGGACTCCGGAAAAATGCACTCGGGAGTAGACGGGCGATCGGAATGGTCAAAAATATGTGACAAAGAATCGGGCTTGATGTTTTTGGAGCCCGGGCGGTACGAGAGAGTAAAGTCAAAACGTCCGAAAAAAAGTGCCCACCGAGCCTGCCTAGAGTTCAATCTTTTAGCGGTTCTAATGTATTCCAGATTCTTATGATCGGTCCATACGATAAAAGGTACCCCCGACCCTTCTAACCAGTGACGCCACTCTTCCAATGCTAACTTGACTGCCAACAACTCTCTGTTACCAATATCATAATTACGTTCGGCAGGGGACAAACGATGAGACAAAAACGCGCACGGATGCATTCTGTCGTCTGTAGGAGAACGTTGGGATAACACTGCACCTACCCCCACCTCTGACGCGTCGACCTCCACCATGAACTGACGTGATGGATCAGGGGTAACTAGGATGGGGGCTGAAACAAAGCGGCCTTTCAGTTTGGCAAACGCAGCCTCGGCTGCGTCTGACCACCTGAACGTAGTTCTGGGGGAGGTCAAGGCGGTCAGAGGTGAGGCTAGTTGGCTGAAATTGCGAATGAACCGCCGGTAAAAATTGGCGAACCCCAGAAACCTCTGTAGGGCCTTACGGGAATCTGGACTTGGCCAATCCACCACAGCCTTAACCTTCTCAGGATCCATACGCATCCCCTCAGACGACACAATGTACCCTAAGAAAGGAACAGACTGTGCATGAAAAGCGCATTTCTCCGCCTTGACAAAAAGACCATTCTCTAACAACCTCTGAAGCACTCGTCTGACGTGCTGAACATGTTCCTGGAGAGACGAAGAAAAAATCAATATGTCATCCAGGTAGACATAAATGAACTGATCGACCATGTCTCTCAGCACGTCATTGACGAGTGCCTGGAAGACTGCTGGACTATTGGACAGCCCGAAAGGCATAACCAAATATTCAAAGTGCCCCCTGGGGGTGTTAAACGCAGTCTTCCATTCATCCCCCTTCCTGATGCGGACCAAATGATAAGCGTTACGTAAGTCCAGTTTTGTGAAGACCGACGCTCCCTGCAACCTCTCGAAGGCTGAAGACATCAACGGCAAAGGATAAGTATTCTTTACCGTGATGTTATTCAGCCCTCGGTAATCAATGCAAGGTCGCAGAGAACCGTCCTTCTTCCCCACAAAAAAGAACCCCGCCCCCGCAGGAGAAGAGGAAGGTCGGATGAATTTGGATGCCAGAGAATCAGAAATATATTTCTCCATGGCCTCCCTCTCGGGAATAGATAGAGAGTAAAGCTTGCCTTTAGGCGGAGACGTACCTGGCAGTAGATCTATTGCACAGTCATAGGGACGATGCGGAGGGAGAGAAGCAGCCCGAGACTTACTGAACACTTCCTTCAGGTCCAGATACTCCGTGGGCACGTTTGATAAATCCACTGCCTCCTCCTGAAAAGCAGAAACAATAACAGACGGACAGGCAGACGCAAGACAGGACTCATGACAAAAACTGCTCCACTCCAACACTGATCTCTGCTGCCAGTCAATCTTGGGGTTATGCTTGATTAGCCAGGGGTGACCGAGAACAACAGGTGCCAGGGGGGAGTCCAGGATGTAAAATGAGGTAGTCTCTGTGTGATTGCCGGATACAGTGAGTGTAATGGGTCCAGTGGTGAATGCGATGGTGGGAAGGGCTTGACCGTTGAGGGCGTGCACAGCAATGGAATGGGTGAGTGGTAACAGGGGAACGTGAATCTTGTGAGCGAATGTGTAGTCCATGAAGTTACCTTCTGCCCCGGAATCCAAAAGTGCAAGACAGTCGTGAGTGTTGGCTGACCATCTAAGTCTTACCGGAAGGAGAGTTGATGTTGATGAGGTCTTCTCAGCGGAGATCCCACCCGACAGTAGCCTCAGATTTACTGCCGGGCTTGCCCTTTTACCGGGCAGTTGTAAGCGAAGTGACCAGCAGTCCCACAGTACAGGCAAAGGCCCTGGGATCTCCGCCTTTCCTTCTCCTCCCGGGAAAGCCGAGCTCGCCCGACCTGCATGGGCTCGTGATCGTAGACGGGGCTGACCGCGTCCCCGCCGCTGGCTTGCGTGGTCTCCACGGTGGTTGAAGCCCGAACCGGTAACTTCATCCGTTCAACACGAGAGAGACGAGAATCCACGCGAAGCGCCAGGTCGATGAGTCCGTTGAGTGTAGCGGGTAAATCCAACGCGTAGATTTCTCTCAGGACGCGGTCAGCCAGCCCATGCAGGAACATGTCCCACTGCGCTTCCTCGTTCCATTGACACTCAGCCGCCAAGGTCCGGAACTCAATGGCATAATCTGATACGGATCTGCTTCCTTGCTTGAGATCCGCCAGGGTTCGTGCTGCTTCTCTTCCCGCGACCGCGCGGTCAAACACCATCTTCATCTCGGCGGCGAGTGTCTGGAACGAGGCACAACACGGATCTTGATTCTCCCACACCGCCGTCCCCCACAGAGCTGCCCTCCCAGTCAGTAGTGTGAGTACGAATGCCACTTTGCTTTGTTCTGTGGCAAATGTTCTGGGTTGCAGAGAGAAATGCATAGTACAGCGTGTTAGAAAAGCTCTGCAAAAATTCGGCTCACCACTGTAGGGTTCAGGGACCGGTAGACGGGGTTCTGACTGGGAGGCGCCTGATGGTGGAACTGGGGGAGTGGCCGGTGTGGGTGGTGGCGCAGTGGGAGCTCGTAGATGTTGAAGCTGCTGGGTGAGCTCGGACACCTGCGCCACGAGAGCTTGAATGGCCCGACCCGACTCCGTAGATGTCCTCTCTTGAGCCTCTATCCGAGAAATGGTTACTCTGATGAAGTCATCAAGCGAAGAGGATCCACTTGCTGCTCCCATCGTCTGGTCAGATCGTTCTGTCATAATTCAGAGGCGGAAGCAATATGCAAGTAAACTCTTTTATTGAAGGTCAGAAGACACAGCAATAACACACGGGTGGGCTGGTGGCGCAGGGACTTGATGGTCAGCGTGGAGGTGAAGACAGGTGACGGTGAATCCAGTGAAGTGAACATCCAACACGACGAACACCATGAAAACACCGAACAGGACACGAACTGGAACAGGAACTGGAACCGGAAGAGCAGACGACGACAACACACTGTGGACACCAAAACCAACGATCTGACAGGGAAAGGAGAGTGCGATGAGTTTATATAGCAGAGATGATTGATGGTAGCTGATGAGGGGAATGAGATCAGGTGGAGTGCTGATCAACTGAACGAGCAGCCACGCCCACTCACACACACTCACACACACAAAACAACAAATACACGAGACACGAAGAAACCAGTGAATTCATGAACCGTGACAGTACATGTGCACCCTGAAATGCAATGTGGAAAAGTCCCTTTGGAAAAAATGGTCTGTTAAATAAAAGTATATGTTTAAGCAAGTTGAGTAGTGGTAGCGTGTTTGCCTTTAATCGGGACACATCACAAGGACCCGAGTTCAAATCCAGCTATTAGGTCAATGTAGAATTAATGTCCTTGCTCTGACTCTATTTCCTGTTTACAATGTCCTATAAAATAAATATTGCAAAATAAAAATATATTTTTTATAAACAAAGCTATCTAAGGTTTGTAACATGTGTGTATATCTGTGCAATGTATTGCTGTTGTTCTTGCTTAAGATACATAAAAATAAATAAATAAAGATAAGCTTATGTGGCTTTTGTACCAAAACGCTTTTCATTCATAATTCAGACAATATTTGCATATCACTTGTTTTGTGGTGTGTAATTTTAAACACCTTTACCTTATTTATTTTTTTATTCTCAGGTTAGGTAAAGTGAAATCTGTCCTAAATAATAGGCATTTGATTTTCCACACTTATACAATATTTAGATCACAGAAAACTTCACCATGGTTAGTTCAGCTCACTTTTTTTATTAAATACAGGTAACAAGTTTACATGAAAGGTACAAAGGTACAATTTTTATTATAAAAAAATAATTATAATTTACAAGCTTTGAAATTCATTAGGCACAATCCAAGGCATCTTAACACCAGCTCTCTGTGGTGAATCAGCGTCTGACTGGATGTCATTCCAGCTCTGTTTTAAAGTCCATCAACTTTTTGACATCTTCAGAAATGCCCTCCTGGAAACCCCCTGGGACTTGTTGATTAGAGCCTTTGCCTCTTCGTCCTTCTTCTGGACCCTTTCTTCGTCACACATTCTGAATCTCGTCCGCAACACAGACGGTAGGCTAAATCTTGCATTTTTCTTCTTTCTTTGGCAAAGCTCTTTCTAATACATTTTCAATTTCTTTCTACTCTGCTATATGCCTAATAAATGCTTAGCCTACAACATTCAGTGTGGTAGCCTATGTTTTTCTTTATAAACCATTTTCTCGATAAATTATTTGACAACAATAGCAGTGTTTTTCTTTATAAAACATCTTATCAATAAATGACTTAACAACAACTTTTGTTGTCTTGCTGTATAAAAACACTTTCATTAGGCTATAAAACGTTGTTGACTCCAATACATAATTGCTTCATACACAAAAAGGAATATTGATCATAAAAAAGAAATGTGCATAGGCTACCCAAAACACACTAGCCTACATGTTTTATAGCTGCAGATACTAAATACTTTTACTTATTTATTTTTTGCTGTTTTTTATCCATTTCACACTTTAGAAACGCTCCCTAACTTTTCAAGCCGAATGTCAAACGAATGTCCAATATAAAACCAACTTTACCGCGGTCATTCTCACGGCTCGCGCGCTTTGTGTGATCACCCGAGGCGCGTTTCAGAGAGCCTGAATTGTATACATATTTTTTTTAGATTTAATTATTCGATTTTTGTACCTGAAATAAAGAGTTAAACCTTACTTTATTTGTAACTTCGATATACTATATTGTATTTATCTATGCTTGTAATTAATGCATTTTTTTACTGATTACTTGCTTTGATAATGTTTTAACTTTATTAGCTAGGCTAGTAGTTTTTGCTGTTCTATCAGAGTAAAGCTTTAAGTATGATTTTTTTTTTTCCTTGTTAATCCGAAAAATTATGATTTGTGGCTCATAAAAAGTAATATGATCCGAACTGTGAGTTTTGTGATTCGTTGGACCACTATCTCACACCAATGAACACAGACAGTACGGTTATCGTTAATTTTTACTTCCAGCAACATTCTGATGAATGTCATGCATCCTGTATGAAATCTTGCAAGTACAGAGATGTTTTTTTAAAAATCTGTTCTATTTACATAGCTCCACCTCTCTTACAAATATAAACGCTATACATAACTCTTATTACTATCCTCAAGCTACGGTGGCCACAAACACCACAGCCAAGCTTCTTCCGCTCTGCTCTTCAACTCCACTTAAGCGGAAAGCACTATCACCTGATAGACCACCAAAGCGTTCTCTCTTGGAGTTTCCCTCTTTTCAGGAATCTGTAAACAGTTTCAACAAGGCAGATCCTGATGACTCCACCGACCTCCCCAGCATGTCTGAATTGGTTGACACCACCAGTGAACAGTAAGTTAACTTTTTGTTGTAGATCCTTGTTAATCAAATATAATATGAACAATCTTTTCCTCAGCATAATTATAATTGATGCTGATGTGATTGTTTTGTAATTTTACTATGAAGTTGAGAAATTAGAAAAAATACAAACAAGTTAAACAAGTTGTAACAAGTTGTTACAAACAAGTCTTTTTTTGTGGTTTCCTTTGTCAATAGAGCACCAACCAAGCCACCACAGGACATAGTGAAATACTTGATATATGAGGAGTGTCTGCTTGAGCTTTTTAAAATCTACCCCACCTGCTCAAGAGTCTGCAAGGTGATCAAGTTTGTAAAAGGAACATTCCTTTCTGTGACCCAGAAGTGCCTCCACCAGCGTTGTTCATACACCAGAGAGTGGAAGAGTCAACCACTTCTGGGCAGCTCTCCAGCAGGGAATCTGCACCTATCAGCCGCTGTGTACTACACAGGCTCTTCTTTCATCCAGACTAACAAGGTTTGTAAAAAATAGTGACCTTATTTTTTTAAAGTGTATAAGGCCAGTGCATAGCACAATGCCACGGTGAGATGTAGTACATGCTATTTCTGATTTTACTTTACAGGTGCTCAATGCAATGCATGTGAGAACCTTCAGCAGAATGACACATCGAAATCATGTGCACAACTACATTCTGCCTTCTGTGCTGCATAAATGGTGATCACACCAGAGCGACCTGCTTGAGGGACTTAAACAGAGCCAAACTGTATCTCTTGGTGGTGATATGAGAGCTGACAGTCCAGGCCATTGTGCAAAGTATGGCTCACACTCACAAACAAAATTGTTGATATCCAGCTCATACAGGTAAATAGATTATAAAAACCAAGTAGGCAGAATTTGCAAGGGAAACTCTTGGGACATTTTGAGAAATTAATCAAATTTCAGACTTTAGAAGTCTGTATTTAAAGAAATGTTATGTCTATGATCCGCAGAGCAATGAAGTGGGAAGCAGTGTCCGTATGGAAAAGGAAGGGCTTATCCGGAGTCTGGAATTTCTCGAAAAAGCTGGTGTCAAAGTAGCTTCCCTGGTGACAGACCGACACACCCAGGTTCAAAAGTTTGTCCGGGAACAGAAACCAGACATTGACCACTTTTATGATGTATGGCATTTATGTAAAGGTAGGATGATTTTAAATTTTAGATTAATTATTTGTAGCACAGCTAATCCTGTGCAACATTAACACCCACTGTAGAACAAATGTATTACATCTTTTTAAACTGTTCTCAGCACTCACCAAGAAGGTGGATGCCATGTCCAAAGAGAAAGACTGCAACACAGTCAAAATCACCTCTACTGGTCTGCATCCGGTTCATCAAATGGAGAGGAAACCATGGCAAAATGGACATCTCTTCTCAACCACGTCCAGAATGTGCATGTCCATGAATATCCACTCTTCCCCAAGTGCCTCCACCCTCCTTCCATTGACAAAAACAAGTGGCTGAAGCCCGGTACACCAATATTCAATAGCAATTATGCTAATCCTGTAGTATACTCTAAGCTGCTATGCACTCATCATCTTTTATGTATTGGTTATTCTCTGTCCTCTTCTAGCAACAAAGGCCATCTACAAGCTGGAGAAGGTGCTGATGAACAAGTGTGTTCTTGGTGATGTGAAAAAGCTGAGCCCTCTCTATCAAACATCTGCCTTGGAGGGGTTATACAGTGTGATTCTGAGGTTCGCACCAAAAACATGGTCTTCTCATACTTGGGGATGCTTTGCAGGTAAATTGTATAGTAATCATGTTGTCAATATTGTATAGTAACAACACTTTGCCAACAGCCAAGCCATACTGTCTACATGAGCGGTGTGTGTGCGTAGTGGAAGCTTTTCATTTTGGTGTCCATGTTAACAGATTAGAGCAGCCACACAGGTAGAGAGAGAGGGGCAGTGTGGCCATGGCATCATTATGTTGGAGTAATCCCATACAAATCCTCATTTCAGACTTTACCTGGCTGCTTTGCATTTCAATGAAAATGCTGGCTGTACCCAAGCGAGAACTGCAGCCGGAGAACTGCGGTTTAAAATTAAATTTCCCAAGGCCAAGAGAGGGGAACATGTGGTGTCCATGGCGAAGACCAAATATGCTACTGTTAAATTAATTCTCAATTGTCTTTTGATATCTCCATAATAACATATACATAATTTTGAATTTTTGCATTTACCCCGCTGGCAAGATTTTGGCACCACCTGATAGAGAAAAGGTGTAGCATGTTTGCCAGTGTGACAAGCAGTAAAAACACAATTTCTATTGCATTTACTTTGTTAACATTTCGTCAACAGTTACCATATGAATGTTACCATATGAATGACTCAAACTGTATGCTATGTGCTCTCGCCTGTGTTTTAGAATATGTGACTGAGCTGATGGACATCCTCTTTGACAAGGTCATCCAGGACCCTGCACCCTTTGTGGCTAATATGAAAGCGGTGGCTGTTCCTGGATTCCTGTGTTCAAAGTATGAGCGACCTGGGAAACCCGACGCAATTGCTAGCCATGTATCCAGGTTCAGCTGTCCCAGTTGTGAGGAAACAGCTCTAACAACACCCATCTAAGTCCACAATCCCTTTCTGTTTTCTGCCAACATGTAAGTCACCATCTCCACAGTACTATTCTTGCCCTTACTCAATTTTTGTTATTTTGGTAATATATACAGTACATTAGATCTGTCACAATTACATTATGAACTTGTTGCACAATATATATGGACATGATAGTCCAGATTTGACAGTTAGTTGTGACGCATACAAACATGTCATTACTCAAAAACTGGTTGATAGTTGTCCAAAATGGCTATGAAATTTGTGTATTGAATAATTGTGTACATGGCACATTCCCAAACAAGTACAATATATACAGATTTTTTTACATTTAAACGGGAGGCCTAAAGCCTGTGTACTCCCCATCTTCATCCGAGTACTCCTGGTGAATACGGAGCACAACACAAGAGGGTATGACAACCCTGTTGTGCTTTCCCAAGTATCCCCAGCACCAGGAAACAAAACGTCTGTAGGCCAGGTAGCGAGCACGACTGTAATGACAAAATAAAAACAAAATGTCATGTCACATAATAATATAATATTTATATAGGTTTGTATTTGGTTGGTGGTCTTCTGTCTGATAATTGCAATAAAAACTGACATTGTGAAGTTATCAATATCTGGGGTCTTTGTACAACAAAAACAGCCTTTGTCTTATTTTTCCTCTTTTTGGTCAGGTCTAACAGAATGGGACCCCAGAAGATGACCGTTTGATTCATCAACCTGCAGTCTGCCTCATATCATTCATGTATACATTAATAAACATTTCCTAATACAGTGCTATGCATAAGTTTAGACACCCATGCTAAAGTTGACTAAAAAGAGGAATAAAAAATCATCTTTTGGAAATTGACCTTATTGCCTTAATTAAAAAAATTAGGAAAAATCCAACCTTTAAGGACACCAATTTTCTTTGTGAATGAATAATGTATCGTAAATAAATTAATGTTCTTCCTTAAAATACAGGGTGCATAAGTCTGGACACCCCTATGTTAAATTCCCATAGAGGCAGGCAGATTTTTATTTTTAAAGGCCAGTTACTTCATGGATCCAGGATACTATGCATCCTGATAAAGTTCCCTTGGCCTTTGGAATTAAAATAGCCCCACATCATCACATAGCCTTCACCATACCTAGAGATTGGCATGGTTTTATTTCAGTTAGCCTAATAGCTAGTTTGATTTGCATTGAGAGATGATCTTATGGAAAGTACTCCATGCCAATCTCTAGGTATGGTGAAGGCTATGCGATGGCAACATAATTGCGATGAGAGACTACTGCTCATTTTTTCATGATTTTGATAGCTTATTTTATGTACTTGCCAGCTTTTTTATCATTCAAATTTGGCTGGGTGGCTAATAACACATTTTTCTGTGGTGTGACAAACACGTACTTGCTTTTGACTTTACAGGGACTTTAAGGACTACTTTTTACTTTTTACTTTTCTGAATTTTTTTTTTTTCTGCTTCATTCTAACACAAAAACTATACCTAAAGTTTTAGGGCTGGACGATATGATATATATATAACAAGTGATCACCCGGACTTAGACCTACCTATTAGGGTTGGGCGATATGCTCCATTTTCATATCGTCCTATCGTCAGCCTGTGAGATCGGCGATACACGATATTATCGTGAGGGGGGCGGGGCTTACTTATTTGATTATTAACTTGCTTATTTACTCATCAATTTGCTTGTTTTATTACTTCGTTTTAAATGAGAATCTTTTACTATTTTGCTAGCAAAGGTGGAGTGTTTATTAATAGGCTAAATCAGGTTATTTCCTAGTATAGTGAGGTAAAAAAAGATCCTAATCATTCTTGTATCTGACTTGGAGTATTTCAACATGTCAGCGGGAAATTTACGGACACACATTATCCTCTCATGCCGTTACAGATGCAGCATTTTGACTGTAGGCTACTTCTGCACGAGATGAGAACACGTTTTAATTTCTTGGGTCAAGAAAGAGTCGGAGTCTGCGATATATGTCCTCCTACCAGTGCTCTCTCTGTCTGGATGCACTTCACATATGCGCACCGCACCGCACTTCAATAACGCGGGTTAATGTGTTTTAAATGCCGGGAGAAATCAGAGGCAAAAATCTAAAAGTCGATCGGTTATACGCCTACTTAAACTTATGACTTTACTCTGATAAAGGAAAACGGGTTAATGCGTTTACATGACCACATGCATTGTCAGTTGATTCGGCATAATCGAGTTAATAACGTGCATGTAAACGCGCTTATTCCCTGAAATGAAAGCAGAAACGGACTGAGCTTTCACTGCATTAACGGCGCGTTCTCTCAGAGACGACGGTGGATATAAGCAACTATCTTAATTTACTGGCTTAATATTTCTCTTGTGGACTTACATTATTGACAGCGAAAAAATTAGAAGAATATTTCTTGTTAAACAATTTTGAAGTTGCTTGTGATTTTCACAGATGGCAGAGTTTCACAGATGCTTCGTGAACTAAAGACTTTTATTAGGCCTAGGCGGCCTATATAATTTTATTGATATTATTATTTTAACGAGTTTGCTTGCCCATAAAATCTTTCAGATATTAGGTTAAACTTATTTGGCTTGCTGTCCACTGAAGAGGGGCTCGATGAAGCAGCTTCAACTCGAGCTCTGATATACCCCCCAGTGGCTAAATGTAGGATATGATAATTGAAGGGCAAGGTACCGGAGATGAAGGTGGAGTTTGGGGAGGGATACTGGAACAGCTTGATGCTAGAGAGAGGTAAGCAGCTGCTTATATACTCAGGCTGTTGATTGAAAGATTAGATGGGCTCACTCCTCCCTAACTTGCGTTTAGGAACTTCATATAATTAATATTTTGTAATTGTATTGTTTTTAGTGTTATTAGTGTCATTAAATATTTTGTTAATGTGCTATGGAAACAAAATACTGACGAACAACGATGCCGCGTCTTCATCTTGGCTCTGTATAAGAATGATGCGTCTGTTAAAACAAGCACTCTTGACAATTTGTGAATGGATCACCTTGCAATTAAATTTCGTTGTGGGATGTAGTTTTTTTTTTTTTGTCTGTTTTAAAAACATTTTCTTTGAGGAGTCCTCATACGCGCGTGATGTCGCAAGTGTGGTTATGTGGTGATGTCGCAAGTGTGGTTATGTGGTGATGTCGTTATGAATTTAGGCAAGGCAAATATAATTGTAGTTCCTAATTAATTTAATAACTATACTAGCTTCATAATAATAATAATAATGATTTAATACATTAATGGGAAAACGAGCCAATTATCGTATTGATATCGTCAAAGGCATCTGCCATCGGCGATATCTCTGTCGTCGATACACGATACTATCGTCTATCGGCACAACCCTACTACCTATATTGTAGTTATATAAAGCGTTCACAGGCAAAACATTTTTTTATTTCCCCGGTGTTGAAATCAGGCTCATATAAATGTCAGGAAACATGATTCCTGGCTGCATGTCAATATCCACGATCACTGGATCTTTGGTAAGTTGTAAGGAACACTATATCGAGTCGAACCTTTAGTTTAAACTGATAATTGTTTGTTTTACTCGTGTTTTCGCAGTTTCCGCTATTAAATCCAGTCACACAGCAGCTCTACCTTTCTGGGGATTAAAAGTGACAGTTGTGTAGCTGTCAATGGAGGGACAGAAATCTCTCATACTCATCTAAAAGATCTTTATTTGTGTTCTGAAGGATGAACGAAAGTCTTAAAGGTTTGGAACGACATGAGGGCGAGTAATTAACATTTGTGGGTGAACTAACCCTTTAACAGCAGGTGTAATGACTAATTAGAGTGACCATAATTTAATTCAATAAAGCACTGCTTTGATGTAACTTTTTCATAATTTAACACTGTTGATGTTGTCACAGTGCATGCCCAGCTGAACTTTATTTATTCTTTTAAGGTCGGAACTTACATGGTGCATTACCTGAACAGTGAGACAAGCCGGATCCGCATGACTTGATGCTTGGGGATGAAGAGAACTCGCAAGTTTTTATCATATTCATATTCTTCTCATATTCAGTGTGGAAGCAGTTGAACAGAAGACTTTATTTCAAGCAGTGGATGTGTTTAAAAAATGTTTTACATCTATGACATAAACTATTTCAAGACCTCTACACCCATTTTGGGAGTTTTTGTAGCATGCAAACTTTGTTTTAAATTTAGTGTTCATTTTGAATTTTTGCGTGCTGTATGTATATATTTGATGTATTTGTACTCTATGTACATTTTTGTGTAGGTTTTGAATGTATTATGTGTGTTGTATATACACTTGAGTATTTTGAATTTGTACACAATTATGTATATTTACATTAAATGCTAGACTCCCTGATATATAGTTTAATTTAAAAATATATTTGTTGAAACATTTGTATTGTTTTATACAAATAAACAATCTGTATTTGAAAACTATGTATTTTATTTATTAAAATAAGGTCAAAAATAAAAATAAATATTTAACTCAAAATAACCCACAGTTGGGAAGGTGCTATACCAACCCATAGTTGGGTTATTGGGTTATTTTTAACCCAACATTTTTAAGTGAGCACACATGCATAAACAGCTTATTTTTGTCTCTCACAAAAGTCTATAAGCAAGCCAACTTTATTTTTGTTTTCAATGGTGCTTTGCAGTGGCTCCTGTCTGCATAATTCTGCACCGCTCTGCAAAATCACACAGTTTCTGTCCTCTTTGGAAGATGCCTCGCAGATTTGTGTAGGGCTCTGTCACAAGCGTGGAGCTCCGCGATTGCAGCAGTATCAGTCTTTCTGCACGGCACATTTGAAGAGTGCCTGGGTTTTGTTGTCCCACCTTTGAAGTAGTCCAAGACCTTGTTGTACCTCTTGATTTCTTGCTCTGGAAGAAAGACTGACAAAGAACGGAGAATAAACCATAGTGTGTTATGCTAATGGAATGTATATTTTATAAATGATTGGAAGTCGGAAGTCTGCTACAGGGAATTACAGCCTAAAGGTCTTTGCTGAGTTTGGTGGTTGTAGGTTGAAGGCTCTAGGAGGAGTTTCTCTTGGAAAATTAGAGTTTTGAAAGAAGAATTACCATAATAATAATAATAATAATCAAGTGCCCCTATTATGCTATTTTAAATATTCATAAATTAGTGTTGGAGGTTGAGTTTACATGCAACCAAGGTCAAAAACACTGTGATTTTCATTGCAGTATTATCTCTCTTCTCATACATGATTCGGTCTCTCTAAACCCCTCTTTTCTGAGCAAATTGGTCAGATGGCCCAGTCTGTTGTGATCGACAGCGCATATCAGAAATTAAATTACATTACATTACACAGTAACGATGTCATCAGTTTAACCATCTAAGTCCTTTGCCAGAAGTAGCCGATCAACCACTATCGCAAGCACGACTTGAGCATGTTACTAAGTGTTATGTTTTTATTAAGTTTGTCAAACACTGTCGCTGCGGTTTGAGGGCCGGTCAAAGTAGACATTGTTCACGGGCAGCCAATATACAAATCTGTTACAGACCTACGTAGAGTCGAGCAGGAAGAGAGACTGGAATTACTGAAGTATTAAAAAAAGCTGAATAGTGAAAAGCTATTGAAAAGCTCAATAGTGTAATACTTAGTTTATAATCAGAATATAGCCGCTTCAATAGTCAGACCAAGCATTAATTTAGTTATTCAAATGAATAAAAGGCCTCAATTGTCCTATGTTTTACTGAACATAGCACATACCGAACTGTACCGAAACCGTGACCCTAATACCGTGATAAAAACCAGAACGGTGAGTAATCTGAACCATTACACCCCCACTGTACACAACGATTACTGTAAGGACATCTAAAATACATTCCTCTTGTGAATTTCTGCTTTTTGTTTGCATTTCTTCTCTTGGTTTTATCCTTGTTTTTACTGGATTTACGGGGTGGAGATGAAGAGAACTGAGATGAGGATGAGGATGATGATTCACAGGAGGACGAGGAGTCAACTTTGCAATGTTTTTTTTTTCCTCTACGCTTTTCCTCTTCTCTTTGCCTTTTCCCCCTTTCCGTGTGAAAGTCATCTTCCGTACTGGAAGACTGTGATACAGCATCATCAAATTTGGATTTGCAGGAAGCTCCCATCATGTCTTCCTTTGCTGACAAGGCTGATAAGGAATACAAACCAAATCATATTAAGATTACATTTCATTTCTTCCACATTTACCAGCTTTGGTTTTCATTGTTAAATGTAAATATTCTGCTACCTTTGTCAACGGACACCACAAGATCTAACTTTACAACAACGACAAGAACAGATAGGCCTCACACTACAGTACACTGTCCCCTTTATGCCAGGATATGTTATAATGTAGACTATGGAAACTTGCCACAGTAAAAAGTTCATTAATATCACTTTTTAAACACTTGTAAGAGATGAAGATTCCTATCACGCCAGTGGCTCGACATGTCAAAAGCTATTCTTAATGTGCAAGAGGCGAATGTGCGATGGCCATTTACTGTACAGTAGCAATTATGAGCAGACGCATTTATTCAAAGCAGATTAAAAATGAGGAACATCAAACAATTTCTCATAAGAGCCAACAGTATTTGTAGTACACATTACTAAGTATAACTTAAAACGGGTTGTAAGGTATAGTTGCTTTTAGAGATACAGCGATGTACCATTGGTCAGACTGCAACATAGGAAATCTCCCTCAGTTTCGATGTCCTTGCATTTATCCTCAAGGAACTTAATTTTAGCTTTTGAAAAAGCATTTTCTTCCTTCATTATTTGTAGGGAATCCTGCTGAGTTGGTGCTGTTGCTGATGCTCCTGGTGGAATATAGAAAATAAAGAAAAACACTGTTGCACTTTAACACTCTATCTATCTAAATAGCTATATTATATCTATATTAGTCTTGTGAGTAAACTAGAACATTTTCTAGCCAATGGTGATGCTATTGCCAAGGTGTGAGAAAATCATGCATCATGCGTTAACTCTAAAGTCAAGATCATAATACAGTAATGACTCAAGTATTGCCAAATCGTTTAGAAGGAATCGTTTAGAAGGAAATGTATTTTTGTTTAATAACACAAAAAACAAAAAACAAAAAAAAAAATAAAGAATGAGAAAGCTTTGATTAAGGAGATCCCATTAATGTAGTAACAATGAATATTGGGGGTGTGACAAGATCGCATGCCACGAGATCTCGCAATATTAAAACGTGACATTAAAACGTGATATTTCTCGTTGAGGTGAAAATCTGTCCCGTCACACCCCCTAATATTTATAATATCATATATTTAAATATGATGGTTTCACTATAAATATGGTGATTATCTCTATGATGGACATCCGACTTAAATTATATTAAACATCTGAATCTAGTCATGCCAATAAATGGAAATTCATTTTTAATATAATTATATATTAAAAACATATCACATTTTCACCTGCATCGTGAAGCACGGATGTTTAGGAAAGTGCAGCAGAATGGTTTTGTGGTTTAGAGGAGAATGAAATCAAATATGCAATTCAGACCTTTCCTTGATTTCAAACATTTCATTAACAGGTAGGCCTACCTTCATTACTGAAATAACGAATTTGTATATTGCTGAATGAAATATTGACCCAGTTTTGCTAATGAACTTCAAATTGCCTCGCCAATTGACCCAGCTTGTCAACGTGCATTTGCTAATTATAGGCCTACTACACACATATGCTGCTAATCGTGTGATAATATGCCGGCAGTATCCTCTACTAGGCGATTGGGTGGTGGCCTTTTACGCAGAATTCTTCGATCAGCCATGCTTTCTCCTGCTGAACTGTCGAATCAGGTCGCTGTTGATCCAACGTCTTGTAAAAGCAGTTTCCATCCCTACAGACGAACTCTACTGCCGTAAATGATTCCTCCCCTTCAGTTACGTTTCCCCAACATGTTATAAAATTAATCACTGGCCGTACACCATTCATTCTCAAATCATTTAACATTTTAATAATATTTTTTTGATTTTCCCTTGTTTTTATTACCAGTTATAAAATCCATCTTTGTGTTCTTGCTTAAACAAGACAGAATCACTCTTGTATGGCGTTATTTTCCTGTCAAATGTCGAGAGCGCATTATTGTAGCGCGAAAGTACATTAATATAATGCGCGAGCGCGAATCTCTCTGCTCACGCGCGGAATATAATGTGCCGAGCGCGAATCTCTCTGCTCGCGCGCGGGAACTGGGCACGCGCTCTCAGATACACGCTGCTCTTGTAAGAATTTTCTCTGGGCTCGCTCAGAGAATATGCCTGCACTTAAAATGTGTTCAGTGCAATCGCGAATCTCTCCTCTTCGTGTATGTGCTTAGACTGTGTCCCGTGCGTTCGCGCATGCCTAAGTAGCCTACTCTTCTCTTCGATTTCTTTCCCTTTGCTCTTGGCATAAACGCTGTCAAAACGGCAACAACCAATCAGAAATAGGCTTCAACGACTGACCAATGAAAACGCGACATCGTACATGGAATCTTATTGGTTGATATTGAACCGCTCATGGAATAGGGGAAAAAAAGTAGGCTAGTCATTATAAAATCTAAATATGTCAAATGTATATTAGAAATGTCTGGGAAGAGGGCGATTGGATTATTTTACAAATGACCTAGACTGTCTATCTACACTGGTACTCCAGACTCTAAAGTTATCTGAAAGGAAATGTTACAGGGCTGGATTTCCCGAAACCTTCTTAACTCTTCGTCGTTTTTAAATGATACCTTAAGCTAAAGCTGTATAACGTTAATACGTGTTTCCCGAAACGTTCTTATTTAAGTATAACTTCTGTAAGTCATTCGTTAGTAAGGATGGTCTGGACCACTCTTAGCTATACCTTATCACTGTTGATATATACGAATATAATTCTGAAGCTGTAACACACCCAGTGTTCAATTAGGATTATGGCAAAGAATAAATGCAAAGATTCACTGCTAAATTCAAATGTGCTTTTGCACTGAACCAGAGACAGACGCGCTCAACGCTTGTCATATTTCATACACAGATATCTAATTTTTTCTATTCTACTTGTAGTACGTGGTGGTGGTGGTAGGGTACTGACATTCTGTTTAGTTACTGTTTTCTTCCAAATATATTCCTTTGTGTTCAGCAGATCAAAGAAATTCATACTGGTTTGAAACTACTTGAGGGGGAGTAAATTATGACTTTAATAATTTAAATTTTTGGGTGAATTTCCCTTTAAGCAACAATAAGGTATAGTTTGGGGAACACGTCTAGAAAAGGTATATCTTCATTTAAGATATTCCTTTAGAGTCTTTGTAGCACGCTAAGAGACAACGTCATCGGGAAATCCAGCCCTGGTCTTTAAACCTGACAATTACTAGTAGTTCTGGAATTTTGTTATTCATTGTAAGAAATACCATTTGTAACTGTTATATTAGATGTCTAACATCTGCTTTAGATTTTATAATGACTAGCCTACTTTTTTTCCCATATCAACCAATAAGATTCCATGTACGATGTCGCGTTTTCATTGGTCAGTCGTTGAAGCCTATTTCTGATTGGTTGTTGCCGTTTTGACAGCGTTTATGCCAAGAGCAAAGAGAAAGAAATCGAAGAGAAGAGTACTTAGGCATGCGCGAACGCACGGGAAACAGTCTAAGCACATACACGCTTACTTTAAACAAAGAGGAGCGATTCGCGATTGCACTGAACACGTTTTAAGTGCAGGCATATTCTCTGAGCGAGCCAGAGAAAATTCTTACAAGAGCAGCGTGTATCTGAGAGCACGCGCCCAGTTCCCGCACGCGAGCAGAGAGATTCGTGCTCGGCACATTATATTAATGTACTTTCGCGCTACAATAATGCGCTCTCAACATTTGACAGGAAAATAACGGCATACTCTTGTGGTTGGTTAGTAAGCACATCCAGTCAAATTTGAATTACTTACTATTACATATTTACTTATTAAGGACTAATAACATATTTTTCAGTTCAATTATTTAATATGCTTCCTGACCATTTAAAAACACAAATGTATCAATAAGTGTACATTTAACGACAGATGACATACAACAGATTTGTTTTTCACGGACAATCACGTGGAAAAAGGCGCAGGCCTTCGCGGTTACGTCGTTATGTGTGAGTAGAGTCCAACAATGGGACTTTCAAGAAAGATTTTATCACTCTGCGAGCGCAAGGACATTAAAGGAAACAGAAAGTTAACTACATGGCTTCAGAAAAACAAGCTAATGGGTTGTAAAAATGCAGAATATGTAAAAGAAATATGAAATTGAGGAAGACACAGAACAATGATCGATACAAATGGTAAATACAGACACCCCAAGATACTTTTTTGTCAGGTTGGTAGCCTAATTTAAATCTAAATGCAAAGTGTTACTGTACTTTTCTATATTAAGGGTATGTAAACGAGGAGCACACAATGAAAAAGTGACAAAATCATGCAGATCAGGATCAATTTTTGACAAGACCAAGACGAGTTTACAAAATTGGATGACTTTTATATATAGGTAGGTGTAAGTAACAACATGCTAAATAACCATTAAAACATTAACTGTCATTTTCTTGTCTTTTTTTTCACACAAATATTTCAATATTGCTGACAGATTCTGTCAAGGATTATGTTTACGGCAGGTCAATATGGTGCAGGATGGCATTGCTGGAAGCTCTACAACCCTTACTAACATGACCTGTAAACTGAGATTAGTCTCAGGAAAGCCTTGAAGAAGTTCAGAAGGAAGACAGGACAACACATGAGGGGAAGAACGGGATTTGTTGTGATAGATGAAAGCAACTTCCGCCATAAAAGGAAGGTGGGATATCCTTTTAACTATTTTTAAAGAGAAAACAAATAAGGTGGAACAACTTATATATATACACAGTGGTGGCCAAAATTATTAGAATGTTAAGATTTTTTTATGTTTTAAAAGAAGTCTCTTCTGCTCACCAAGGCATTATTTTTTCTGATCCAAAATACAGCAAAAACAGTAATATTGTGACATTTTTACAATTTAAAATTACTTTTCTATTTGATTACATATTAAAATGTAATTTATTCCTGTGATCAAAGCTGAATTTTCAGCATCATTACTCCAGTCTTCAGTGTCACATGATCCTTCAGAAATCAGTATAATATGATGATGATTTGATGCTCAAGAAACATTTATGATTATTTTCAGTGTTGAAAACAATTGTGTACAATTTTTTTTCATTATTATTTGATGAATATAACGTTTAAAAGAACAGCATTGATCTGAAATTAAAAGTTGTTGAGATTACATTTCTCAAAAAAGAATTTACATAGGATTTTTCCCAATGTCTCACCTCTTTGTGATAAGTGCAAATCAGAGGATGCTGTTTTAGCCCATAGTTTTATTTTCTGCCATTAAAATACAGGGATTCTGGTGTGAGGTTTTTAAAATGCTTTCAGGTGTACTTAATGTAAACTTGGAACCAGACCCAGCGCTCATTATATTAGGACATTCTAACCATATATATTCGTTGAACAGTGCTCAAAAGAAATTTCTCACATATTGTCTGATAACAGCCAAGAAACAGTTACTACTGTTTTGGAAAAAGGTTTACCCTCCTGATGCTAAATTATGGCTTGAGGAACTGATGTCTACACCTGGAACGAACTAGATACCTTTGGAAAGGCAACATTGGACAATTCCACAAGATTTGGGACCCTTTCATCTGCTACCTCAATAGGAATGTTACTCCTTGCAATGTATTGTAGGCTGACTTAAGTGCTGTGTATTAATGTCACTGGATTGTATATTAACAGGCTGAGGTGTTGGTTATAGTAATTTATTTATTTATTTATTTATTTTTTGCATATAAGAAAATTAATCCTGGAACCTGTAATTATTTCAAGGCTATTTGTTGTTTGAATAAAAAACACATTTGACAAAAATCAATTTCTTTAAAATTATTAAAGAAAAAATAGTAGTTATTGATTAGTTAGTGAACTACCACTTTCACCTGTGTGTTATTACTTACTAATTCATTAATCAGAGTTTCTTGTTAGTTAATAGTAGTTACTAGATTGTTAATATTGTGTTACTCATTTGTTCCTGTGTAGTTATTCATTAAAGGGGTCATATAATGGTACATGCACTTTTACAAGTTGATTGTACTGAAATGTGTGTTGGCAGTGCCTGTACACAACCATCATAAAATGATAAAAATCCATCCAGTGTTTTTTTTTTTAATCTTCTTATATGTTTCCTCCTGTCTCAAATCAAGCTGTTCGATTTTGTGACGTCACAAAATCGACGCCCCTCCCATGATGGCTGATTGACAGCAGCGTTTCAACACAGACCCGCCCTCGTGAGCGAGCTGTCAATCACAGCACGCGCCGACTGGCGCGTTCATTGTTGATAGCTGGAGTGCCGAGTAGAATGGCGTCTAGCGATTGTGGTGTTCTGTTCTTGGGTGTAATAAGGAACACAGCAGTCATATTGATGTTCCTAAATCCGAACCGCTGAAGACGCAGTGGCTGAGTTTGTTTTCGAAGGGAATATTACCCACGATCAACGTCAATGCTGTCATGTTTGCGCAAATCATTTCACCAGACTGCTATACAAACGAGGATCAGTAAAAAGCTGGTTATTTGCTAAGAAGCTGCTCCTGAAAAAAGGATCAGTACCAACTATTCATGTTCCTGCTGCACCTCCAGAAGAACTGAAGTGAGTGTATTAATATTTATATTAATCTTTGCAAATAGCTTGCACGCTTCACGATGAATGAGGCTATTTTTACACTCAGGGTACATTATGGCATGTTTTCTATGTACGACGTTATCAATATAATTCATAATCCCACGTTTATAATGAACGACGCGTTATGGTTATTGTGTTATTATTTCAAACGGTGTACGCACAGAACAGAGGGGCGGGGTGAGCAAGGCTCATTATCATTTAAAGACACATGCACTCAAACGGCGTGCTGAAAACAGAGCTGTTTTTTACCAGGTAAAATTAGTGTTTTCTTACAATACTAATGAGAATTTTTTATTAAAGTATATTACAAACTTTTAATTTAGACCCTAAAGAATCATATTAGCTTGTACAAAAATGACATTATATGACCCCTTTAACGAAGGAACCTTATTCTAAAGTGTTACCCAAGCACAGTACAACAGCTGACAGGACAGGAAAGTTTTACTGACATCTCATCTTACCACCGATAGCCACTGATTCAGGACAATGTGTTTCTCTCAGCATCTGACAGAAGTGTCACCAGCTTTCACACACATCTCTCAAAATAAAAGATCAGATAAACAGAGAATTACGTGTGTTGTTGTTTCTTTGACTGCACACTATGTGACTCACTCAAACCGGTCTTGCAACCCACCAGTTGAGAAACAAGTTCACAAGACGGAAAGTGCCATTTGGAACAGGGCCTGACTCTATATATCTACTGTTGGCCGTTCACTGTGGTTCTGCTGAAGCTCATTCGGCACCTGTAGCTTTTCCTCACTCGTGTGACTTGTGTCTGGAGCTGAGGCGAAGTTGGAGAGCGCATCTGAAAAGTCTCCCGTTTGTTGTGGTCGTAAAGAGACGGTTCTGTGTTCAAATAAACACAATTTTTGTTTATAAAAAGAGACAGAAACAGCAGTTGTGAGAGCTTAGGCCAAGCTCCGCCCCTGTGTGCTGATAATATATCCTCCTGGGACCCAGGAACAGACTTTTGTCCACTGTAGTGGACATTATATTTTAGTGAATTTCTCTGACACCGTACATGTCACATGTCAAAACCTGGGTGTCCTGTAAAGAGCACATTCAGGGCTTTTCAGAGACATTGTAGAATTGAAAATAATCCAAGGAACAAAGATATTTGCTTGACTGTTTTTCTACCCCCTCTTTCAACCACAATGACCATTTGGAGTTCCTAAAGGCACAGATGGGCTGATAGTGATCTAGGCCTGTAGGCCAAATGTTTGTACTTTGGGGGTTGATGAATTGTCACACCTTCAGTAGAGTGGTGGAAGTGTAAATATCTGATTGGTCAGTTTGAATGTCTCACATTTGGGTTTTAGTCACATGGTCAAGGAAAGGATAAAAGAAGATTGAAACTGTTGCTCTGTCTCTTTGATGCTCTCTCCTTCTCTGGGTCTCTCTTGGGGCTTTCTCTCTTTACCTCCTCCTTCCTCTTACACACTCTCTCTCTCTCTCTCTCTCTCTCTCTCTCTCTCTCAGGTAACATTTTTCATATATGCTGGGTACAATTAATAATATAAGTTATCATCATCTCATACATCTATTTTGTAACCATTTTAAGTGTAACAATAACCATATTTTGTCATTAAATCTTTTCAATTACAACTAATGTGCTAAATAGTTTTGATTTGGTATTGACTTTGAAGTACTACATATTGCAATACAATATCATCACTCTCTACAGCAAAGCTCTCCCACAAATATTAAGCTATTGTAACTGCGCTTATTTCCATCGTTGGTATAGGTGGCAGTGGGTGGAATAGACAAGAAATGTGCAGTTTTCTACCATCTTGCTAATAACATTTCTTTAGTCATTTGGCAGTTCTTGCAGCTTGAACCACTGCAGGAATCCACCCTTACAACACCAAATGTTTGGAGGCTTCACCATGTAAACAACTTATCATTGGTCTTTAAAAATGTATGACATTAATTTATTGATCGAATGTAGCACCTTATGGGAATATAATAATAAATTGTAATTATAATTTAAATCAGACTACTTTTCACATCTCAGGAAAATGTTATGGGGTTTCAAATAAAAAATGACTTTCTGTTACAGAACAGGGCATTGATTTCATACAAGACAAAACCAATCAATCACAGAGAGAATTCGATGCTGGTGCTTCACTGAGCTCACAGGCCCAGCGCAGTTGGGAAAGGAAGCCTTGCTTAGATGACAGAAACAATCGGGAGTTATTTCGCAATAAACAAACCAAAAGTGTACATAACTGTTCAAAATGTTGACGTCAGTAAGATTTTTTTAATGAAATTAATATTTTTATTCAACAAGGATCGATGGATTAAATTGATCAAAAGTGACAGTCAAGGGTTTTACACTGTTAAAAAAATCTACTTCATATAAATGCTGCTCTTTCAACTTTGTTCATCAAATAATTCTGCATAAAATGTATCATGGTTTCCACAAAAATATGAAACTGTTTTCAACATTGATAATAATAAGAAATGTTTCCTGAGCAGCAAATCAGCATATTAAAATGAATTATCATCATGACTGGAGTAATGATGCCGAAAATTCAGCTTTGATCACATGAATAAATTACAGTTTACTATGGCATAGAAAACCAATGTTAAATTGTAATATTACAGTTTTTACTGTATTTTTTATCAAATAAATGCAGAAGAGAATTAAAAGTCTTACAGACCCCAAACTTTTGAACAGTAGGCTAGTAGTAGGCTAGTACTATAATTAGGGTAGTTTTGTAAAAGTCACTGACTAACTAATTACAGGCGAGTTGAAAGCACAAATCACAAAATATTTAGTAGTCATGAAAACGTATTCAGATTTAGCATATTAATGATGCATTCATATGGGACGATTATAGTATCAAAATGATTAACACGTGCAAGAGGAACAAACAGGAACAATCAGAGGAACAAACAGGTTTTCACGGTTGCTTGGGCTAAATACATGGCTGCAAAAAACCTGCAATATAAAAGGAGTGAACTTCATTGACAATTTCAATCTTTTATCATTGGAGTCAGAGACAACTTTTTCATCAGGATGGCCATCACCCAAACAAACTTGGTTCAAGAGTGTTAAAGGACAATATCTACTTCTCCCTCAATCATCCTTCTGCAGTGTGTGCCAATCAACTCAATCTGAACGGCACACGCACACCTGGACACAGTATGAATGACCAAGGGACTTCACTACAGCAAAATGGACATGATAACACCACTCCGCCACAACAACCTCTGCTCACGGACACAATATCAGCTGAGCCCTGCCCACAGAGCTCACCACAGACAGACTGTGACATATTAGAACTGCTCCAAGATTCAGCACCCAAGGACGACTTCCTGGAAAACAGCCAGGGAAGCCAGGACAGCATATCACAGCCTCCGATAACACCAGAGCAACAGCCCCTTTCACCAGACACGTTATCCCTCTCTCCAGCAACTCCACTCCTTTGCTTCTCACAGAAAATGGAAGAACTGGTGTATGCTGGAACCAGACTATCCCACTCTTTTGCTGCAAGCCCCCAGATACCAAACAAAAAAAGACAGGCACCACAACCACCATCAAAGCCTGCGGGCCCAGCTCGCCCTCCCCCTCCTGTGAGAGCTCTTCGGCCTCTGCCACAACGCCAGGGCCCACACCCTCCTCCATCAGCTCGAGGTGAACCAAAAACAACTGATACCAGCTCTCAGTGATATGTGTCGGGTCCCCGTTTTGATAACAGTAACTTTCTCAAATGTTTACAGAACAAACGGGAACCCAGTGTGCCTGTATCTTCCTCTATTGCTGTTCTATTACAAGATAGAAAGTCTAAGGCCTTCAATAGCCGTACAGCAAACCCAACTAATCTGGTGCCTATTACACGTCAAACTAATATTGCTGTGGGGAAAAGTAAGTCTGTTAAGTTAGCACTCTTTAACATCCGCTCACTTAAAAATAAATCACTTCTTGTCAACGACTTAATAACCACAAACAACCTAGATTTTATGCTTCTAAATGAAACCTGGCTAGAAGACAGCTGCAGTGCAACAATCCTCAATGAAGCAGCCCCTCCTAACTTTACTTTTATGAGTGTCTGCAGAGCTGTTAAGAGAGGTGGGGGTCTAGCTGCTCTTTTTAAAGATATCTATCAATGTAAGCAAATATCATTTGGGAATTACTTGTCTTTCGAATATCTGGGTATTGTGTTAAAAGGTGCTCCACGCATTTTACTTATCATTATTTACAGGCCTCCAAAATACTCTCCAGCCTTCGCTGAGGACTTTACAGAACAGTTATCAACAATTACCTCAGAGTTTGACTGTTTTGCCATTGCTGGAGATTTTAACATCCACATAGATAGTGCAGAAAACAATATGGCAAAAGAAATCAAAAGTGTTTTAAAAACTTTTGATCTGACTCAGCATATACATGGACCCACACACAATCGTGGACACACTCTAGATTTACTTATCAGTAAGGTTCTAAACATTTCATCGATTGTTATTAAGGATGTAGCACTGTCTGATCATTTCTGTATTTTCTTCGATATATTGATCTCTCCTGCCACTGAAGCTAGATCTGTGTCTGTCAAGAAGAGATGCTTAAATGAAAACACTAGGGTACTATTTATGAAGGCTATATCCTTAACACCAAGCATATCTGCTGACTCTGTTGATTTTCTCCTTGATTCTTTTAACTCAAAAGTTAAAAGTGTAATTGATGATATTGCTCCTGTTAAAGTCAGAAGGAAGAGTGGCAGACAAAAAGCACCTTGGAGAAACTCAACAGCTGTGCAAAATATGAAAAGACAATGCAGAAAAGCAGAGCGCATGTGGCGGAAGACAAAACTTGTAGTCCATTATAACATCTACAAAGACAGCCTTCATGCTTTCAATATGGAACTAGGCAAAGCTAGACAGACTTTCTTCTCAAATATTATGAACAGTAATTTAAACAACACACGCACTCTTTTTGCTACAGTAGAGAGACTGACAAACCCCCCAAGCCAGATTGCCAGTGAAATGCTCTCAGACAACAAGTGCAGGGAGTTTGCTTCTTTCTTCTCTGAGAAAATCAATAATATCAGAAAGGTGATCAGCACATCCTTGAGTTGCCCTGGGGTTAGACAGATCAAACCGCCTGAGAAAGTAGTTACTATGTCTGATTTCAAAGAAATTGATGGCAAAATTTTGGAAGAAACCGTACAGCACCTTAAAACATCAACCTGTGCTCTTGACACACTTCCCACATCATTTTTCAAAAGTGTGTTAAACAGTTTAGAAGCAGATCTTCTAGAAGTGGTAAATGCCTCACTTCTCTCTGGGAGTTTTCCAAACTCCCTGAAAACTGCAGTTGTCAAGCCCCTCCTGAAACAGAACAATCTGGAAAAGACCATATTAAGCAACTATAGACCGATCTCAAATCTTCCTTTCATAGGCAAGATCATTGAAAAAGTTGTCTTCAATCAGCTGAACAAATTCTTATGCTCGAATGGATACTTTGACAATTTTCAATCTGGTTTCCGACCGCACCACAGCACAGAGACAGCGCTCATAAAGATAATAAACGATATTCGCTTAAATACTGATTCAGGCAAATTATCAGTGCTGGTACTACTCGACCTCAGTGCTGCATTTGACACTGTCGATCATAACATACTTCTCGACAGGCTGGAAAACTGGGTGGGGCTTTCTGGGATAGTCCTAAAATGGTTCAGGTCATACTTAGATGGGAGAGGTTATTATGTGAGTATAGGAGACCATAAGTCTGAGTGGACATCCATGACATGCGGAGTCCCTCAAGGCTCAATTCTTGTGCCACTCCTGTTCAACCTGTATATGCTCCCAATGAGCCAAATAATGAGAAAAAACCAAATTGCTTACCACAGCTATGCAGACGACACACAGATTTACTTAGCCCTATCGCCTAACGATTACAGCCCCATTGATTCCCTGTGCCAATGCATCAATGAAGTCAACAGTTGGATGTGTCAAAACTTTCTTCAGTTAAACAAAGACAAAACTGAAGTCATTGCGTTTGGAAACAAAGATGAAGTTCTCAAGGTGAACGCATACCTTCACTCTAGGGGTCTAACAACTAAAAATCAAGTCAGGAATCTTGGTGTGACACTAGAGTCAGACCTTAGTTTCAGTAGTCATGTCAAAGCAATAACTAAATCAGCATACTATCATCTGAAAAATATTGCAAGAATTAGATGCTTTGTTTCCAGACAAGACTTAGAGAAACTTGTGCATGCTTTCATCACCAGCAGGGTGGATTATTGTAATGGACTCCTCACTGGTCTTCCCAAAAAGACCATAAGACAGTTGCAGCTCATACAGAACGCTGCCGCCAGGATTCTGAGCAGAACCAGAAAATATGAACATATCACATGTAAGATTAATAAGGGAATTAAGATCAATATAACTCAAAGGGGATTGAATTACAGGGAAGAACCGAATTATTATGCAAATTATTCAGAATTAATATTTAACACTTTATCAACTATTCGTCCACCGATAAGTTGAGATTAGGGTATTTTATCAATTCTGGACAGAATATTATCCCGTGGCCTACGGTAATAATACCATAAAGTTATGATAACTGATTAATATGAGCAAGGTAGCAAAATCTTTTTAGTTTAAGGCAGTAACTTGTAAGCACACAGCACAAGACGCTTGTATGTAAAATCAACCAAGACTTTATTGAACTACTCTAATACACACAAACTAAACTAACAAAAACACACAAACATTCATTCAAACAGTGACAGAGAGTGATGTTATTAACGGAGTGTGAATGGAGTCCCAAATGTCTAGCGTTAGACACTATTTCTTGACCGCAACCTGAGAGAATCAAACTACTAGCACTTTAATCTTAGTTCGTTTTCTTAATAAGATTTGCACCAGTTCACTTCAGCCAGAATTAGGAGAATTGTGTACTTGCGTTTAGATGCTCCTGAGCGCGTGCGTTCCCTGTGACGAAGTTGCTGGAGAGGGAATCTCTTCGGCGCTGATTGGCTGGCAGTCGGTCGATGATGCGTTCTGAGGAACAGCACTCGATGGTGAGTGGTTGGTTGGCTTTGCCGGGTGGCGCTTCGTTCGCGGGATTTCCTGGATTGCGGGTTGCTATGCAACGGAGTTTCCTCTGAGTCTGGAGCGACTCTGAGAGGGGTTTCTTTGACGAAGTTCAGCGAAGGATCTTACGGAAGAGTTGATGAGTTTTGCGTGAGCTCTTGGTGGTTTGAAGAGTATGTAAGAATACACGCTGGACGATGGAAAGGTCAGCGAGAGCAAAAGTCACTGCAAAAGCGAGGCACAAGGCAGGCAAAAAGCAACTCATAGCTGCTTGTCATTGGGTTATAAGCGTGTCCATCTGACCCGTCCTTCCTAGTGCGACAGCCAATCAGATATTGTCTTGGGCGGGACCTACGCCCCGTTCTCCGGTTCTTGCATGTAATTAGCGTAAAGTCCACATGATCACGTGTGCCCAAACTCCTGAGAGTTTAGTTAAACGCTTTAATAAGTAAACTTAATAGTTTAAATATGGTGCATCCTACACACATCTACTTTATATCAACATTCTAGAAATCATTTACCCATCAAGTAGGTACCAAAATACATATACTTCCCATAGTGGAGGTGGAACTAAATAAGGATTTCGCTGTGATAAGTGTTTAACACACAAAATTAACTTCAGTAATATACAGCATACATACTACAGAGAATACACATGTATGAGGCAACTTCTGGTGATTAGTTCCTGTAACTGAGGTAGAAAACCTTACAAATAGGCTGTAATGAAAGTTAAACACACAGAAAGAACTCCACAGGTTACATAAAATATACATGATACTTAAGATATATGTGAGGTAAATACTGGTGATCAATTCAGCTTATTGGAAGCAATTTTGAGATCGTTGTTTGTATTAAACCACAAGTGGGTTAATTTCAGTCTATTGGTTTTGGAGACAAAAGTCTCTGGAATTTACAACTGCAGAAAGGGGGGTGTCCCCTGGTTTAGGGTTTGTGGTGATTCTGGGCCATAAGAATGCTTTAGCATCCTTCGTTTCCTGATAAGGCTGTGGATTTATGCATTGGGGTCACCACAGGGTTCTTGGCCATTTGGTCTTAAGTTTGTGGAACAAAGAGGAATCTTTTCCTGCTGTCCTGGCATCGCTGGTTTGAGATTAGACACACACAACAAGGGAAAGGGGGGTGACATCTCCTTTAGCCATCTCGGCACCATGACTGTGTTTTATGACTTACTAATGATTCACTGGGGAATCGTTCCGAACTGTGGAATGTGGTGTTGGGTTAATATGAAATGGACTGTTCAAGGATAATCCTACATATTCCCCCTTTCGGTCGGTGATGTTCCAGGTGAGGACATCGGCGAGCGCTGGATAAAATAGGCAGAGAGAGAGAGACAACACATACAAACACAACACAACACTCCATCACTTAGCTGAGTTCTGGTGCAAGATTTCGCTTTTGAGAATATTGTGGGCCTATGGCGCGACAGGTTAACAATTATGATGATGATGGTGGCTTTTCTTGATTACCCTAGTTTTGGTTGTGCGACGCACGGGTAGGGGCGTAATCCCAATTAAATTGGTCGAGTTCTCAGATTCGGGATCTGGTTCTGCTCGCTCTTGGTTGCCAGCGTTTTTCCTAGAATTTCGCGTTCCGTATGAGATTCGTCGCCTGATAGGTGATCGAAGCTAAATCATCGGTATGGAGGATCTACGTACAACTGCATGGTTATAATTATTTAATCGGTTGCGAGAGTGCCATGACGGGTAGCTCACGGGACTCTGCAATCCACGTTTTTGCACAGATGGACGTAGTGAGTCAATCCTATCGTCAGGCCCTATACCAAGTTTCTGTAGGTTTAAGATTGTTTAGGTGAGAGGAGTGGAGAGTGGAAGAGAAGGAAGGGAATAAAGAAAGTGAGCATTAGTAATGACTTCTAATAATTACTTCTTGTTAGTGGGGCAATCTCAAAAGAGTGGGTGCATATCAGTTGAACAACTCTGAGTAAGGTGTTTATGAAGACAATTGAGTGTTTCATGAAATAGGGTGTAGTGTGTGGTGTAATTGATCTGTGTCAGTCACTTTTGGTTTCCCCCTTTTCTTGTCTGTTGGAGCCCAAGTGCCCTTTTATCTGGTTTCGGTGGACCCAACGTAGGACTGGCTCATTGCGCTTTTGGCTCATCTTGATTCGGTATGCGACAGGTGAGAGCTTGTCCACGATTTCATGGGGTCCTGTCCAGCGAGGCAGGAACTTCTTTGACAGGCGATGGGGACCCGATTGTTGTGACTGCACAAAACTGTAGTACCACACTTTGTCTCCGATGTTGAATTCTTGGTGAGAGGCCTTCTGGTCGTAATAGGCTTTGCGACCTTCTGCACTTTTCTGTAGTTGTTGTTGCGTAAAAGCAAAGGCGGTTCTTAGATGGCGATGCAACTCTTCAAGATACTGGTGGGTGGTATATGCCGTGACAAGGCTCATGTCACCTGGCTGGTAGAGCAGGTGGAGCGGCAGTGTCATTTGCCGTCCCGTCATTAGCTCAAAGGGTGGCACCCCAGTGGACTTGTTAGGAGTTGCTCTGATAGCCATTAGCACTAGCGGGAGCTTGATATCCCAATCCTTTTGGTTCGCAGACACATACTTCTTTAGCATGCTGACCACGGTTCGGTTGGAACGCTCCACTTGCCCAGAGGCGATAGGGTGGTGGCTGATATGAAGCTTGGCCTGTATGCCCAGGAGTTTCCAGACTTCCTGCATGATTTCGGCAGTGAAATGTGTTCCGCGGTCAGAGTTCACTCTCAGCGGCAGTCCAAATCTTGAAAAGATATGGTTCATTAGGAGGCAGGCCGTGGTTTGAGCTGTATCATTGGGAGCGGGAAGGCACTCTACCCATTTTGTGAATTCACAGACGACGGTAAGGAAATATTTGTTACCCCTTGTTGACCTTGGTAGGGGTCCGACCCAGTCGATTTGGAGGTCCGACCATGGGAAGGACATTCCTTTTCGCTGTAGTGGTGCTCTGTGGTTCGGGTTCGCAGGTTGGAATTGGCAACACACCAGGCACCCTTTTACATACTCTGCTACATCTTGCTGCATGCCAGGCCAGTATGCCACTTGTCTTAGCGTTTCATAAGTGGCTTTGGCGCCGTGGTGTCCGGCACATGGTGCATCATGGGAATGTGTGAGCATAACCCCCCTTTGGCACTGAGGGACAACAAGCTTGGGCGTAGTGAGTTCATCAGGGGCATATACAAGTATGCCATGTTTTAGATGTAGCATGTGCAGGAGTGCATTAAGATGCCGGAGGTCAGAGGAAGCAGCAAGGTCAGAGGTGGTTATGGGGTTTGATTGTGGGTCAGAGAGGTGATTAACAATAGTTTGGATGGCTGCATCCGAAGTTTGGAGAGTTATAATGTCGTCATTGGAAATTTGGGGTGAGATGCTGATTTGGGAGGAGGCGGGGTTTTGCACGGCTTGTGCGTGCTGGTGGCGTGTGATGACAGAAACACATGGGCTGGGTGGGAGGGGTTTAAAAGTCCAAGGATCACCATGTAGCGCGCCAGCTTTGGCAAGGGCATCAGTTTGGTCGTTGTAGTCTTTGTCTTGCCCTGGTTGCCGTGAGTGACCGCGGACCTTTTTCCAATAGACGAGCATGTCGTGTTTCGTGACTATGTCGTCGCATGCTTGGAAGAGATCTTGATGCTTGACAGGTTTGTTGTTGGATGTTTTGAACCCATTCTGTTTCCATATTGGTATGTGGCATGTGAAGCTCAGTCGAGCATAATTTGAGTCAGTACAGATGAGGAGTTCTTTGATGTCGTGAGACACAGCAATTTGGAGGGTGATGAGGATGGCTGCTATTTCTGCATATTGTGATGTGTGAGGGCCCAGTTGGAGCCGTTGTGGTGGGCAGGGGTTGTCGTTGAGCCAGACCACACCTGCTCCCGCCTTGAGGTTACCCTGGTGATTATATGAGCAGCCGTCAACATATGCTGTGGGCATCCCTTGACATACGTTCTCCTCAAAGTATCTGTGGTTGGTTTGTGCTGGTTGTGGAGGTTCTTTAGGTTCAGGTAATGCGTTTGGGGTGTCGTCGGAGCAGTTTTGACAGGCCGCCAGTCCATTGCCTAAGGACGATTTGTGGTTTTGGGCATAGCGTGCTTCGACGTCACGTCCTTGGAGTGTCATCAGCCATGTGGCTATGCGAGCGTTGGTGACCACACCATCTCTGATTCGCTGGCTGTTAAGGAAAGTTACAGGTTGGTGGCATGTCTCTATGATGACCTTTTGGGCACCAATGTAGTTTGAGAAACGTTGAATGGCCCACACCGTGCAGAGCAAAGCCTTTTCACAGTCTGAGTATTTGGACTCTGGTGGAAGCAGCGTCTTGCTAGCATAGGCAACCACTCGCTTATCTCTGTCGTGGAGCTGGTATAGGCCCGCACTGAGACATTGTCTGGAGAATCCAGCTTCCAGGTAAAATTCTTTCCCTGGGTCAGGGTAGGCCAGACATGGGGCAGAGCAGAGGCGTTGTTTTAGCTCACTCATGGCCTGGTCTTGAGCTTCTGACCACACGAATGGTTGGTCCTTCTTGAGAAGGGAAGTGAGTGGACGTGCAATGTCTGAGTAGTTCTCTATGAATTGTCGTGAGTAATTGCATACGCCTAAGAAGCTGCGAAGTTCTGACACATTAGTGGGCGTTTTGATGTTCTGAATTGCTTGGGTGCGGCTCGACTGTGGCTCGATACCTTGAGGTCCGATGCGCAAGCCCACAGTTTACTTTGGTTTTACACCACTGTCCTTTGTGGAGAGCAATCTTCGCACCTGCATTTGTTAGTTGGTTCAGAACATGATCTATCTCCTTCAGATGATCAGCGACATTGGTACTCTTCATGAGTACATCATCCACGTAGATAAGGTTGCCTCTGGTTCGTGCATCAGGGCATGCTTTGTTGAGGAAGATATTGAATTCTGCTGGTGAATTGGCATACCCGAAGGGGCACCGGGTGAAGGTGTATTGTCGGTTCCCAAAGGTGAATGCCAGTTTGTGTTGGTCCTCTGGGTGTACAGGAATTGTCCAGAATCCTGAAGCGACGTCCAGAGTTGAAAGAATTGTTGCACCTTTGATTTTTGGAATTTCTTGGTCTAGCTGTGTCATGGGCCATCGTGATAAGGGCACCTGTTGGTTCAACTTACGATAGTCTATGGTGGGCCTCCATTTGCCGTTGGGTTTCAGGACTGGCCAGATGGGGGCTGAGTAGGTGCTGTTGCAATGACGGATGACTCCGTTTTTCAACATTGAGTCAATGATTTCCTGCACGGGCTCATATGATGCAATGGGAATTTTGTACTGCCGTACAAAAGTTGGTGGCGCACTTGGGTGCGTCGGTATGCGTACCGTGTGGATGTTGGTGAGTCCACAGTCCAAAGAGTCTTTTGCAAAGGAGTCTTTGTACTTATACAGGACTTTGTGAAGTCCCTGTCGGTCAGTGTCATTGTGGAGGGCGTCTGCCTCGTTCAGAATTTGTTGGAGCTGAGCGTTGAACCCTGCATACGGCTCTTCCACCGTAGGGTCGTCGGAGAGGCCCTTGACTGTGGGGATTACCAGTTCGTTTGGTTCTGTCACAGGTTGTGTTGAGATGGTGTACACAGCGAGGTGTGCGTCATCCGTAAGTTCTGATCTGCAGACGTTTTCTTGGGACACTGGCAGGATGGAGGTGATGGCAATGGTTTTGAGGGGTGCTGTGAAAACTCTGTGGTCAATGCTTTCTTCTGGCAGTAAGTGGGCTGGTATGGGGCCTATGACAGGTACAGAGAGCTCAAAGTCATGGAATGTTTGGCTGATGAGCCATCCGAGGTGACTTGCTCTGGGGATCTTGATGTCGTTGGCGGTACAGTTGTTGAACAGTACATACACAGCACGAGATGACACTTCCATGAGAGGTGTGGCTTCTAGAGTCAGTCCCAGTTTTAAGCAGTTACGGGAAGGCTCGAAGAAGCCCAGATTGTGGTTGAGGTTTTGGCCAGGTCGCATGTTAAGGCGGACACTGACACTCTTGGTGTAGGCAGGTATTGTGACCTCCTGTTCATTGGTCGTGGCACATACTTCTGGTATGGTTTGCCCAGATTGGAGATTCTTGAGGTTGACTGAAGTGCTTATTTGGCGAGACAAGGGAGCCCATATAGCTTCGTTCAAAGTGTCCACGTAGGCATTGAGTCTGACCATAATGTCTGCTCCGATGTAGATATCGTGTGGCAGGTCGGGGACAACGAGGAAGTAGTGACTTAGGTGTCTGTCGTTCCAGCACATGTCTAAGGCACAGACAGTCTTAGAGGTAATCATGGTTAAGGAGCATGGATTCAAAGGGAAGCGGTTATGCTTGGTGGCATGTGGCAGTTCAGGTTTGTCTTTCTTTAAGGCTCTGAAGAGCTTCAGGCTGATGGCTGAGTTTTCGGCCCATAGGGCTAGCACAGAGTCAGGTGCTGTCATGCCTTGAATGTCTATAGCTGTCATCAGTTGAAAGCCATTTGAGCCTGGTTCTGTGGTTTTGAATGCGCACAGAAGAGAAGTTTGACTCTTGCCATGTGGCACCAAGTTTGAGACTTGCTTTTGTCTTGGGCTTGAGTTTTCGCTCAATGAGCTGGAGCCAGTGTCTGTGACTTGACACTGCGCTTCTGTGGAGCATTGTGAGTGAAAGGGAAGGGGCTCCCGAACTTGGGCCCATATCTTTAGTTGCTTAAAGTCTATTAAGGGCTCAAAGCGATTCAGCAGGTCTTTGCCGATGAGAAGAGGGTATGTGTCCAACGGCGAGATGTACACAGGGTGTATAAGGCTCATTGGTCCTACGGTCAGGTGGATTGGGGCCACCTGCTCCAACCGCAGTCCCGTGTGGGAATAGGCTTGAACGTTGAGTGCACACTTTTGAAGTCTGAGGGTTCCACTGGTTCTTTTGGTTCTTTCTTGAATTTCTTCTAAGAGCTGAGTGGACATTAGGGTGATGTCGGCTCCCGTGTCTACTAGGGCCTCTAGTTTGACATGGTGTTCTAGTGTGATGGAGAGGTAGAACTTCCTTGCCACACCTTTCTCGATGAGGTCACCCAGAAGTTGAGGAACTGGAGTTTGGGTTGAGACAGGTAGAGTGTTGTGGTTTGTTTGCTGTTGCTCGCAGGGGTGACAGACAACCAAGATGGCGCTTTCTGGTACTTGAGTGGTTCCATCCTCCTCTGGTTCTTGGAGGTTTCTGTGGTCTGAGTTGACATGTGTCGGATCAGGTTCTGAATCTGTTGCTAGGCATTCAGGTCCAGTCTCTTGTTTCCTTGACAATGGTGTTATGGCAGCGTTACTTGTCGTGTTTTGAGGGTGGTGAATGTGAGAGAGGTGGTTATTGCTCTGGCTGATGTGTACCAGGTGGTCACTGTTCCCTTGCTTCGCCTCTAGTCACGCTGAGTCTGACTTGTCTTTCTTTTCCCATTTCCTGTCCTCTTCATTGCGTTTGAAGAATTCTTTCATGAACATCTGCATCATTTCTTGTGAACTGATACCTGGTGCAGTCTGTTGTTCTTGTGTGTACTCAGTGTGGGGTTGGTCTGATTGATGCCTGGGTGGATTTCGTCGTCGACCCCTTGGGCTAGTTGTTCCTGGGGACGTGTGTCGCTTTCCTTTAGACGTCCAGTTAGCCTCCCATGACCCTTTTCCTCTTGAGTTTCCATACGACCGTGTCTGGTTCCGTGAATTATCCCAGCGGTTTTCGTGCGGCCATGACTGGTCCCATGATTTCTCCCAGTGGTGTCCAGACGTGTGTGGCGTGTCTCGTTGCTTGTGCCAGTGATTGTTTGGTTGTTTGGGTCTGACACTGTCATGAGAGTCCCGTTCTTTTCTGAAAGAGGATTGTCTCTGTTCTTTAGATGGCAGCTTGGTGCTTTCGTGATGCTGGGTGCCCTCTAGGGCTAATCCTTGATGTTGAGTGTTGAAATCACAAACTGCTGGTGGTTTGGTTCCCTTTTCTGAGGCCATCTTTTGTTTGCCATAGGCTTTGTGGGCCAAATCCCTCAACTGTTGTGTAGTCATTGTGCGAGGACAGGCCATGACGCCTAGGTGGTGGCTTACTCCAGGGTGGAGGTTTCTCAGAAAGAGGGTTTTGAAGTTCAAGTCCTCTTCCATGTCAGGTTCATTACGTGCACCAAAATACGCTCGTCTGAGTCTGTTGTAAAAGGCTTGGGGTGTCTCATGCCGGCCTTGTTTGGTTTCTAGGGCGGCCACCAGTCCTTGGTCTGCCTCTGGGTCTGCAAATTCTTTAATTAGGGCTTCTCGGAGGAGGTGGAAGTCTGACTTGGTGTGGGTAGGCTGTCTATCCAAGAAACTTCGCACCTCAGGACTGGATGTTGTTCGAAGCAAATAAAGTCTGTCTCTGTCTGTCACATTGGATCTCATTTCCAAGTGGAATTCAATATCTTGCAGGTAGGCCTGGACATCTTGACTTCCTGCCACATTTGGGGTGAATTTGTTGATGTTCCTGGCCAGTTTGTCAAGGTCCTTTAGTTCCAGGCCATGTGCAGCTTCGTAGTCGGTTCGGAGAGGCCCCCTTCTCTTGTCAGCAGGGTAGCGCTCCTCCATGACAGCTGGATAGGGCTTTGGTGGTGATTCCTCACCTTTTCTTTGATGTGGCAGTCCCAGGATAGGGGACGCAGCTCTGCTGGGCAGGGGTGAGACCAGAGGACGCCTTGTCCTGGTTGGCTCAGGGTGCAGCTCATACGCATGCTTGAGTTCCTCTCTGATTGAGTCGGATTCTTCTTTTACATAGTCGAGCTGTTGAGTCAAGTCGCTGATCTGATTTCGTGACCTTTCAAGATGGTTTTCAAGGGCCTTTATTCGGCTGTTCTTGTCTCTGAAGTCAGTCTTGGCTTTTTCCAGTAGCTGCTCTGCATACTGTAACTTGTTGGCCAGATCATCTTGGGCAGCCTTAGCTTGTTCTAATTCTCTGTTGGTGGTTGTCAATGTTTCTTGAAGCCTTTCGATTTCATCTTTGGCGCCTGGCTCCACCTCATCGGACCCTTCCTGTTGGTCCTGTGCTTCCAGTTCTAACTGCTTGATGCGTTGTTTTGCGCGAGTCAGCTGCTCCTGGAGGTGAGCTTCTTGCTCATCGCTCAGCTTGAGTGAGGCTATCAGCGTGTGACTCAGGGAGCCAGTGATCTTTGCTATCTCTTTGTGGTTGTAGCTGCGAGTTGGATCCTGTGCTGTGATGTCAGAGATGTTGGCATCCAGTTGTTCTTGCGTGTGCTGTCGTAGGTTGTTGGCAGCCTGGGGCAAGAAGTTGCATGTCATGATACTTAACCAGTTCTCTAAGTCTTCCCAGTGGGTGGTGTGATCATCAGTGCGAGACATGTTGGCACAAGGTAGGGAAACCTGGAAAAGAGACTGGCACAGATCTGTGAAAGTGTGTGTGAGCTAAGTATGTGATGGGTGGTTAAGTGTGGTTTGCTGGAACTGTGGGCCTCCGTTGACGTGTACTGCTACTTGTAGTCTCTGTGGGAGAAAAGAGTGCATACAGCTTTGGAGGATACAGCTGAGCGGAGGGAGAGTGAGCAAAGACCAGACAAAGCAAGGTAGTACTCAAAGACAGTAGATAGCAATCAGGGCTGTGAAACAAAGAACTAAAACTAAAATAATAGTAATATTCTCAAGGAAGGGAAGATTTTTTTTTTGTAAATAATTCAATAGAGATACTTCAATGAAGGTCAAATTGAAAGGTACCTGGAATCTCTTAATTCTGTGTATTATTGTTGTTATAACTTCCTCTTGGTAGAAAGTGTTAACGACAATAATCGTGCTCCTTCTTATAGGATCGACACCATACACCTGTTACGTGCTCTTTTTTTTTTTTTTTTTTTTTGGAATGCGTTAAGTGAGCGGTAGTCGTTTATTGTTCCTCCTATCAATTTATTTATTAATTTATTTACTTATTCTGCAATTTATTCGACTGTTAAAACTGAACAGAATGTTTGCAAACAATTTCTTTTGAAAACTTCCTGTAATTACTGATTGATTCTCACAGGTTCAGTTCCAGAAATATCATGGGTAGAAGAGAGAAGAGCAGAAAAGACAAGGAAGGAGTTAAATGCAAGTGAGGGAAGGGGTACTGACTCAATTAGCATGTGGATCTAGTTGACCAATAGTTATGCTATGGTAATATGCTAATCCACTAAACCTTACTGCGATTAAAGGCTGCTTTTATTTGGTGCACACCTAAATAAAACAATGTAAAAAGGGAGTTGTTTCCACTTTATCATTAAACTCGCAGAGTGTTTTATCTATACATTTATGTCAATAAATATATACATTACTGCTCCCACTGAAGATAGGAGAAGGGAAAATGGAGCGGAAGGGAAAACAATACTGGCAATAGGAGATTTTGAAAACAAAATTAATCAAAAATAAAATAAAAATAAAAGAAAATAAAAATAAAAGAAAATTAATGTAAAATTAAAAGTAAATAAACAAAATTTTAATTATTGTCGTCTCTTTATTTAAAACAAATGAACGATGAAGTTCCTCGTTATTTATTTAAAAGAAATGAGACTAACAGTGTAATCCAAGCGTTAATAATAATTAACATGCAAAGGAACCGCTTATGACGGTATAGAATGAGAGAGAAAACAAATGAAAATGGGAAATAAACAATAAAACAGAGTGAATAAATAAAGCAAAATAAAGGAATAAAAAAAAGGGAAGAAAAAAATGAATAATAATAAAATAATACAAAAATAAAGAAAAATAAAATGGCTGATCTAATTGGTAACTGGTTTACTTAAACTTTGAAGGTCAAGATTTCCTATTACACAATTGAAGAGCTATTGCCAATGTAATGCTTAGGGTATTGGTGATTACGATTAGCCTAGATTTAACTCTAGTTAATTGTAGCCTATATTCGTCACAAATTAAATACTTCTGAGTCAAAATTCCTTTAATGGGGAGAGGGAGGTGAAAAAGAGTAAAACATAAAATGGGAATGTTCACAGATTGTTAGAGTGGAGATGTGAAAAGGTTAAATCATTTCAACACTGCTACACAACACACTGCATCCAGCTTCAGCGAGCCACACCAATGCTTGTGCTAACCTACGAGGCTAATGGCTTTAGCATAGACTTCCGTGAACACCTGAGTTGTTTACAACAGTGCGCGCATGCGCACTTAAGGGTCAACCCGAAAATCTTTTAAGACTTCCGTGTCACGGCTGTTACTATGGTGACGCACAGCCATACAGTTCAAGACGCACGTGGGTATGTCTGCGTGCAGACAAAGTTTAAAACATTACATGAAATGGCGGCGCATTTCAGTATTACACAAACACTGGGCGCTTATTCTTTACGATATAGCGCTCAATAAATCTCAGCTCTTTGTGAGTGAGGCAAAATATTTCGTGCACTGCAGATGCACTGTTAAAACAATAACGTTATTGCGATCTCGGCGGATCGGAATTCTTCGTGTCAGTTTCTGTGGACACGCAACACAGCATGCAGGGTTTACTGCATCAATTTACTTGATCAAGATTAACAAAACTCCCATTCAAATCAGACTCGGACACGTAGTGTTTCACGAGTAACAGTATCTACTTCACCAAGTGAGTCAATACAAACAGGTACATTAGTTAGCTACTCTAATGTCAACCTAGGGAGACAGCTTAGTTGATTTAATATTGGAACACGCAATAATTAATCAATCTAGCTATAACAAGGCCTTTTAGGAAGAAAGTAAGGAAAACGCTTACTTCTGTCCTGGTGCGCTGTAAGGCGACTTTCTTTTGTCTCAACAGACAATCTTAAATTCGTTTACTGCAGTTTCAACAATAACAACAAAACACTTATACAAACTAAACGTGAGTTTAGATTTCCATTCATTCACACAGCGCCCTGTTATGCGCTCTTAACGTCACATCAACAATAAAATACTCGTTTTCCTGTGTCTCTAATCTATCTTTCCGGATCAATAAATTAGATACAATCACAAATGACTTGTTTTGTGCTTACAATTTAGTTTAAACTGCCAGCATTTTTCTCCACCATAAATATGTAAGATTAATAAGGGAATTAAGATCAATATAACTCAAAGGGGATTGAATTACAGGGAAGAACCGAATTATTATGCAAATTATTCAGAATTAATATTTAACACTTTATCAACTATTCGTCCACCGATAAGTTGAGATTAGGGTATTTTATCAATTCTGGACAGAATATTATCCCGTGGCCTACGGTAATAATACCATAAAGTTATGATAACTGATTAATATGAGCAAGGTAGCAAAATCTTTTTAGTTTAAGGCAGTAACTTGTAAGCACACAGCACAAGACGCTTGTATGTAAAATCAACCAAGACTTTATTGAACTACTCTAATACACACAAACTAAACTAACAAAAACACACAAACATTCATTCAAACAGTGACAGAGAGTGATGTTATTAACGGAGTGTGAATGGAGTCCCAAATGTCTAGCGTTAGACACTATTTCTTGACCGCAACCTGAGAGAATCAAACTACTAGCACTTTAATCTTAGTTCGTTTTCTTAATAAGATTTGCACCAGTTCACTTCAGCCAGAATTAGGAGAATTGTGTACTTGCGTTTAGATGCTCCTGAGCGCGTGCGTTCCCTGTGACGAAGTTGCTGGAGAGGGAATCTCTTCGGCGCTGATTGGCTGGCAGTCGGTCGATGATGCGTTCTGAGGGACAGCACTCGATGGTGAGTGGTTGGTTGGCTTTGCCGGGTGGCGCTTCGTTCGCGGGATTTCCTGGATTGCGGGTTGCTATGCAACGGAGTTTCCTCTGAGTCTGGAGCGACTCTGAGAGGGGTTTCTTTGACGAAGTTCAGCGAAGGATCTTACGGAAGAGTTGATGAGTTTTGCGTGAGCTCTTGGTGGTTTGAAGAGTATGTAAGAATACACGCTGGACGATGGAAAGGTCAGCGAGAGCAAAAGTCACTGCAAAAGCGAGGCACAAGGCAGGCAAAAAGCAACTCATAGCTGCTTGTCATTGGGTTATAAGCGTGTCCATCTGACCCGTCCTTCCTAGTGCGACAGCCAATCAGATATTGTCTTGGGCGGGACCTACGCCCCGTTCTCCGGTTCTTGCATGTAATTAGCGTAAAGTCCACATGATCACGTGTGCCCAAACTCCTGAGAGTTTAGTTAAACGCTTTAATAAGTAAACTTAATAGTTTAAATATGGTGCATCCTACACACATCTACTTTATATCAACATTCTAGAAATCATTTACCCATCAAGTAGGTACCAAAATACATATACTTCCCATAGTGGAGGTGGAACTAAATAAGGATTTCGCTGTGATAAGTGTTTAACACACAAAATTAACTTCAGTAATATACAGCATACATACTACAGAGAATACACATGTATGAGGCAACTTCTGGTGATTAGTTCCTGTAACTGAGGTAGAAAACCTTACAAATAGGCTGTAATGAAAGTTAAACACACAGAAAGAACTCCACAGGTTACATAAAATATACATGATACTTAAGATATATGTGAGGTAAATACTGGTGATCAATTCAGCTTATTGGAAGCAATTTTGAGATCGTTGTTTGTATTAAACCACAAGTGGGTTAATTTCAGTCTATTGGTTTTGGAGACAAAAGTCTCTGGAATTTACAACTGCAGAAAGGGGGGTGTCCCCTGGTTTAGGGTTTGTGGTGATTCTGGGCCATAAGAATGCTTTAGCATCCTTCGTTTCCTGATAAGGCTGTGGATTTATGCATTGGGGTCACCACAGGGTTCTTGGCCATTTGGTCTTAAGTTTGTGGAACAAAGAGGAATCTTTTCCTGCTGTCCTGGCATCGCTGGTTTGAGATTAGACACACACAACAAGGGAAAGGGGGGTGACATCTCCTTTAGCCATCTCGGCACCATGACTGTGTTTTATGACTTACTAATGATTCACTGGGGAATCGTTCCGAACTGTGGAATGTGGTGTTGGGTTAATATGAAATGGACTGTTCAAGGATAATCCTACACACACCAGTCCTCAGGTCTATACACTGGCTCCCAGTTAAATTTAGGATTGATTTTAAAGTATTATTACTGGTATATAAATCATTCAATGGCCTAGGACCTCAATACATTGCAGATATGCTCACTGAATATAAACCCAACAGATCACTCAGATCATTAGGATCATATCAGCTAGAAATACCAAGGGTTCACTCAAAGCATGGCGAGTCCGCTTTTAGCTATTATGCCAGCCGCAACTGGAACCAGCTTCCAGAGGAGATCAGACGTGCTCCTACTGTAGTCACTTTCAAATCCAGACTCAAAACACATCTGTTTAGCTTATGCATTTAATGAATGAGCACTGTGCCAATGTTCGTCCGACTGTTTGTACTGTACTGTACTGTAATAATTATTTTTATTTCTTATTATTTTAATTTATTTTATGTAAAGCACTTTGAATTGCCATTGTGTATGAAATGTGCTATATAAATAAACTTGCCTTGCCTTGCCTTGCAAGCACACTTATCAATGAACCTGAGTCTGCTGCAGTGAAAGCCGTCCCTGAGCCAGCTACTGTGACAGCTGCGGCCGACTTAGCTGCTGAAGCTGTCCTGCAGACCGTATCAGCTCGTCAAAGGATGCCTGTTGTCATTGCCGCTGAGGCTTTATCTAATTATTTGTCGAGTCTTGTCAAGATCCTAGAAGTTCCTTCCAGACCTGTCTTGTCTTCAAGTCCAGAGTCAGCGTCAGAGAGTGCTGTTCCCGAGTCAGACGCAGAGAACGCTGTCCCCAAGTTAACTGCAGAGAGCGCTGTTCCCAGGTCAACTGCAGAGAGCGCTGTTCCCAGGTCAGCTGCAGAGAGCGCTGTTCCCAGGTCAGCTGCAGAGAGCGCTGTTCCCAGGTCAGCTGCAGAGAGCGCTGTTCCCAGGTCAACTGCAGAGAGTGCTGTTCCCAGGTCAGCTGCAGAGAGCGCTGTTCCCAGGTCAGCTGCAGAGAGCGCTGTTCCCAAGGCAGCTGCTGAGAGTATTGTCCCCAAGTCAGCTGCAGAGAGCGCTGTTCCCAGGTCAGCTGCACGGATTGCTGTTCCCGAGTCGGCTTTACGGATTGCTGTTCCTGAGTCGGTTGTAGAAAACGCTAATCCCGAATCAGATATGAGAAGCACTACTTCCGAGTCTGAAGTGAGGAGCGCTGGTTCTGGTTCAACTGTAGAGTTCTATGACCCCGTTCCAGCTCCGCAGCCGGCTGCAGCATTGCCTCTCTCCACTCCTCAGCCGCCTGCAACACCAGCAGTCATGTGTCCTGTTGTCTTCGCCCTCTGTACCCCTGTGCGTTTCCCCGGTCACCCCTGTCACCACATCACCCCGGATTGTTTCCCCCAAGACTGTTCCTCTAGTGTCCCCGTCCAAGTCTCCCCGGATTCTTCGCCCTAAACCCTCATCCAGTCATCCTAAGACCTCTGTTCCACCCATCCATCCTGGACTACCCCCTAAGAACTTTGTTTTGCCTTCGCCTCCCCTTCCTTGTTTACTGTTTCTTATTTGTCACCCCGACCCTGTTATAGTTTATTCTTGTCTGCCTTTATTGTTATTTGTCATGTTTTGTTGGTTTGTGTCCTTGGGGGGGGTTCTGTCATGATTCTGCCATCTAGTCTTTGAATTTCCCTGGTCTTGAGGCAGGATCATGACAGACCCATGTTTTATGTGCAAGCACATGGCCTTGTGTTTGGACCATGTGCTTGTGTTGTCTCGTCACCTAGCCCCGCCCTCCTTGTTATCCTTGTTTAGTCATTATTGTTTCCCCATTGTCACCTGCTGTCTTCATTAGTTTCTCTCTATTTAATCCCCTTGTGTTTGCTGTCCTGTGTCGGTTCATTGTCAAATATAGTGTGATTCCTACATGAGTGTTAGTCATTATCATTGTTAATCATAACTGTGAGTACCTTGTGGAAAGACTTGTCATTGTGAGAGTATTTATTAGAAGTATTGTTTGTTTATTGTCTAGTCATAGTTTAATCTTGTCAGCCTAAGATTCCTTGTCCTGTCCATGTTTTGCCCCCTCGTGGGTTTTGTTTTCCTGTTTTTGTACCAATAAACCTAGTCTTCATTGTACACTGTCTGCATTTGGGTTTATCTCCTTACATAACACTGTTACCTTAAATTATACGTTTATCTCTGTAAAGCTGCTTTGAAACAATCTACATGGTTAAAAGCGCTATATAAATGAAGATGACTTGACTTGTCTGTCTTCGCCATCCTGCCTGAATCACCACTGTGACATGTAGAGCTCTTATTATAGGATTGATCTTTACATTAGTTTCTATTTTTATATTATTTTCAACTGAATTTCAGTTTTTAAAAATTAACTCTAGACAACTAGAGTTATTGAGAAACTAGTTATTGAGAAAATGTTTTGCACTATAGCAGGTTTTGCAGGTATTTTATGTGTCCTCTATTGAAGCTTCATCAACCAACAGTTGGAGAGTCTTTGCCCTATTCGACGTGTGCGGATCCTTTTCCTAGTTTAGGACTTTTTTGGCTTTTGACTCTTTTTTTTTTTTTTTTTTTTTTACACAGTAAGCTTTGTGAGGTTGGACTTTATATACATTTGGCTCTACACCCCTTTCTTCATCGTATTTGAGTTAACAAAATGATTGCTATGAACTGATGACAGTATGAATGACCATGAATGTGACGAGAGATCAGCAGAATGAAACACAGAGACGATCTCCTGATAGTGTGCTTTATTTTTCCACACAGTCTGACACTAAATGAATTGTGCAGATCAGCGACGGTACACACACTCACAGTATCGCTCTTAAACACAGATGATCACGGTGTAATTCCAGTCTTTCAGGAGCTTCAGAGCTCAATCTGCTGCCTTCATCACCACAACTTCTTCTTCTGAAATGATGGTGTTTTATCCTTTATTAGATCTCCACGAGCACAACAGCTTTATATGACAGGAGCGACACACACACACACACACCAGCCTCTGTGCCTCAGCTCACACTGAAACATCTCTATCATGAACATGACAAAGTCAAGATGATATTTGTGTGTGTTTATAATCAAAGACACACAGGTGTTGTTCAGGGTCAATATGACAGACTGAAATGTGTGAAATATTTCTGATCGTAACGAATCCTCCTCAGATTAGACAGAATCAGCTGGAAGGAAGACATCAGATATCAGCGAGTGTTTGTTTCAATCTCAACAAGCTTTGATTCTCAGTAGAGACTGTAGTTTCAGACTCGGCTTTATTCAGTCTTTCTTGGATTATTATTATTTATCACAAACTCTGTGAGACTGAAGCTCTGGTAATGTGCCGATTACTGTGATTTATATATTCTATATGAGCGCACACTGGACTGTCCTGTTTAACACACGTTGCAGGTCCATATAATTGACTATGAACAAAACGATTTAATGTTAAACACTTTTCAAACGATTCTTCCCCCTTTAATTCTCTGCAGGAACAAAGCAACACAAGTAGATGGAAACCAACCTCTGATGGAAACATTAATGACACAGAATCGTAGGTGAAGTCCACAACATTGTATGTCACATGATGTAATTTCTGGATAATCCTGAATCGATTAGAAGACCATATTTCAGACTCATAAGAATCGTCTCAAATGTCACATCAGCTGAGAAACTGAGCTTCTCCAAACACTGAATCAACTGAACTAATAGTATGACAGAATGATCCGATGACATACCTGATTAATCAAATACGTGTATGTTTGTTCAGAGAAAAAAGGCGAAGATAAAGAAGACCAAAGCAGAGAAGTGCAGTGATGAAGAAATGCATTTAGAACTACAACATCTGTCAAGCTGACACTGCTGTAACAGTGGATATCAATAATGAGGATCATCTTTCAGGAATATCACTGAGGGCTTTGAAATCAGGCCATAGAGCAACAAACAAACAGAAAATACCAGAAAAAGCTTAGAAGGAGAAGTGAGAATATGGTTGTGAAACTGTAAATGTCTGAGAATTGGCAGCACTAAACTTGGAATTAAACTTTAATCCCCGAATCACAGAAGCGAACACCATATGAGATGCCATGAGATCTCTTATTTATTATTATTACCTCATTAATCAAATACGTGTATGTTTGTTCAGAGGGAGAAGACTTGAATATAAAGAAGACCAAAGCAGAGAAGTGCAGTGATGAAGAAATGCATTTAAAGAGTATCCGTTACATTCACACTGTGATTCATATGGACATTTCTGTGTAATGTCATTGATCTCAGCTTGACTTATAATATTATGGCCAATATTTCTGGATTTAATTGAAGTTTGAGAATGCTACTTCTCTTGAGTTTATAGAAAGCAGAAGACTTTACTGACTGACTGAATTCACAAACTCTCTACTTGTTATAGGTGGGGATTTCAGTGTTGTGATTGATAGCGCTCTTGATAAATGTCCACAGGCCGACTCTCATCATGTAATTCAGAATATAAACCATTCCTGAGACACTTGATGTGACTGATGTCTGGAGATGGACGGGGTTTATTTGTTGGTGATATCTGAGGTAAAGCTGTGGTAAAGTATGCAAACATCACGTGAGCGTCACTACGGGAAGCAGAAAGTGTCTTCAGACTTCACATCTCTGTTTTCAGCGACTCTCGCCGATCGGTTACATCAGCCGATGTCCAACACACCTAACATGACACATTCACAAGAGGACCACATGGCAAGAACACATGAGGGAAAAGGGAATCACATGACAGGGACCTTGACTATAGGTAAATTACAAAATTAAAGACATGAAACGTTAAAGTGAAAACAAAACCCAAACCAGCATGACTTTTTTTCTTCAATTATCTACAGTCTTCTGCAATGCCCTCCAAATCTCGTGAAGCCTGACAGTGCATTTGGAGAACCAAATAAGAGACACAGAGACCAGATTTCTGCTCAGTTGTTTCTCAGTTTAATACAGTTGGACAGAGGATACATGTGTCAATACATGTATTAGCCTGTTTTCTGCTTGCATCAAAGTTGCGTAAGGAAAACCACAGAGAGGAAGAGAAAGCGTAGACAGCGCACAGAATGCAAACTCAAACAGGGTTTGAACACCCAAAACATATTTTACACTGGCACAAACATCACATCACGGTAAGTCTTTCATTAATCTTCAGGATTATAATGATATCGAGCTCTAGGGATTCTGCTTTAGTTTAGATTAATTTACAGACTCTTTACAATCTGAAATATACAGAGGTGGAAAGTAAACATTAATGTTCAACACTTCCGCTCTTCTGTCGGCCAGGCGTTGGTTCACGCACCCGCTTCGAATGTTATCACCCGATTGAATGGACATTATCAGTGGTTATCGGCCCATTCGTATGGGCCAGTAGGGCCCTACTGTGCCTCCTAGCAGGTGCAGTAGGTTGTTATCATCTATTCACATCGCTGATCAGCATCATACAGGAAGACGTCTCGATCCAGTCCCCCAGCAATACAGTCCGCCGCCAGACCTCAAATTCCCCCCGACTTTCAGGTAAAATGACAGAAAATTAAGACATTTTCAACTGTTCCTATTTAGTTTATGAGCTAAAAAAAAACATTTTTTAGAAAACTGTTATATTAAAGCTATAATAACGTAACATAAAAGAGTTTAAACGAAATTCCAGATATTGTTTTTATTGATTTTTTTTTTATTTGCATTACTGTATTTACCGGTCAAGCTAGCATTAGGCTACAGTTTACTACAAAAACGTTGTTGTTTTTTTAATCGAAACAAAACTGTTAGTATTACTAACAATTTAGCTTCCACCATGGCTAACTAATGAGTTAAAAAAAGCTAGCAGATGAGGGGAAAAAACGATTTATTACACCGTGAGTTTCCTGTAAATTACACCTTTTAGCCAAAGGCGTTCTGTGTAATGACTACACTGTACATATATTTTGTATCTGCTTCATACAGACTCTTCATTCAGGCTATATCATGCTCGTATACCTACTGTATAGTGATAGTGATATCAGGTTTGTGGTAGCTCTATTTTCATTTATGTAGGGCTAAGCTAGCAACAACAGGCTAACGTTAACAAAAATGCGTTAACAAAACGTTAACAAAAAACTGTTCCAAGATTGCAGTGGTAAGTTTATTTGATTTATTATCTATCTAGTTATGTATCTATGTCATGGTCTCCTGGGTTGGTGTTGTGTTCTTTTTGTGTTAGTTTTGCCTTAGTCTTGTTTCCTGTTTTTTTATTTTGTTGGTTCATTCCCTTGTGTGTGCATTCTGTCCTGTTACTTCCTGCTCCTTGTCACACCTGGTTTCTGTCTCATTGTTAGCCGCTCAGTGTACATATACCCCTAGGTTTCTTTATTTCCCTGCCAGATCCATGTTGCTTCCCTCTGTGTCTTCCATGTAGTCTGTTACATTTATTTGATTAAAACTTAGTTCCTCCACCTGCCTGCCTCCTGACTTTGTTGCTGCATTTAGGTCCTCACCATCCATAACTCGTGACATCTAGGCCTATGTTTTAATACATCATGCACATTAAGGAACAAAAATCTAGCTTTTGTTGTTTCCATTAGTCATGCATGTGTCCTTATTGCCTTTTTTTCCAGAGATGGGAAAAGCATTGAAAGGCACACGGACGACACGGTTAAGAAACATCAAGATAAAGGTGCTGAGGAGGAATATCAATGGTTGTGTAAAGGTTCATTACCTTACACATAAAGACATCCCCAAGCCCAGCTCCCAACAAACAGGCCTTTTGGACTCCACACTTGTTCCATCAGAACAAGATGAAGCAGCAGGCTGTAGTTCATCTTCTGAGACTGCATAAAGTAAGGCAAAGAAGAGAGAGCTAAATGCCTGGGATGCAGTCAAGGAGGACATGCTCAAAGTTTCATTTGAAACTTCAGCACCAATCACTTCCAAGTGTTCTGTCTGCCAATGGCATGCTGATTATAGGTGCTTGGAGTGCAGCACCACGGCAGTCCTCTGTGAAGCCTGTCTGAGGAGCACTCACCACAATTCATTGCACATCCCTGATAAATGGAATGTATGAACAACAGCATTCACTCACACATATACATATAGCAAAATATTTGTAAATCTTGTTTTAGCACAATACTACAATTTGTGTTGTCTTGAATTACTCATTTCCAAAACTATTAGTTAAAGTTTTCTTTCTTTCAGAATTCTTCTTATGAACCATCCTACCAGGGGCTATTCCTGTATTTACCCGAGGGCCATGAAAACCATGCTGTGTACAGGAAAGATATAAAAGTCACTGTCAACACAGGTTTGTCATTTTATAATGTTAAAAGTCATGTGTTTAATTTCCTTGACAAAAGAAAAGAGAGGCTGATTAAATGTTGAGCAATGACGTTCTCGTAGGAATTTCTCACACTTCTGATGTGCAATTTTCCAGTAATTACATATCAGGTTACTGGTGACACAGTGTCTGTGTTAATATACATTATAGTAATGATAATGGATTAGATTTATATAGCGCTTTTCAAGACACTCAAAGAGCTCTACATTGAATCCATTATTCTTTCACTCATTCATACTTGGTGATGGTAAGCTACTTGTGTAGCCACAGCTGTCCTGTGCCAATGAGTGCAAATGGCCACTGCCATGCTGCCGTCTATCAATAAGATTGTCTATCATTATCAATAGACTATTTTATTGTATTCCTTGGTTATGTTTTTATGGTTTTTTTTTTGCAGGACGTCTCTGCACCATCCCTATAGATATGTGCGAGTGTGAACCTGAAGCCTGCACTGTTCTGCGGTATGAGCTCTGGCCAGCAACAGCTGAAAAGCCTCAAACTGCCTTCTCCATTCCTTTACTGGAACTTTTTGTTTGTCTGTCACTGGAGTGTCAGGTTTCTGTTGAGGGTTTTTGCAACACTCTGCGCTGGAGAAACAATCTGACTCTTACAGAGGTGAGTCAGATTGCAAAGGTAATTTTGAAGTCCCATCTGTGACACCAACATTTCAGATCATGATATATCACAACAAAGAGTAAATCATTACGAAAACATCTAGGATCTTACAGTTGTATAAAAAAAGAAGATTGCTGATTTTTCATTTTTTATAAGAAATATATTTATAATTATATTTAGAATTTGGTAATGAACCATGCAAAGTATTACTTTGGCTTTTAATGTTAATGATGTTTCAGTAACATTTTTGCTGACGCGGTTAATACCATAGGTTAACGCACTCTACAGAGCCCTGGTGGGAGAATCCATTTCCCACTTTAGGCATCACCACTTCCAACAAAGGAGTTTGGTGGATATTTGCCCTCAGTTTGATGATGGGACTACGTGTCCAGCATGTCCATAGGTGGGTTCTACTCCTAGCTTAGTTCATGTTAGATTACTTGATTGCAGTTCCCATGAAATGATCAAATTGAATCAATGTGAAGTGTTACATTTTGATATAACGGTAACAGTATATGTTCACCAGCATGGTGTGAGTATGAATGAGGGAACTTGTGCATCTTTTATCTTTTTTGTTGCACCAGATACAAAACCAGAATTACTCAAGTTATTGTTTCCTAGGTGGATGGAGATATGATAGTAACTCTGGATGCCAACTTTGGCCTTGTGAGGAAACAAAGCTCAGGGACAAGCCTAGTTGAGCCCTTACATGGGACCCGCATGTTTGTTGCTGAAAATAATGTACAGGAATATCTGCTTTCACATCCTGATAATTCCAAGCCTCACGAGGTTAGTCACAGTTGTAGAATACTTTATCACAAACTTAAACTAATAGAAAAACACCTAAGTCTTCCCATAACCATCTGCATTTTTCCTTATCCCAGGACTGCAGTAACTTCAAGGCTGGCAACATGCTGAGATCACAAAAAAAAAAAGAGAAAAAGCTTGATGTTACAGGAGTGTTTGGAGCCTCCTGTCGTCATGAAATCCCACTGATGTTTGTAAACATGAGCCAAGGAGAACGACAAGTCTATGACATACTGTAATAGAAGTGTATTAACTTGTGATATGTGTATGGGCGATATTGCAACATACTACTAAATGAGCTCAGCATAGTGTATCAGAATTCCCATGTTTTGTGTTGTTATAGGCTAGCTTATCCCCTGTATGTCATTGATGAGCTTCTTCAAAGATGCACAAAGAAGAACATACACTTGCGGGTGGTCTATGATATTGCCTGTGTTGTTGCCTCACATTTGAACGTGAGTTCTTTTTTAAACTTCTGTGTAAAGTTTCAATATTTTCTAAAAGATCTTAAAATTACAAATAAAAGCTCTGCCATACTGTGTTCAAACAGAAATCAGGTGAGGGTATACCTCCCAACATCTCCTTGGCTGTGCCGGCTTTTCACGTTTATGGACACAAACTGCCCTGCCAGGTAATACCATTGGATTTAAACAGATGTCAGGATCTGTGGGAACACTTCATTCCCTCCTTGTTTAGCTTCCATTCTCCTGTCCTCTGCAATGCTTAAATAAAGTAGAAAGGCCTGATAGTAATCTTGAATCTAGCATTTTCCTGATGTTTTCTAAACTTGTTTCACAGCCGTGCTGTTGCGGACAATGTGAGAGGTTGTGTCAATCTTTGTGATATTTTACAACTTTGCTTTAATCACAGATCAAGTACAGCACCAGACGGCTTAGTGGGTTCGGGCTTACTGATGGGGAAGGAATGGAGAGACTGTGGTCTTTCCTCCGAAGATTCGCCAGGGTCACAAAGGAGATGACTCCATCTCACCGGCTTGACCTGCTGACTGATGCACTTCTGCACTATGGACGGAGAAAATCTACTGACCTTGGTTAGTTTACCATTGTATGGCGATGTCATAAATCAGTGCTAGTAGTTTAACGCACTGTGCTTGTTGGTTTAAATTTTAGACATTTTATATTTTCTGGAGTTTAGCTTGAACAAATTGTACTACGCAAGTAAATTCAAGTATTTCTTTGCAGCGTTGAACCTCCTGCAAAAACTGGACAAAGCAGAGAAACTATCAACTCTAGCTGAAGAAGACATTTCATCTGTCATCAGAGAGGCACCAGGTAAATTGAGCACAAGAAGCAGAAGGAGTAAAAAATAAAATTGTGTTGATTAAGATTTACGATCATATAATTTTCCATTTAATTTACAACCATTTTGCACATAGTGGTATTATGTAGAATTGATCAGTCGGTTGTTTTGTTTGTTTGTTTTTATTTGTTTTGTTTTTTAGTGTTGATCTCTGAGCAACACATTGAGAGATGGAAGAAAAGAGAGATAGAGCTGTCCCAACAGAAACCAAAACCAATCAGAAGCAACTGAAGTGAATGTTTTAACCATTGTTTTAAGCAAATGTAACTACAGTAATTACCCAAAAAAAAAACTGACAAAATAAAAGAAAAAGAAATATAGCTGTAACATTTTCATCTGATCTCCAGACACTGTCTCTAAATGGAAAAAGGACTACATTAACCCTCTGGGGTCTGAGGGGTTTTTGGGGTCCTTGAGATGTTCTGACATGCCCTGACATTTGTGCTTTTTTCAGTTGCTTATAAACATATTAATGGCAAAAGTGTAAATTCACTCTATTTAGCACAAACAGGGCTACCATAATATGTGAACAACTTGCATGTACATGTTTGTATTTTTGAGAGAATAATGTTTATGCATGGTTTTTTAAAAAACAAAAAACTAAAGTTTCTGAAATAAGGCCATAAAACATATTCTAAAATATATGTAAATAAGACTTTTGACGAATGGATTTCGTTGCCTAGAATTTTTTCTTCAAAATTATGTGAAAATCATCCTGCCTAATCATTCACATAACACAATACATTGATTTAAATCTTGTAAAACACTTTTTGTTTGGAAAGGCCATATGCGGGTGGGCGTGATTCACACCTGCAGAGTCAATGGGGCCCGCATAATGAGGCTGCATACGTAATGAGCCTTTCATTCAGGTGTGTGACTCAGCCACAAGAATGCAAGGACAATATATAACTGGTTTGTACAAAAACTGCAAATTGTACAATATCCAAGGTAAACATTTCTAGTAATTGTGCAGTTAATTGTTCTCATACTGTATTTTCAGATTTGGAATATATTCTCTTCCCAAATGTGTCACTAATAAAGCTTGATAAAATTATTTAAAGAGAAGGCTTATAATGACCTTTTAAGATTTTGTTTACATCTATCCATATATATATATATATATATATATATATATATATATATATATATATATATATATATATACAATTTTTATATTGTATAAGGTTATACAATTACAACAACATTTAAAATTGTAACAATATTTCCAGTGTAATCTTTCTTTGTATTCGCGATTCATATTAAAACAGTATTTTTGCCAGCTGTAGTAGCTCAGCATGCACGCATCTGTGCGTTCATTCATTCAGATTAGAACAAAGCAAACTGAACTGACCTAATTCCTCAGCGGGATCCATTTGCTCCTCGAAATGATACTTCCAGAACTTCTGAGGTCATTTTTTGCAGGATTATTATCAAGATAGTATATTATTCCTCACAGCATCGTAAAGTACATAAGTCTGAAAGTGAACTCGCGGTGTGTGTTATCCAGCTGATGTGGGCGTTTCACAGGTTTGTTTGGATCGGCTCACATTTGTTAATGAAAAAATTATTAAAAGTAAGATACAATTGATACAAAACGAAATTCGTTTTAAAGAAAGGATTTGTACTTTCTGTTTTGAGGTCTCTGTGAAAGTTTGAAAGTCTTTTAGTTTTTTTTTTTAGAGCGCTCACGTCCATAATGGAGAACTGTCACGTAGCCTAATATTGTTTTTTCCTCATACATGCGAACACGAAAAATAAAAGACAAAAGACTTTTAAGTAAAACTTACTCCGAAATTGTGTTCTCGGCGGAATTCGCTCTTCAATATGCTGCCGTTCGTCGTCTGTTACAATCTTCCTCTGAGGAAAAAGTGCATTCTTCCTCGCTGTCCAGAATCATCTGAAGGGCATCTTTATTACCGGAGAAGCGTGTCATACTCAAAACGCGATGAACTATCAGTAAGTCTGATGAAGAAACTTTTTATGGCATTGATCGAGGGGCGTATGCGATGCATACTAGATCACCTAACTATTTACATGTGAATCGCGCCGGGGGCGGAGCGGCCTCAGCTGATTATAGAGATAATGAAGCAGAAGGAAAAACGGTACCTCTCCTTGCTTTCAAACGGATTACGTGAGTTGAAAACATTTGTTTTTTATATAAATTACTTCATTTAAAAGGGGAGATTTCAAGCTTCATAAGGACATATCTCACGTGCCTGTGTGAGAAGTATTCGCTGAGTTATGATTCATTTTCGGACGCGTTTCAGACTGGTCTCCACGGAGAGAGAGAAGGCAGAACTCGCTTTGTGTTTATTTTTCTTTATTTTGCGAAAAGCACAACACTTTGTTTTTATTGTGAGTGTACACAAAAATAGTACACACTTAACAGGATAGATTGATGTATAACACAAGCATATAAGATAAAAATTTATATTTTTATTTTATTATTTTTTTGCACTCATACGGAAAAAAACGAGCCTATCGCGCCGGCGCGATAGCCGACCTCAGGGGGTTAAGGAGTTGATAAAGTTCTACAATCTCAAGTAAGAATTCAGTGTCTTGTCTACTGATATGTAATAACAAGGCACATTGGTGTAGGAAACTGTTGCAGTGGCCCTGTTCAGACCCAGTATTAACATGTGGTCTGACTGATACAAAGTGGTCAGCCCTAAGTGTGTCTGACCTGGTATTTAAATACATTCCAGTGTTTCCCCTACAGTGACTCAACTGTGGTGGCCTGCCACTGCTATATTGTTAGCACCACGCCTTTAAAAAGCACATGGACAACGTCAACATTTCTGAATTGAATCCTCTGTCAAATGCTGTTAGAATGCTGTTACATGAGACCTGGACAACTTCTGTGTGTGGTTTTACCAGATCCAACCACAATGTGGTACACACTGATTATGTTTAGACCTGTATTTAAAGCTGTCCTCTGTTCATGTTAATACCAGGTCAGAACTGGGCCAATGATGTTATGAATTCCAAAATGATGTCATCTGCAATATTTGGTAAGGTCTAGCTTAGTAACTCTTTATGGTTGGCAACCACCAAATTTTCTGATATTCTTTTTGTAATACACAGATCTGGGACTTGTGAGGCATACATGGGGGATGAAACAGAGTAAGTTACCCGTCTCCATATGTTGCTGATCTTTGATAGAATGTGTAAATGGTGTTTTGATAATATTCATGTACTACCTTTGTAGAACTGAGAACTCCCTGCTTAACATGGAGAAGAAACACCGCTTTAAGACCAGATGGAAAGAATCAGATTTGAACTTCCAGTGTACTCTTAAAGATGTTGACCAGGAGCTCAGATCCCAGCTGATCTGCAGAGCTGGAACTGAATCCAGAGAGAGAGCAGTACTCCTCCAACTGAAAAGAAAATATCCAGGTAAAGTGATGTGGACAAGCTGAACAGTTTCATTAATGTAGATACTATTAGAGAGACAATGTTTAGCACTTCTGGTTCTGTTAAAGCACTTCTGTTATTTGTGGCTTTAGCTTAGCATGAATCTAATCTGATTCAATGATTCATGCTAAGCTAAAGCCACAAATGGGATCTCAAGACTCAGAGAACGGCTGGACGAACAGGGGAAAGGTAAAACTCAATTGTTTAACTCGAGGGGAGGTGGAAAAGAAGCACATTTGCCCAAATTAAAGTTCCTTTAAAGGTGTCATGACCCACATTTTGCATTTTTCCTCGAGAATCAATGTATGTTATGATTGCCTAACGATTATACATTGGCCGGGAAGCCAATATTTCAAAGTGAAGCGTTTGTTTACCTCAGGGTTTGTAAAATATCCCACGTGCACGCGCACTCAAATACGATATTTTGATTTCTACCCTGGCTTGACGTCACGACGGTGGAGGATATGCCATATATGGACAGCGCAGCAGGAAGCCACGCCCTACCCCTCTCCCCCTCATATTCATTCGGCAAAGAAAGATGGAGACTACTTCACAAACCCCAGCACAATAGAAACTACCAGACAGTGACATTAGTGTACGCTGAAATAAAGTCTTTCACTTCAGAAAAACTGACTTTCTTGTCCTGTCAGCCGTTATCCTGTGCTCGGAGCGCACACTCAATACACGCGTAAATGCGGAGGCGCCTGCGCTGTGTATCGCCTCACTGATCAAGGGCAAAAGAAACTACGAGCATGCAACGCCGTTACGTTGAAAATTACACGAAATAAAAGTAAAGCAGGTATGATTTTCATTATATTCAACAGGAGCAGTTTCCATGTTTCATTAACAGTACTTGTTAGTATTGTGTATTCACCATGGTAACTGTTGTTTCCATGTTAACCCCCAAATGCCTAATAATAAGCCCAAATAAGTGCACCTATTCATCAAAAAGAAAAGTGTAACAAGTGTACAAAAAAGTGTACAAAAAAGTAGGTAACAATGCTTGTATGCAAACGAATGACTAGATGATTTTGATATATCTGTCAAATTACAAACACTGCTAGGAGTAGACAAGAGGGAGATTGTGACATTGATACTTTGATGCATAATGTCCACTACAGTGTCAGAGTCAGGATGGTACTTTAGCAAATAAGCCACTTCACTAGACATTAGTTGGTCATCTAATACACCGTGACTCACTGAAAAGTACATAAACATAGTTTTACATATGATACATTGTTATTATGAAGTTTGCCCTCAACGATAAACAGACAAGAAAATGATACAGCTATATTTTCATAGAATTGTATATTAAATAACTATGACAACATATCATTATTATATTTTTTTTTATAGAATAGATAAGGATAGATAAATAAAACAAACAAGATTGCTCCTGTCTGCCTCGCTGCCTGCTGTGAGTGTGTTTGTTTGATTCGGTGCGATAAGCTCCGTCTTAGCCATATATTTCTTTGTTTTGAACCATCATTTTACTACCATTTCTAGTTGTTTATACTACTACATTTTACCCAACATCTCAGATTAACCCAACATCTCAGATTAACCTGACATCGCTAGCTTTTGTTATTAGTACTACTAGCACAAAACGCTAGTAATTCGCTAGCCTGTTAACGCGCCACCCGTGCGCTCAGCTATTTTATTTATTTATTTTTCTCTCGCGCGTCCGCGCCTTTGAGTTCATAAAAAGCTCAGGTGAGTAAGAATCACTCAACAAACACGGTGAGTAATGTCTTGTCCTGTTATTGTCACTTGCACTTCATGTCACATGTTTAGTATAGGCTTCTCTGTCGACAATATAGGATTTATATGTGATAAATGTAAGGAGACAGTTAGGTTGACAGAGAAGATTTCAGAATTAGAAACACGCATCCAAACTTTAATTGAGGATAGTAAGAGTGCTAGTGCTTTAGATGTTTTGGATGCGCATAGAATAGTGCACACTTTACATGAGTCGGTTCTGGCTGAAGTAGAGCCTGTGCAGCCGGGCAAATGGGTGACAGTGAGGGATCGCTCTAGTCGCGGATCTAAAAACCACTCTTCCGTTCCGATTACCATAACAAATCGATTTGCCCCGCTCAGTGAAACACCCACTGAGAATGATTGTGCCCTAGTTATTGGCGATTCTATTACACGGAACGTGAAAATAGAGACACCAGCCACCATAGTCACATGTTTGCCGGGAGCCAGAGCGCCTGACATCAAAGCAAATTTAAAAGTGCTGGCTAATGCTAATCGTAAATTCTCTAAGATCATTATTCATGTCGGCACTAATGATGTTCGACTCCGCCAGTCGGAGATCACCAAAATTAATATTAAAGAGGTGTGTGAACTTGCAAGTACGATGTCAAGGACTGTAATTTGCTCTGGCCCCCTTCCTGTTCGCAGGAGTGATGAGATAGTTAGTAGATTGTGTTCGCTTAACGGTTGGCTGTCTAAGTGGTGTCCGCTTAATAATATAGAATTCATAGACAATTGGAAAAGTTTTTGGGGCAAACCTGACCTGTTGAAAAGAGATGGTATTCATCCCTCCTGGGATGGTGCTGCTCTTCTCTCTAGTAATATGGCTCATAGTCTTAGAGCTCAAACATGACAATCTGGGGCTCAGGTCAGGAAGCAGACAGACTGGCTAAACCGACTGTCTGCTAGCGGCCTCTCGTCACCAAGGTCAGATAAATCCCATCACATAGAGCCTCTTTCACCTAGCTATCATCATATAGAGACTGTGTCTGTTCCCCGAATTTGGAAATCCAAAAACGTTTAAACCCAACTAAGGTTAAAAATTTAATTGATGTTCAACAAATAAAAAACAGCTATAATACAGATGAGCAAATGCTAAAGCTTGGGTTGCTGAATATTCGATCGCTTACTTCAAAAGCACTCATTGTTAATGATATGATTTCAGATAATAACCTAGATGTGCTGTGTTTGACAGAAACCTGGCTAAAACCAAACGATTACATTACTTTAAATGAATCAACCCCGCAAGATTACTGTTATAAACATGAGCCTCGTCTGAAACGCAAAGGGGGTGGTGTTGCTGTAATCTATAGTAATAGTTTCAAAACCACTAAGAAATCAAGTTTTAAATATAATTCTTTTGAAGCATTGGTGCTTAATGTAAAAATATATAGTGTAAACGATAAATCACGTTTGAGATTTGTGCTGGCTACTGTATACAGGCCACCAGGGCACCATACAGACTTTATCAAAGAATTTGCGGACTTTCTATCAGAATTAATATTGACTGCAGATAAAGTACTAATTGTTGGTGATTTTAATATACACATCGATAATGAAAAAGATGCATTGGGATTGGCATTTAAAGACATTGTAAATTCAATTGGAGTTAGACAACACGTGTCAGGACCTACTCATTGTCGTAATCATACTCTAGATCTAATATTATCACACGGAATAGATGTGGATGCCGTTGAAATTCTGCAGCAGAGCGATGACATCTCAGATCATTATTTAGTTTCGTGTAATTTGCATTTAGCCAAGGCTGCAAAGCCGACTCCGTGTTTCAAATATGTGAGACCTATCACTTCTGCTACTAAAGATTGCTTTATTAATAATCTTCCTAATCAGTTTCATCATCTCAGCATCTCAGATAGCTTAGAAGAACTAGATATTACAACAGAAACGTTTAACTCTCTCTTTTCCAGCACTTTAGACACAGTTGCTCCGTTGCGCTTAAAGAAGATTAAAGAAAATAGTCCAACGCCGTGGTACAACGAGCACACTCGGGCCCTTAAGAGAGCAGCCAGAAAAATGGAGCGCAACTGGAAGAAAACAAAACTAGAGGTATTTCGCATTTCATGGAAAGAGAGCTCAATTACTTACAGAGAGGCTTTAAAAGCTGCTAGATCTGCTTATTTTTCAACCCTATTAGAAGAAAATAAACATAATCCTAGGTATTTATTTGAAACGGTGGCTAAACTAACGAAAAATAAAGCTTCAAGCACCGAAGTTTCCAAGCAACACAGCAGTAATGACTTTATGAACTTCTTCACTTATAAGATTGATAATATCAGGGACAAAATTATAACTATGCAACCGTCTACTACAGTATCGCATCAGGCAGTGCATTGTAGTCTCCCTGAGGAAAAATTTGATTCATTCGTTGCTATAGGAGAGGAAGAATTTACTAAACTCATTAAATCATCTAAATCTACAACATGTATGTTAGACCCTATACCGACTAAGCTACTGAAAGAAACACTTCCAGAGGTCATAGATCCTCTTCTTAATATCATTAATTCGTCTTTGTCTCTAGGATACGTACCAAAAAACTTTAAGCTGGCTTTGATTAAACCGCTTGTTAAAAAAACGCAACTTGATCCTTCAGAATTAGTCAATTACAGGCCGATCTCGAATCTACCTTTTCTGTCAAAGATATTAGAAAAGGCAGTATCCTCACAACTGTGTTCCTTTCTTGAAAGAAATGATATCTGCGAGGATTTCCAGTCCGGATTTAGACCGTACCATAGTACCGAAACAGCTCTCGTTAGAGTCACAAATGATTTGCTCTTATCATCCGATCGTGGTTGTATCTCTCTATTAGTGTTACTCGATCTTAGCGCTGCATTTGACACCATCGACCACAACGTTCTTTTAAATAGATTAGAACATTATGTTGGCATTACAGGAAATGCACTAGCATGGTTTAAATCATACTTATCTGACCGTTATCAGTTTGTAGCAGTAAATGATGAGATGTCTCATCGATCACAGGTTAAGTATGGCGTACCACAAGGCTCAGTATTAGGACCGCTGCTGTTCACTCTGTACATGCTACCATTAGGAGATATCATTAGGAAACATGGAATTAGCTTTCACTGTTATGCTGACGATACTCAGCTCTATATTTCTTCAAAACCTAACGAAACTTATCAATTCACAAAATTAACGGAATGCATAGCGGATATAAAAAATTGGATGACTTGTAATTTCCTACTTCTAAATTCTGAAAAAACAGAGTTTCTAATTATTGGACAAAAAACTTCCTCACGTAATAATCTAGAATACTGTCTAACACTTGATGGCTGCTCTGTTAAGTCTTCGTCGTCGGTTAGGAACCTGGGTGTGCTCTTTGATACCAATCTTTCATTTGAAAGTCACGTGTCTAGTATCTGTAAAACTGCATTTTTCCATCTTAAAAATATATCTAAATTACGTCATATGCTCTCATTGACAAATGCGGAACAATTAGTTCATGCGTTCATGACCTCAAGGCTAGATTATTGTAATGCTCTACTGGGTGGTTGCCCTGCACGCTTAATAAACAAACTACAGCTGGTCCAAAACGCAGCAGCTCGAGTTCTTACCAGAACCAGGAAGTATGACCATATTAGCCCAGTTCTGTCAAAACTGCACTGGCTCCCTATTAAACATCGCATAAATTTTAAAATATTGCTGATTACTTACAAAGCACTGAATGGTTTAGCTCCGCAGTACTTGAGCGAGCTCTTAACGCATTATAGTCCGTCACGTCTATTACGATCTCAAAATTCCGGCCAGTTGATTATACCTAGAATATCAAAATCCACTGCTGGCGGTAGATCCTTTTCCTATTTAGCACCAAAACTCTGGAACAGTCTTCCTACCATTGTCCGGGAAGCAGACACACTCTGTCAGTTCAAAGCCAGATTAAAGACACATCTCTTTGACCTAGCTTTCACATAATACATTATAGACTTCTATAATTTAATGTTATGCTGCATAGATTAGGTCAGCCGGAACCGGGAACACTTCCCAAAAATCCTGATGTACTCGTTACATCATGAGAAGAATGGCATCTACGCTAATTTTAGTGTCTGTGTTTATCCCAAGGTTTTTCCTGCAGCCTGCCGGATCCAGGCCGTATCCAGATCTGACGAAGGACCTTCACCTGGACCGATGACAACGCAGTGCTGAAGTGCCAACTAGTCTCTCCCTATGGAGGATCCCACTACCACTCTACAGATAAGGCGTTGTCGGGAAAATTCGTCTTGCGGTCCTACCCCAAAGCAACAAATAAAATAAAATTCCTTATCAAAATTTATAAGGAAAGACAAGTATTTTGTTTAGGCTTGGCTTGTAGGGAATTCCAAACCTGCGTATATTCAAACGCACATAACTATAGAACCCATTCTAAATGCGCATGTGACCGCCATCAGCGTTTCTCACAGGTTCGCGTTTAAAGTCTGTGTAGAGAGAATGGTGTCGTCTTAGCGGCCCCTAATTTAATAACAAATGATCATTGCGACGGAACCAAATCAATTAAAACTAACTTTAGATGGAAATAACTTAACTCTGCTGTAAAGCCGAAACAATCTCTGTTACCTTAAATTATACGCTTATCTCTGTAAAGCTGCTTTGAGACAATCTACATTGTTAAAAGCGCTATATAAATGAAGATGACTTGACTTGACTTGACAAACAGTCAAGTAATAATAAACATAAAGAAAAACATCTCGTTACATGTCTAAAGAAGAAAATATTGAATGTCTAAATAACCACAACGTGAAACAAGGCAAAAACACCACATGATAGTAAACGTCTATCTCAATAACCGCTGTTAAGCTGATAAAAAAAATTACACTACATCTCCGTTAATGTAATTATACATTTAAATAAAAGGTAAACCTATGCGGGAGAAAATAGCAACAAATGTTTTAGCTCGTTACTGATGTTAATGTACGTCTCAGTCAAAATGATTGTCTTTACCATTCAGAGACATCTTGATGTAGACGTCCATTCAACAACTCAACATCTTCACTTTCCAGCTCCGGTTCGGAGTCCGGCTCAAACATGTACGGTTGAATCCCATAGGTCGCGGCCGGGTCGGGTTCATTGACAACTTGCGCCATGATGTCAGTTTGTAATGATATGCTAAAGAGTTACCTGCGGTGTCAACCCCCCTCCTTCCTGCAACCAATCAACGCGCCCCTCATTTGCATTATTATAATGACCGTCCACGACAGCCAAAACATCGCATCAGATCTCGCGAGACAATAATGCCTTTAGAAATAAGGGTCTGAGAAGCTCTGTGTTTTTTTTTTTTTTTCATTTTTTTTTTTTTAGAAGTGCCTGAAAGACTATAATAGAGCATTGGTTATCCAAGGTAACACGAGGTCATGACTCCTTTAAACACATTTAAAGGTGAATCTAGTTTTAAGGGAAAGGGAATGCAATGTGCATTCTAAAAATAATTTGGATAATGTATTCAGGATATATATAATATTGATTCATCCTTTTCTTAACAACAGTTAAAATGTGAAGTTTATCATTTTCTAAAACTTTTTTTTTTAAAGGATGTTACCATAGACATTTTTTTAGACAATAATAAAAAAAAAATGAAACCGATAGACAGTTTTTTTAAACACGTTGCTCCCTAAACATGTAGTTCTAATATAATAATTCTCTGAAATAATTTGAACTGCTGATTCTATTTCTACAAAATGTTAGTTGCTGCTATTATAGTTGGTAGAATGTCTAAAGTGGACTATAGAAATAAAGTGTTACTGTTTATTTTAGTCTAAACACATTTTTAACAGTAACTTATCACCACCTGGTGGTGACGTGGTGTAGGTTTTAAATTGATACAATTGTTATCTGAAGGATCATGTTATTTTCAAAATGAGATTTACTCTATTTTGATCACTTCTGTGTTTGTATCCAAACTATAAACATTTATCCCAGTACCTCTGTGACAATATGAATATTTGTAAATCAAATAACAATGTTGTTGAAAAGACTTTTGTGAAGCTGTAAGAACTTACACATCCCCGCCCCTTTTTTCCTAAGAAGGTTGACCACAAAGCCAAAAATATGAGACTGAGTGGTTGAAACGACTGTGTGTTTCACACATAAACTGCTCTTTCTGGCTCACAACGCAGATCTGAATGTTAGCTGTGATCATATTTCTCAAATGTTTAATCTACAGAGCCGAATCGCAAATGTAGGAGTAAGATTGGATGGGTGTTTGAATCAAGATCACAATCTTTTAATGATCAATCGTGCAATTTTATAGCGCAATGTTTTTGTGCTGTAATCATATCGCTTTCTTAGGCTTTTGAGACAATAAAAGCAAGAAATTCAAATCCCTTTAATTTCCCTAAATAAGTTTACGGACTCCGGTCAAATGTCCAATGTAGCAGCTCACCGATGCTCACATTTGTCTATTTGACAGAACTGAGACAATACTCTAGGAAACAAAACAGTTTGAAGAGAGCATGGGGAGAGTTTGTGGTCCAGGTTCACTTGCAGGCCAGTATCTGATCACTGTCATTCTCACGTCTGTAAAAAATAAATAAATAAAGCTGACATCTGTGAGCCGATAAATTCTTCCATCTCACTGTAAAACTCACATTTAATGACACCTCGTCCAGTGGATTTATTGTCGTGTTTAATTTTCTTAAAGGCTTCCTTCAGAGTTGCCCACGCTCTTGCTACCTTTGCCTGATTACATGTTAAATGAAACGTCTCAGCAGGGGCGTCACTAGGCCCTTTTTAGGGGGGCTTCAGCCCCCCTAAACTTCTGCCCAGCCCCCCTAAAAAATATTTGATTAATATATTTTTTATCGCTTCAGTCCCCTTTAAAAAAACTCATTTGAAACGGCGGCAAGCTGCGTCAAGTTTCGGCTCCTCCCCTTATCTGAGTCTGCTTGGATTTAGCGCATTTTTCAATCTGCAGGTGCGCCTAGCAGAGCAAGGTGTGTCGTGAGTGCATTTATTGATAGATTGCTATGATATTACATCTGCATCGGTGCAGTTCTTTGTCATTTATGCATTGCAGTTTACATAATGTAATGTTACTGGAGCATTGGGAGCAACACGGGACGGTTCGGTTTCTCATCCAATACCAATACGTTTCGCTGCGTTCACCTTCAGCCCTTATCAGTGTGATAGTTGTTTTTTTCTACAAAACAAAAATGAAGCGATTAACACCCATGAAAACATACTTTAGAAAACGATCATGATTTATTTTAATTTACTTTTTAAACTTTAAAACATATTATTTTGTATTTCGTTATTACATTATGCTGCCATGCACAGAAATGATTAAAGACACACATCATTGTCTGAAAGCACTAGATGGCCTTGAGAGAGAAACATCATGTGGAGTTATTTTGTTTTGTATTAATAAATATAGTTTTGTATATATATACAATATAATAATGTATATATATATATAATAATGTATAATAATTAATATAATATATAATAATATAATAATAATATAATAAAATATAAATATAATAATGAATCAGTAGAAGTGTATACATATATTAGAGTAAGAGTAGAGTAAAGGGATTTGTGGTTTTCTTTTAAGCACTTGATTTATAGAAGTGGCAAATTGATAATTCATGTTGTTATTTTTAATAAATAGAAATAAATATAGAACAGATTAATCATATTGCCAATAGACAGTTACATTAATACACGTTTAGCTGGTTAGTTAAATGATTTGAAATTAAATAGATTTTCACGGGGTGACTTGATGAATAACCAACCGTATTGTTGATTACAAAGCTTAAAAAATAAAATAAATAATTTATATTTCATTGTAGATGGACTTAGTTACCTAGCTTTCCTGGTAGCTTTGTCTGAGAAAATGATTCATAAATCAACCTATCAGTTGACCCTATGTTTACTTTCTTCACTGACAGACAAAAATTAAAAGCCTGTATCAGTCAAAGCTCAGCTTTAGGAGGGGAAAAGACAGAGCAAGATAAAAACAAAGAGAAAAAGAGTGTGCTGCTGATGAGGTGAGAAAAAAAAACAGCTGCCCGCACATGGTTTTAAAGCTATTGTCATCCAATTTTTTTGGCCTTCAAAACATCTTAAAATGCACATGTGTAGATCAGAGAAATCAAAATTTTCTCGGGGGAGCATGCCCCCGAACCCCCCTAAATACCTCACATTCGGTGCCTCAGTGATTATAAAACCGTGCCATATGCATGTTACTGGATGAATGAATGAAACTACTTAATAATGAGCATTAGACCATAAACTAACTTTTTTTTTTTTTTTTACATCATACCCTCATTGGGGGCTGAGCCCCCCTAAAATTAAAATCCTAGAATCGCCCCTGCGTCTCAGTGAGTTTCTGGACTTTTTCTGACCAGAACAGTTTCAGATGGATCTAAAGCTCAATGAACAGCATTAACTGATCACAAATGTATGAATGGTATCATTGTTTCCACAAAAATGTTATGCAGCCAAACAGTTTTCAATAATGATAATAAATGTTTCTTGATCATCAAATCATCATATTAGACTGATTTCTGAAGGATCATGAGACACTGAAGACTGGAGTAATGATCCTGTAATTTACAGGAATTAATTACACTTTACTATATATTCACATTGAAAACAGCTGATTTACACTGTAATATTATTTTCACAATATTACTGTTTGTACTTTATGTTTGATAAAATAAATGCAGCCTTGGTGAGCAGAAGAGAGTTTCAAAAACAGTAAAACTTTTTTCGTTTATATTTATGAGTATTTTGATCGTTTTATATCCATTTGGATGGACACAGCGATTTTTCCATGTGCTTTCTAACGAGGTGAAATGTATTTTGAATAGGTGGAGCTTTAAACAACGTACGATTTACCATCTTCTCTCTTTCACTGCTCTGTGTGCAGGTAAATGTTTTTATCATATAGTGTATAAGAATTTACTCTTTTCATGAAGTTGTATTTTCTGTATTGTTAGGAAATATTTGGTACGAACTGTGTTTTATAAAGTACTTAATTCATGGATGATGTAAGCTGTGTAATCAGTTTTATTCGATCACAAACCAAAGTTTAAGAAGGAAAAGACAGTATTGAATTGTTTACAAAGTCTGTAATTTTCCTAGAGAGATTATTACATTTCAGATTTTTATTTTATTTTTGTTTACTGTTTTGTTAAGTACACTGTAATGTGAATGAGTAATGTTTACTGTGATATTGAGAGCAGCAGAGTTAAAGAGAACTGCTGTGGGTGGAGCTTTATACAACTTTACGATTTACCACCTTCTCTCTTTCACTGCTCTGTGTTGAAGAATAACAAATTTTAAGAATCTATTTAAAATATGCTTCCGTACATAACATCATGGTAAAGAATATTGTATTTAGCTTTTAAGGTTAAGATCTCAGCAAAGTTGCAATTCCTGTTCTCTCCTTATTGTCTTTAATGGCTCTTGGAGCCCTAGTTTCACTCAGACTGATGGGATTAGCACACGAATGATTCACTGAGAATCTCACCTTTTGTTCTGCAAATGGCTTTCGGACCCAAATGACTCTTGGAGCCTTATGCTGATTGAATTAGGACTGGCCAGACCCTCAGTCTAGGGTGTTACCTAAACCTGTTACATGCTTTGTTTGAATTTGTCTCCACCTTCAAAAGTCCCTCCTCCAAAAATGCCTATAAGACACCATGCACAGTTATGTACTTTAGATTTTGTTGGACGAACCGCAGCCACGCTCAATAAAGAAGAACTTCTGTTTTGAACACGATCCCAAAGTCTCCTGGTCTTTCTTTGAAGAAGAAAAAGTTTCCTACAGTGTGCAGGAAAATAAAGTCGGCTGTCATCCACATTTCGAGTGTGTGTGCTACTGAAGGGTGGAACAAACCGGGTCGAATAAAAATCAAAGGTCACATATATATATATAATACTACAGTAATTGTAGCAGTAATATAGTATATTACTTATTTACTGAAGAACTTGCACATACATGTGTGCTTCTGTAACAAATTATACAACAGAATCCATTTAAATAATTAAAGAGTATTCAGTTTATATATATATATATATATATATATATATATATATATATATATATATATATATATATATACAGGGGTGCACATAACATTTTTGGTCCTGTTCTCAGGGGAGAACCTGGGATTGTTGCTTGGTCCTCACATTTTCAAATGCATTTTTTCCTTAACCCACCTCACGGGAGGAACAAATTAGAGGGATGCATAGCCTAATATATTGTTAAATATTGTTATCTGACTATACCTACATCCAAATAAAATAAAAAAAATAAAAAAAATCGAGCACACTTTAAAATAGTCAAATTGTTATCAGGCAATAGGCTAATATGGCCTAGTCGAGTCTATGCAGACTGCTTGTTATTATGGCAACGCCGGCGAAGGAGGTAACTTTACGTGACAAACTCAAAAAAGGATAATTAAAAACAAAGGCAATAGAAGGTCATCCATCCATTTTTTCCCCCAAAACGCTATAAATCCATCCTTTATATATATATATATATTCTTTTTTTTTTTTTTTTTTATTGATGGTTTGTCTTTTTTTTTTTTTTTTTTTTTTAAGTATTTTGTCATTTATGAGGAAATCTCGAAATCTTACGTGAGTGACAGTTCTCCATTACGGACGCGACCACTCTGAAAGCGCCGCGGCACTAAAAGAATTTCAAACTTAGACCTCAAACAGAAAGCACAAAGCCTTTCTTTAAAGCGAATTTCGTTTTGTATTAATTGTATCTTAATTTTAATCCATGTTTCATTAACCGATTTCGTGGTTTTAATAAATAAAAAAGTAAATAGGCTGTCTTGATTGTTTAGGCTATTTTTTAATTATAGCCTAAGTGTAAAATATTAGGCTGTGTATACCGACATGGATCAATTATTAATATTAAAGGGGGGGTGAATTGCTCATTTTCACTCAATCTCCTGTTAATCTTGAGTACCTATAGAGTAGTATTGCATCCTTCATATCTCCAAAACGTCTTTAGTTTTATTATATTTATAATATAAAGATGGGCTATACCGAGTCTTTCCGGAAAAAACCGAGCGGCTGGGGGCGGGCCGTGTGGCCGGTGTGCTATAGTGCTAACCGAGCTAACAACAACAACAGAGAGACATTTGAAGCAGTTTACTCACCGCATGCGACAGCGAACCTTTATCATTGTGACTGCTCGATCCTTAAGCATTAGACGATCTGCAAATCCGTCGATATGGGCTTTGTTTATAAAACAATCATCGTCGAAATGCAGGGAACAAACAGTCTACACAACTCCGTTTATGCTCAGGAAAAACAAACTCCATGCACTGTTCCCTTAATGCTGGGTTCTTTGGGAATCTGTGCAGGGTTGTCTTGCCCTGGCAACCAAAAACCCACTTCTTTGGTGACATTGACTTCCCTAAAAGCCGAGCATAGCGCTTTGAGGTAACGTACTGCTTTCGCTCTCTTCTCTCTCTGGTCTACGAGTGCGCGCGCGCCCGCGGAGAAGTGCCCTTAGGACCCATATAAGGAAATTCCGCCCTCTCTTACGTCAGAGAGAGCCATACTCGAAAAAAACCCTCCGAAACTTGTGACAAACCGGAAGGAGTATTTTTGGAACAAAAATACTCCTTCAAACGTACAACTTAACTTTTGAAACTTTGTCCATGTTTAGCAATGGAATCCAACTCTTTAACAGTGTAAAAAACTCAGTATGCATGAAACAGCAATTCACCCCCCCTTTAAATTTCATCTGTCTTTTGTTGGCATAGGCTAGCTGATGGCGCACCAATGAAAAATCCTAAATGATGTGCCAAAATGCGTTTTCTGTTAGGCTACAATGAAAATATTGTACGGTCAGGTTTGCCGAAGTTCGTTTAATTTAGGCTATTTATTTATTTAAATAATTTATTTATTTTTGTCCATGTGCGCCGATCGGAGACGGAGTTCACTGCTGATATTCTGAGGTAAGAGAGTTTTCTAGTCTCGCGGTTGTCATCAGCAGCGCCTTGCATTGCCCAATCAGCGGATGGCGGGCGGGTGCGGTTTTGAAAATTGGTCAAAAACGTTGGTGCGGATGGATGGCGGACGGATGATGAGTTTTGCGATGCGGTTGCGGATGAAATCAAGTACTCCTCGCTGCGGACTGTAGCGCGGTGACGTCACGTATCGACGTCACGTATCGACGTCACACGTATGTGACAACAACAAAAAAACATTTGACATAATATTTTTTTTTAAATGTTAATGTATTAAAAAAAGTAATAGTAAAAAAGTAATAATGAAAGCAGCAAAAAGGAGTACATGGTTTTAACTATGCCTGATCTAAGGTAAACTTATAAGGAATTTCAGAGTATTGTGTAATATCTGTATAGTATTTTTCACATTCTGTTGCACTTCACTGTGTAAATTACAAAATTACTGTAAACATTAATGGCACCTTATAAATTTCTTATTTTAATCATTCCTCTGTAATAGTTAATAATTGTTTATTTTTGTGCATTATATAGACTATTATAAAACATTTCCTCCAATAAAGTAGTTTGAATGAAGTTAAACCAACTACATACAGTACATTGTTAATCTCTGTATCACATTTTATGCATGCCACCTCAAAAAACCAAACTAATAACACTGATAAATTTTATTTCAAAACAAAGATGATAATTGTATAAAAGAAATTAAATATGTACACATACAGATAATCACATATCTGTACATCAACAGACAGACACACACTTCAACTCTACTCAGCTTGAAATTCCCCTCCATCATTGAAAAAACAATCAACTGAGCAACAGCCCTCAACCTCCTTATCGGAATAAAATCCACGCAGGACTCCTTCTGCCATCACCTACATACCCAGGTGGGCAGTCCTTGTATACTTCAGTGCAGTGCAAGCACAGAGTCGGCGAGCAGGGCACCCGGAACTCTTGCCTATCTTGCCAATATTATTGTCTGGAAAATGCACTCCAGATCACAACCCCTAATTTGTATAAAATACAGAACAAACAATATTGAATCATTTTGAAGAAAGGCATTAACATAGTACAGAGTCATACAAGAAATTTATTTTTTAATTATTTTATACATATTATAGGAAGATGTTAGACAAAATATGTTTGAGTGTTATTGGCTTTGTCTGTAAAGTACCTAAGAGACTTACGTTATGTTATGAACAACATAAACTAGTTTAAAATAAAAATTTTGTCAAGAAAGGCAAACTTTAGGTTGGCTTGAGAAAGCCTAGTCTGAAAGTTTGAAATAGTTTTAAAAGCTTGAAGCTTGAAGTTCAAAGTAGTTTTCAAGCTGAAAGTTTTGAAGGCAATACAGTCTACCAGGCACAGACAGATAGACATGTCAGACAGTCAGTCAGATAGATAGATAGATAGATAGATAGATAGATAGATAGATAGATAGATAGATAGATAGATTCAAGCCTTAATTTGTTTAAAGGTGAATTAAGACTTTTACATATTTTAAGATTTGCTGAAACACTGTCATTTTGAATGCTAACATATAGGCCTATCATAAAACATTTTTAAATATAAAACATTTATGACGCGCTCTATGGCATCTCTTACAATTAAAGGCAATTAAAACAAAAGCACAATTGTTAAAGGAGTCATAATGTTGTTTTAACTTTGGTACCCAATGCTCTATTATAGTCTTTCAAGCACTTCTAAAAAAGAAAAGTGGAAAAAAAATCAACACAGAGCCCCTCAGACCCTTATTTCTAAAGGCATTATTGTCTCGCGAGATCTGATGCGATGTTTTGGCTGTCGTGGACGGTCATTATAATAATGCAAATGAGGGGCGCGTTGATTGGTTGCAGGAAGGAGGGGGGTTGACACCGCAGGTAACTTCAGCATCATTACAAACTGACATCATGGCGCAAAGTGTCAATGAACCCGACCCGGCCGCGACCTATGGGATTCAACCATACATGTTTGAGCCGGACTCCGAACCAGAGCTGGAAAGTGAAGATGTTGAGTTGTTGAATGGACGTCTACATCAAGATGTCTCTGAATGGTAAAGACAATCATTTTGACTGAGACATACATTAACATCAGTAACGAGCAAAAACGTGTGTTGCTATTTTCTCCCACATAAATTTACCTTTTATTTAATGTAGATTACATTAACGGAGATGTAGTTTTTTTTTTTTTTTTTTTATCAGCTTACAGTGGTTTTGAGATTTTTACTATCATGTGGTGTTTTTGCCTTGTTTCACGTTGTGGTTATTTAGACATTCAATATTTTTCTTCTTTAGACATGCAACGTGATGTTATACTTGCATTTAAACCGTTTTAGCCACTGAGCATGGACTCCTGTACCCTCACTACTGTAGCTGCTAGTGTAAAACAAAGTGGAAAGATGTGGCTAGCATTCGTAGAGTCCATTCCCCGTGTTTACCTCGAAGGTAACGTTACATACAATAGCCGCATTAGCAGTTAGCTGCTATTTGTTAACCACAGTAGAGCAATACAAACACAGTCTTACCTTTTCAATTTCTGGCAAGTCCCTGATGGTATATGGCACCTTTTCCCAAACGGAGCTTCGAGGCCAAGTTCGCCTGATTTTGCCCCAAATTTGTAAATGATTCCGGTGTAAAATGTTTAGCACACACACCTAACGATACGCCACTTGAAAGAGTTGTTGGGACAGCATCATTAAAAATGAATTTCCTCCACTGTTCCCTGATAGTTTCGTCCGTTTTTGGTAGATAAAACACATTTGCATGTTGTTTGTGGCAGTCACCCACAGAGCATCTCAGGTGTAGGCTACACTCGGTTTCTCAATCTTTCTCGAGTCGACTAAACTGTAGTGATGGGTCGTTCGCGAATGAGCCGGATCTAAGAGCCGGTGTTCTGACGGAACACCATACCCATCAGAATGGGATACCTTCGGTTAATGCGCATGCGCAGCAGTGACATTTGTGGAATTGCGCATGCGTCACATTTAAACCATCATTTCAGCATACCTCAGATTACAAGCGGTCAAGAAATGTTGACAGACGTTTTCAATGTATTATTTTTAGCAAGTTGAGTCGTAATGTCGTGTTGAAACGTTAAATCTGGTGTTAACTTCGAGGTTCTAGCGTTTGGCGCCATATGACCGAGATTAAACGCATTGAGGGATGCAAACACCGCGCTTTTCGGCGCCTCATGCTTTTTTCACGTCAGTTTGGGTGACAAAGTCATCTGAAGTCATTCTATAGCTTAATGTGAGGGACAGAAGTCTATTTACATCATTAAAGTAACGTTATACGGAAACTCGTTCTCCCTCCTCTGCGGCTGTCAATCATTCTCCATTCAGTATTCAAACAGGTTGGATGCACGGTAAAACTCTCTCCAATATGATATTAAATTGACAGACCCAGACAGACTTAATATTCACATATAATGCATAAGTAGATAAAAGGCTGTTGGTTTGCATAAAATGACTTTATTTTGTTGGAGTTTGTTTTTAAACGACTCACTGCCGTGTGCTTGTTAGATCACACATATCATAAGGACTATGAATCGGCATCAAACGCACAATAACTGGAATTTAAAACTGTGAAAAAAATGATCAATAAAATGTTGGACAGATATACACTAGACTAGGATTTGTGCGCTCGACATTTCTTCACTTTGTGCCGTGAACTTCTAAATGCGCACTTTTGCGCAGCGCTGTACACTGTTACTCCATGTTGCTTTGAGCACATCATTCTGCACCCGCTATGCGCATACGCGCTTTGTGCACTCTGTTTTGAAGCGTTTCATATTATCATGGTTTTGGGCATTGAAAGATAATTAAAAGCCTGTATTTTTATACCTAGCCAGCTCAATACATTTAAAATAAGCATAATTTAATTGTAGCCTATATTATTTCTCTGTAGTGTAGGCTATATAAATATATACACTTCTGAATTCTTGACATTAAAATATAAATAATAAAATTGTGAAATGTATGATTGCCTGATTAAATTTTATAAGAGTGCTAATAGTAATTTGTTTTTATTAATGTTTAGATTTTAGTAATTTTCAAGAATTACTTTTTGCTGCTGATTTATACACTCATTAAGTTTAATAAAAATACATAATACATTCATGTAATATTTAAAGGTGTTAACTGTAATCTTACACTGCAAAGTAATAACTTAAAAAGGATTAAATTCATCACATTTATGTAAGTATCAGGAAATTTGCCGCAGGGCGAGTGCTTCGATAACCTCTCTCTTTTTTGACCATACGTGTGTTTGCATCCCTGCGACTAATGTTTTGCTTTATGTGATTAATGCTTATTTTTCTGCTAACTGTAGTTTAACCATGGAAAAAAAGTGGGAGGAAATTTTCAATTACCTTTTAAAGGGTTCATACCCTGCAGAGCTGAATAAAGGGCAGAAGCAAAGCCTAAGGAAATACTCCTCGAAATTCAGGATTCACGGTCAGTATTTACCATCAAAATACGTCTATAATACTGACAGGAATATGCACGTGTACATATTTTGTATTATTTATTATTGGTTATGTCAATATTTCTTAAAGATGGAGAACTACTCTTTGGCAGTCACAGAAGAGTCATAAAGACAAAGGAGGAGGCTATGAATTTATTTAAAGAATTTCATGCCTCACCAATTGGAGGACATACAGGAACCTTAAAAACACGAGCTGCCATGTGTTCACGGTTCTACTGGTATGGCATGACAGTGGACATTGACAAATGGGTATGTAGTTTATCTGTTCATCCATAAGCTAAAATTTGGATTTTTTTATACGTCTTTATCTATATTAAAGGGGTGATGAACTGAGAAATCAAAATTTCCTTGAGCTTATGACATATAAAAAGTGTAATTATTCAAGTTCAGATATTTCTCTTAAAAATCGTTCAATACTGTTTATGCATCAGTGACTAAACGATCAACTTCACATAATTTCTCGTAGTATTATGAAAATAATCTTTTTTAAACTGTTATTAAATTATATACAGAAAGCGATCAAAGAACGATCCAATCGCCCGAGCTGTCAATCAAACAGCACAGCGCGAGCCGCGAGAGCTTATCTGGACACTTACCAAACTCGTGATGAAATAATGACACTGTTACACTACACGACGAAGCTCTTACTGTGTACTCACATCGTGTTTGCATTGTAATTTGGTGTAAGCATTTGTGTGAGTGCAAAAATTTGCTTTGCAATGATAAGATCTTTATTCACGAGATCAACTGCTCAGTCAGTGCTCATCATGCTGCAACCTTTCATGTGATGGAATAGATTTAAATATACTTTAAACGATACTTTTCACGATTTGTTAATCTCGATAGCTGTAATAGTAAAAACGTAGTAAAAGTTTTCGAGAGAGTTCATATAATACTAGCTATTTCATATGCAAGCATGTCAGCCAATCACAGCAGTGGGCGTTTGCACTGCAGTCTCACAGCAGACACGCCCCTTAAAACAGAGCGTTCAAATCTGAGGCTGAAATCAGGCTTGGAAAAATGGCTTTTATTTATAAATTATGAAAATTTTTGATGTAAAAATCATACTAACATTATAAGGGCACCCCAGGCAACATTATAAAATAATAAAACAATCCAGTTCATGACCCCTTTAATATTAGATATTAATATTATTAATAGATATGTGAAACTTACGGTTTGTAATTTGAGCTTCTTTTTTTTTTTTTAAGATATCTGAATGTGACCAATGTCAACGGGTGGGACCACCCCTGAATGCAGTTAAAACTCTGGACTGCATCAAGGTCACCATCTTTTGTAATCGACTAAATTTCGACAATGCTAAGCATCATTTTATTTAATCTATTATGCATTCAAATCACTAATAGGTATCTGCTGTTTTGGAGCTCATCGGAATTGATCTCACTGGTCCACTCCAAAAAACATCTACTGGGTATCAGTATATAATGACAGTCACTGACTATTTTTCCAAGTGGGTGGAGGCCTTTCCTCAAAAGTCTGCATTGGAAGTAGCCAAAAACCTTTGTACATTCATTTATAGACATGGCTGCCCTAAGCGCATACTGTCAGACCAAGGACGGGAGTTTGTCAATCAAGTAAGCTTTACTTTATGCATTTTGCTTTGATGAAGTTATTTGTGATTTGGTGCTCAACAAATAAAGATTTATTGATTGAAATATTTGAAAGAAGTACCATAAACCAAATGGAAATAATGTTCTGAATGTTATTTTTTTTTTTTTTTTTTAGATCAACAGCACACTTTGTGAGCTGCTCTCTATTGAGAGGAGTGTTACGGCTGCTTACCATCCCCAAACAAATGGACTTGATGAGAAAACCAATGATAACATCAAACGGTAAGCATTCATTATTCTTGCCTTTATTTTCAGGGTTTTGTTTATTTGGTAGCTCTGCTGATCATTATTACCAGAGTGTATTGAAAGTTGGTCGTTTCTGTCTTGAAATACATTCATTTAGAAATAATTCTAAAAATTATGTTTCTAGGGCACTTAAAAAGCTTGTTAATGATCAGCAGGATGACTGGGACCAGTACCTAGATGCAAGTCTTTTTTCGCTGAGATCCAAAATACACACCACAACAAAATTCTCACCATTTCTTTTAATGTATGGGCGAGAAGCTAGATTTCCATCAGAAGTGCCTGTTGAATTGCCGGTAGGTTTTTTTTTTCTGTCTTTTTCTCGAAAATGGCTTTCTGTTAGGGCCAAGCATCAAGTGACCAAACATTTTAAAAGATAGGCTTAGATAATATAGCTTAAACCAGTAGGGCTGTCACTTTACGTTCGGAAATAGTGTGAATTCTGCCGGTATTCAGACAGTCTCATGCGTACAGATACAGATTAGGGCTACAATCGCCTACGTAGGCAAAATTTGTTTGACGTTTCTAATCGTAAAACACAGCCATGTTGAAGCCTGTAGTGATGTTTCTCATTGATGTTATGGCAGTCCACTCTGCTTATTGTTTTTCGAGAATGTTGCACTCCTGTTTGTCATTGTGCACGAAACTTCACACCAATAAATCATCAGGAATATTGCAGACTTGTGCGCGTCTCAAGTGCCCTCTTTACGTTCGTCCTAATGCCTCTTAGTTGTCCGTGGATTTGCCCTTATTTGACGTTTAAAATGGAAACGTCTTTAGACATGGAAAATCGATTTTACAATCGATTCAATGAACACTTATGTCTCAGAAATCGAACAGGATTTTTTCACAAAAGTGACAGCCCTATAAACCAGTATGATTTGAGGTTGCATAGCATATTACCCCAAAAGGTGCCACTGCTCCTCTTTTACCTTGCTCAGGTTTTCTGAATACCCCAACCACAATATCTTTTCCTGTAACTCCCAGATCCCACATATATCCATTAGATGCAGTAGTAATATATAAATTTGTAGATTAATTTAGTGTAAAAGTCTATACTTTGAAATGTACAAGTCATTATCTATTTTGTTGTAGCTTTCAACGATAATACTCCCTGAAGACTGCAGTGAATTTCTCAGGGACAGTCAGAGAATGCAAGAGAGCACAAGAGAAAAGGTTGAGGAGAATATTGCACGGTCACAAAAAAAAAATGACAGAGGCATTTGCAAAAAGAGTTCAGAAAAAGTACAGAAATGTGGAGTTTAAAGAGGGAGATGAAGTACTCTTACTGAACATGAGAAAGAGAAGCAGGAAAGGAGGGAGAGTGGAAGCAGACTACACTGGAACCTACACAATTAAGGAGATTTTAGGAAAGACAGCAACTTTACAAACACCACAGGGTGTCTGTCTTAAAACAAAATATAACATCAGTCACCTGAAACCTTATAAAAAAAGTAGTGCCAGCTCTCAGGTCCCAGCTCAAGCCAGCTCTCAGGTCCCAGCTCAAGCCAGCTTTCAGGTCCCAGCTCAAGCCAGCTTTCAGGTCCCAGCTTTCAGGTCCCAGCTCAAGCCAGCTTTCAGGTCCCAGCTCAAGCCAGCTTTCAGGTCCCAGCTCAAGCCAGCTTTCAGGTCCCAGCTCAAGCCAGCTTTCAGGTCCCAGCTCAAGCAAGCTCTCAGGTCCCAGCTCAAGCAAGCTCTCAGGTCCCAGCTCAAGCCAGCTTTCAGGTCCCAGCTCAAGCCAGCTTTCAGGTCCCAGCTCAAGCAAGCTCTCAGGTCCCAGCTCAAGCAAGCTCTCAGGTCCCAGCTCAAGCAAGCTCTCAGGTCCCAGCTCAAGCAAGCTCTCAGGTCCCAGCTCAAGCCAGCTTTCAGGTCCCAGCTCAAGCCAGCTTTCAGGTCCCAGCTCAAGCAAGCTCTCAGGTCCCAGCTCAAGCAAGCTCTCAGGTCCCAGCTCAAGCCAGCTTTCAGGTCCCAGCTCAAGCCAGCTTTCAGGTCCCAGCTCAAGCAAGCTCTCAGGTCCCAGCTCAAGCCAGCTCTCAGGTCCCAGCTCAAGCCAGCTTTCAGGTCCCAGCTCAAGCCAGCTTTCAGGTCCCAGCTCAAGCAAGCTCTCAGGTCCCAGCTCAAGCAAGCTCTCAGGTCCCAGCTCAAGCCAGCTTTCAGGTCCCAGCTCAAGCCAGCTTTCAGGTCCCAGCTCAAGCCAGCTTTCAGGTCCCAGCTCAAGCCAGCTTTCAGGTCCCAGCTCAAGCCAGCTTTCAGGTCCCAGCTCAAGCAAGCTCTCAGGTCCCAGCTCAAGCCAGCTTTCAGGTCCCAGCTCAAGCCAGCTCTCTGGTCCCAGCTCAAGCCAGCTCTCTGGTACCTGTTTGGAGTAGTGCTCAAGAACAAGGTGCAATAGAAACTCATAAGTTAGTTCTGACCTGTTGGTCGTTGGTTTAGACCGGTTGGTCATCAAGTTCCATGTTTCTCCCATGACCCGTTCCTGGTCATGGTTGCATGTGTTCTTTGTCAAAAATGTAAATGGTACAGTTTTTCATCTAAATATTAACAAGGCTAATTTGAAACGTTCTGTGTTGCAGTCCAAAAACTTTGGTCTTCTAAAGATTCAGGACAAGTGGAAGCGGTCGTGGGACCATACAAAATTTATGATACCCCTTTTAGAACACTATCGGGACACGGCTGGCTTTCAGATGAGGTGAAAGTACATCCATGTGATATACAAGTTTAATGTTTCTGTCCTGTGTCAAATTAATTACTAACAACTTATTTTATTTACATAGATTATTGATGCATACCTGCACTGCATTATGAAATTAGCCAAGGTAATAAATGAAATTTCACTCCTTATCTGTGTTTTCATTCTGTTGTTAGAAATACTGGATTTTAACAGACCAATACTGTTACAGATACCTGTGCATTGGTTGGACGCTGTACTTGGGTCCTCTCTCTTTCATCGTGGCCATTTCAGAGTTGTTCAAAAGGTAATATGGTTTTATTACAGTCTATGTAACCTTATACACGTCAAGTCAAGTATATTTGTATAGCGCTTTTCACAATACAGATTGTATCAAAGCAGCTTCACAGTATTAAATCAAAATAACAAGGTTTGTTTCTAGTGGAAAAAACGTCCACGTTTGGTAAGGCAGACCAATACGCTGATTTCACACAGCCGTTATTTTGAAATCGAAAGCAAGGCTCCGGTGGGAAGAAAACCGGAAGTGTCGCCTTTAATCATAGGAGAGTCGTGAATGCGATGGCGTATTGTTGTTTATTGTTGTTTAATCATGTTGTGTCAATTCTAAAACTGTACATACATTTCTTTCATACTTTTAGACTATATACAGTGAAATTCATTTATAAATAGTATAAAAAGAAGCAGGAATGAACTATATACATATCCTATATTGGATATTAACATCCAATGGTGTAAATCGCGGCAGCAGCTTCAGGTTGGTAGTCCAAAGGCATTGTTGTTTTAAGACGCGCTCGGCCGTGACCCACAGGTGAAAATGCATGTTGGAACTCTGGATTTTAAGTGCTCTCTTCTATTTTTAGATGAAGTTACCCACAACCTCAACTTGGATTTGTCCTGTAAACATTAGGGGTGGGGGAAAAAATCGATTCTTAGATGAATCGCGATTCGGGACGTGGACGATTCTGAATCGATTCACAAATGTCAAAAATCGATTTTCTAAAAAAAAAAAAATTCTAATAACGTAACATTGATGGAACGCAAAAGGCGGAACTCTGAAGCGGACGTGCACGTGCGCGGACAGTCTGTGGCGTGCACATAACAGAGACGCGCACATAACGGACGCATGATGGCTAAGCGCCAAATGTGCAATGCCAGTCACAAAAAGTTACATTTTGACTGTAAGTTACTCTCTGCAGATGTTCATTCACTTTCTTTGTATAAGCTGTTTTTGATTGTGGTATACAGCAAACATTTCAAGTCATAACTCTTTATTATTTAGTTGTGTACTATAAGTCAAGAGCGACTTTGTATGTTACTAATTATTCAGAATATGCATAAGTCCACAAGCATTATACGTTATGATAGCTTCTGGTACATAATTCTATATTTTTGAACGAAAACTGTTTGTGAATTTGCTACAGCAAAATGTTTTTTTTGTATGAAGGATTATATTGCTAATTGGAAATAACAAGAGGATGTTGGTTAGAAGTATATTATTAAATGCTAGAGATTCAGAATATGCTGAAGTTTGTATTAATTTACTACAAGTACGCTGCTAGTACAAGCACACATTTATTTTCCTGTTGGTTCTCAGCAATGTTGGGACATATGCTGGCAAATGTAACCTTACAGTTGACTTGCCAAATCACTTCCATTTGTTTTATTAATAAAATTAATATAGGAAGTATTAGAAGTAAGTTCGTTATGGGTCATCATAAATACTTTGCTTTAAATGTACCAAGTAAAAACATTTTTTCGATGTTTTTGATAAAAGGCACTTCCCTGAGAATTGAACTTAATAAATGTGAAAAAGACACTTTAATGTCTGTCATTATGTTTGTCATTCTGTATAGCAAAGCAGATGAGAGTAGATCATGATCAGAAACCTGATTAGAAATCATTATGAATAAAATCGAATTGTTTTGAATCGAAAATCTTTTTGAATCGAAAATGGATTTTGAATCGAATCGTGGCCTCAAGAATCGGAATCGAATCGCATCGTGAGATGGTAAAAGATTCCCACCCCTAGTAAACATTGGAGCTCACTGGATTTTAGTGGTACTTTTCTTGATTCTTTATTTGCCACAAACTTTATTGGTAGTTTTTGGTGTCTATAAAATCTTTAGGGATTGTTTTAGGAGTAACTAATACATTTTTAAAAATTTCAACAGATTGTCAAAATGGATGAAAAATCCCTCCTTGTGATAGACCCCCTCGGTAATGAAAATATGTACCAGAGAAAAATTCTTCGGAATTGGAGGTGATGTAAAACAAGCCTTTCTTACTGTGTTTGTAGACTTATGTATTTGAATATGTTTCTGAACTAATGACTTGTACAATAACAGAAATTTTTGGAAGATAAGAAATGTCAGTGAAGGCCCGTGGACGATCCAAACTGCAAAACACAGTCTGCAGCAGGACGGCTCTAGTTGTGGAGTCTTAATTTTGATGGTATGGGTATTATTGATATATGTAATTGGGGTGAATGTGTGTTACTTTACACCTACACTGACTCTTTGTAGTTTGCAGAGCTCATTCTCCAAGGTAGAAGTATCTGCGTTGCTCAAACAGACACAGAGGAGGTCTCAGCCGCAAGAGTCAAAATTGCAGCCACTCTTCTGGAATGCAAAGGTATCTAATAATTATCCATGTCTGACTTGTCCTTTGACAAGAGACTATATTCAGGATAAATTGTGCTAAAGTCTTGCAGCAAATGTCTGTAAATTAACATTGCTTGTGTTGCACTATTTTTGTTTTCATTTAAGACGGTGTGGAAGATCTCTGTGTTTCCTGCATCATGTTGCAGTTTGATGCTGAGGAGGATTTCACAGAGATGGTAATAAGACTATACGTTATATACTGACAAACTGGCAACTTTCACTATCCATCCACTCAGCTTTTTAGCGCAATTTTCCACCGGACAAAATTGCGATTGTTAACTCATGATTTCTGTTCTGTGCGTCTGTGCGCCTATCTACTCCTCAACCAGACCACCTAGAGACTTCGGGTTTTCGGCAGTATGTTAAGGAAGGTCTAATCTCGGGAACGCACAAATAAAAATCCAGGAAAAGATTTTGGATTTCCTGGAAATTCGAGAAAAAATTCTGTTTTCTAGTCAAGTGATTTTTTTTTGTGCCTTTTTTATTATCCATTGCTGATTTGATTTCAGAAAGTTGATTTGAATTTCAAGAGAAAGTTATATTCTCGAGCAACTTATTTTCTCTTTCATTTACTATCTCTTAGTGTTGTGATCCCATGAGGTGAGAAAATTGCGCTAAAACACTCACTGAGTTTTTATTACTTGTTTGTCTTTATCTAATGTAAATCAATTCTGATACACCCGACAATTGCAGAGTCGTCTGAGTATTTCTGCAGATGACAGGTCTCTGACTTAAACTGGAAGTCTGAGGTGTACAGAGTGAAGTGTGTGTACTCAAATCAAGCTACAGCAAAAGAAGAAGAGTTTACAATAGTCTTAACTATGGCTATTTAAGGCTCTTGTAGCAGTAAGATGAAATGTATTTCTTCTTACTGCTAGTACAGCTAAAAAAGTTCGTAACAATTCTTCAATGCTTCATTGTTTATATATTGCACTTCTAAAGTGACTTTTTTAAAATCTTGTCTTTAAAGGTGCAGTGTGACATATGCTCAAGATGGACGCACAAGGAGTGTACCCCTGCAACCTTTGCCTCAGAGCATTTCAAGTGTAAAAAGTGTGTGTTAAATGCATAATGTTTGCCTCAAACTGTTGAAAAGTTCTATGTTGAACTTGAACTTGTTCTATTTGAAATTTGTATTAAAATATTTTAATATACTAAACTAATAATAAATTAAACCAGTCTATAAACAATGAATGTTTTAATAATTTATTTTCTTTTAGTAAGATACACAGAAATAGGTTATGAAGGGGTATGCTGGTAAGTGTGAAAATACACTTTCTATGAATACATTTTCTATGAAGAAAGACCTATTAAACCAGGGGCCATCGAAACGGCATACCCCTTTATAAACTGTACTTTTATTAAACCAGGGGCCATCAAAACAGCATACCCCTTTATAAACTGTACTTTTATTAAACCAGGGGCTTTAAAATAGCATACCCTTCACAAACACTGGTATGCTGTTTTGACAAAGTAGGTTAAATTGACAGACCCCGCTATAAAACTTAACTTCCGGTATGCTATTCTGACAAAGTATGCTACATCGACAGAACACCGGCTCTTGTAGGTGAACGACGGGAGCCGGCTCGCATGTCTGAAGAGCCGACTCTATTTAAAAAAAATATAGCCTATAGAAATTAAATCATTATGTAGGCTAATAATGAAATAATGAATGATTTTAATTGTATTTAAAATAATTGACTAATTCAAAAACCAACAAAAACATAATTATATAGGCCTAAAGGCGCACACACATTTGTTTCGACTCCCTGATCAGCCTCACATTCTGTTCCTGTCAATCATACACGCGATGTCAACCAATTAAACTGCATGAGGGAGGGCCGAGCTCACACACACACACACTAGAGATGCGGATAAACCGCGGATCGGGCGGATGACGTGATGAAAAATAATATTTTTAATTAAATTCGGGCGGTTGGCAGTTGAACCAATCAAATGAAAAAAGTTTGCCACTAAGCAAACCTGCAAGCTATGCCCAGCTGTCTACTATTGGAGGAGGCCTAAACGTCTCTTAGATGAGACTGCCTGCGTTATTTTGTTATTTTGTTTCGATAATAGTTATATTTATACAACATTTATACAACAGCCAGTCGTAGCCTACCACTCGTGAAATAGCCTAGGCATCAAAAGAGAGACAGATTATGGTCTGATATGACTCAGAAATGACATCGGGCAATGGCAGCGCAAGATGTTCAGAAGAACGCAAGAGCTAAACTTCTACAAGCTCAGTAACATCCACATAAAAAAAATAAAAAGAAGGTAAGAAAAATAGTCAGTCATAACTTTGCCCATTAACGTTGCACAGTTGTGTGGTGGACTTTCAGCGAGTTAAAACATATTTTTTAAAGAGCCGTTTGTGAGTCAAAAAGAGCCGGCTCTTTTCAGTGAGCCGAGTCAAACGAGCCGGCTCACGAAAAAGAGCCGGATTGCCCATCACTACTAAACTGAATCTGAGGGGGAGAGGGGGAGAGGGGCGGGCTTCCCGCGGCATAGGTTTGCGGTGTCCATATTTGGTATATCCTCCCGTCTTGACGTCAAGAGGGGGAAGAAATCAAAATCTCGTTTTTTCGTGCGCGTGCACGTGGCCTATTTTACAAACCCTGAGGTAAACAAACGCTTCACTTTTAAATATCGGCTTCCCGGCCAGTGTACAATCATTATGCAATCATAACATACATTGATTCTCGTGGAAAAGTGAAATTTCTACATTATGACTCCTTTAAAACAGCTTTTATTTTTATTTATTGAATAGCTTTAAACAACAAAACATTTTACATACATTTTAGAGCCAGGGTAGCAAAGAAAACACAAATATAAAATATATATATATGTAAAATGCATGTATATACCAAAGCCTCCTTAATCACACTGTTATCATACTTTAAATATCCAAAAATGACATTTTCAAAATGCAAAACAAAATTAAAGAATACATTTTCCTTAATAAACATAAACACCTCATACCATTTTTTCACATGACTACAATGCCAGAAAATGTGGATTCTGTTTCCAAGTGCAAAGAGCAAAAAGTACAACTTACTTCAATGTCTAAAAGCATAATTGCTTATTGGCTATGTTATTGACTTACTGCCATCGCATCCATCGCCGGAAAAAAATTTGAAAAAAAAAAACTGCGCGTGCGCACGTGTGTATTATAAACAGATTTTGCGCATGCGTGGTAACACATACGTGAGGTATATACGTGACGTGAATACGTGACGTAACCGAGCTACAGTCTGCAGCGAGGGGTGTCTCATCATCGCCCATCCGCGCATCTCTAGTTCTGAGGCCTATCCAACACCACAGATTGCGCACCTATCTATCCCCAAATCTTAGGTACGCAAATGAGGGTTGCGGCGATTCATCTGGTACGCATTGTTTAATTGGGTAGCGCATGCGCACCTGCGCACCACTTATGTGCATCCCTGTATATATATAATGACATTAATAAAAAAGTTGAGTGATTATTCTGTGCATCTCCACAAGAGGGCGCTATTAGCACGTGAATGATAATCGCATGTTAATAATCATCTCTAAATATCACTTATATCCACGATAATGTGATGTATGAGATATACACAAGCATCTCACATCAACATAATGTAGAAACACTCTAGACTACATGGACTCACACAGATATTATTCAAGCTATATGTGCTAATTTGCTACTCTTCATAACATAAGAATAAGCAGACGCTCTGCCAACACAAGGCAGGAAATACAGCAATAATCACTTACTTTACACGCACACACACAGTAATAATAATAATAACCAATAATAACTTCTTGATTATCTACAGTCTTCTGCAATGCCCTCCAAATCTCGTGAAGCCTGACAGTGCACTTGGAGAACCAAATAAGAGACACAGAGACCAGATTTCTGCTCAGTTGTTTCTCAGTTTAATACAGTTGGACAGAGGATACATGTGTCAATACATGCGTTAGCCTGTTTTCTGCTTGCGTCAAAGTTGCGTAAGGAAAACCACAGAGAGGAAGAGAAAGCGTAGACAGCGCACAGAATGCAAACTCAAACAGGGTGACAGAGAGCCAACACATATTTTACACTGGCACAAATATCACATCACGGTAAGTCTTCAGGAATTAATCTTCAGGATTATAATGATATTGAGCTCTAGGGATTCTGCTTTTAGTTTACATTAATTTACAGACTCTTTACAATCTGAAATATACAGAGGTGGAAAGTAAACATTAATGTTCAACACTTCCGCTCTTGTGTCGGCCAGGTGTTGGTTCACAGACGATCAGCTTTAGTGAGAAGATCGACTATGACAAACAGATGTAGTTTTGATGGCTACAGAAAATCTATACTCTCCAATTAAAGTGTCTGGATTGTGATATTTACTGGAAGAAGCCAGAGTAAATAAAATTATAAATTATTTTATGTTTTTATTTCACCTATGTGAAAATGCTCAATAATAATAATAATAATAAACTAGATTAAAAAGTTTGTCAAGACAAACTTTGGCTTGAGAAAGTTTGGACCAGAAAGTTTGAAGAAGTTTAAAGCAGTTTGAAGTTTAAAAGTCACACAGTGTTCACACACATCACACAGTGTTTGTGCCGCGTTGGCATTGAGTGTTTGGAAAGATGATGATGTTTTGCGCCGATTCTGATACCCGTCGTGTGCACAGGTCAGCCTAACTGAGCCAGTTGTTTATTAAGAGGCTGCACTTTTTCTTTAGGTTTTTAATGAGTATTATTATTATTTTTTAAATGAAAGTGACAGAGTAAAAAAAAAAAAACAGGAAAATCATTAGGAAATGCTAAGGTGGGGCTGCGCTAGTGCTAATTTCTGACGAGGATACAAATATATATAAAACGAGATCTCCGAGACGACTACATGACCGAATCTTTTGAGCCGATTCTTTTACTCCACTCGTCTTCCTTTATGTGAAACGCCAGAGGAAGAACTTTATCTGAAAATATCACTTTCCAAGCATCGTTATTTTTCATTTCCGCTGCTCTTGTTAGGATGTATTGGTCATTATGGAAATGTGTCGGTGTTCCTTCATTTGCACATTATCATTAGATCGACAGCAGAACTTTACACTTCAGTCCGCGTTTTTATGTGATATCGTGGTCTTACGCTAATTTGACCTGTTTATAAATCTGGCCCCATATTATTACTATATTACTATACTAGCTATTATTAGATGACAGCTCAGCTACTGTTTTTAGTGTTGATAAATGTCAAATTATTTTCCCACAGATGCAAAAGGGAAATTTTGCACCTAAGCTGTTACCCATTTTACTTCCACCACCACCTTACAAAAAATAGCAAAAACAGTCATTCAAAGCTTATATTGACATTCAACCCGTAAGTGTGACTCTTTTCTTTAGGTTTTTAATGATTATTATTATTATTATTATTATTAAAATAAAGTTACAGAGTAAAAAACAAACAAACAAAAAAACAACAGGAAAATCATTAGGAAATCCCAAGGCGGGGCTGCGCTGGTGCTAAGCTAATTTCTGACAAGGCTTTAAATAAATCGAGATCTCCGAGACGACTTCATGACCGAATCTTTTGAGCCAATTCTTTTGAGCTCGTCTTCCTTTATGTGGAATGCCAGAGGAAGACTTTATCTGAAAAACATCGCTTTCCAAAACATCGTTATTTTTCATTTCCGCTGCTCTTGGTAGGTTATGTTGGTCATTATGGAAATGTGTCTGTGTTCCTTCATTTGCACATTATCATAGACACAGAAAACTAGTGTCTCCGATAAAGATGATTTCTATCAGCTGTAAATCTCCTCATCTTAAACACGTTGTGTCTTTTAGGAGACATGTACACATGATTCTCAAAAAGAGTGATGAAGAATTGAATTTGGTGTTTAAGTTTAAGGTTGATGACTTTGACTACACTGTGCGTGTAACATCAGAGATGATGAAATGCTTTGGGTGTGGGACTGTAGGGCATGTGATTCGCTCATGCCCAGAGAGAGCAGGTGAGACACGGGCTGTTTATGCAGCGGACCCGCCGCCCGTTCGGGCCGAAAGCGGAGCCTCTTTTACTTGGCGAACCACAGAGAACTGGTCAAACCGCAACTAGAGTTGCTGAGTCAGTGTTGTTTAATGAGGAAGAGGTTTTCTTGGATGCTGACATTTCCAAATTTAAAAAAATAAATAAAATAAAAAATAAATCAAACACTGAACAAGTTACAAAAGTGTCAAAGACGAATCCCATGAGCTGTTCTTCTCAGTCAGATGATGGGTTGATGAACACGAAGAGTCTGAAAGTGATGTTAGTGGAGACACACAGATGGATGTGGAGAGTGCTTACTCTTTCACCAAAATTCAGTCCTTTTTACAAAGAACCAAAGGCTTGAGATCAGTTAAAGTTGATGAGTTTTTCCCAGATCTAAAGTTGTTCCTTGATTCAGTTAAACTATTCATGAAAATACAGAACACCCCGGCCAACTGACCTTCACAGACCAAGACATTTTTTGTCTAAATAATAAATAGCTAATGATGGTTAAGTGTCTTTTGTTTTTCTTTTTCTTTGTTTGTGTTAACCTCTCTGTTTTGTTAAAATGCAAATTAACATTTGCTATGTGTGACATAAAGCTGGGTTCTTTAAACATCAATGGTGCCAGAGAGGATGCAAAGAGAGTTTCCCTTATCAGTTTGTTTAAAGTTAAGAAATTAAATGTCATTTGTTAAAGGCACAGTCCTTCTATGAGGGTTTCTGAGGAGGATAATGCAGAGTTGGATGCACCGATCTCTGCTGATGAACTACATTCTGCGCTGCAGAGTCTAGAAAGCGGTAAAGCTCCAGGCATTGATGGCCTTCCTGTGGACTTTTATAAAGTTTTCTGGCCTGTGATTGGCTAAGATTTGTTGCTTGTTCTCAGAGACAGTTTAAGTAAAGGACACTCACCATTGAGCTGCAGGAGAGCAATCCTCACTCTTCTCCCCAAGAAAGGGGATTTACAAGAGATCAAGAACTGGCGGCCGGTGGCTCTGCTCTGCTCTGACTACAAACTTTTGTCTAAGGTGTTGGCAATGAGACTGAAAAACGTTATGGAGCATTTTATTAATGTTGACCAGACTTATTGTATACCCAATAGGTTGATATCATTATCATTTTAATTTGTGATGTTTTGGACCTCTCCAATTCATTGGGTTTTGAAATTTGCCCGATTTCAATTGATTAAGAAAAGGCCTTTGACAGAGTCGAACACCAGTATTTGTGGCAAACGTTAGATGCGTTTGGGTTAAGCTCTGGCCTTATAAACATGATCTGAGTCTTGTATAGTGACATTGAGAGTATTTTAAAGATCAACGGTGGTTTAAGTGCTCCTTTTAAAGTTCATAGGGGGGTCAGACAAGGATGTTCATTATCTGGTATGCTGTACTCCTTGGCCATAGAGCCTCTTCTGCGCAAATTAAGATTTCTCTTTTCAGTGTAAACCCTCCTGGATGTGAAACAGTTTTAAAATGTTCTGCTTATGCCGATAATGTTGTTGTCATTGTCAAAAAACAAGAAGATATTGACACCCTTGTAGAAAATATTAATGTTTTTGGTGTATTGTCCTCTGCTAAAATTAACTGGGGGAAAAGTGAAGCTGTAACAATCAGTGATGAGTTAAGTAGAAAACTTGTTTTACCTGCCGGGTTAATTTGGAACAAGGGTGGATTTAAATATCTTGGTGTTTATCTTGGAGATAATACTTTTGAGTGTATTGGGAAAATGTTTTAGAAAAAGTTGAAGGATGTCTCAAAAAATGGAAATGGATCTTGCCACAAACCATTGATGTCACAAACTGCTCCGAGACATGAAGGTTAAGATCCAAACGCAGCTTTTATTTAAGGGGCAATCCAAAGAACAGGCAATAGGTCAAACACAGGCAGGCAGTCCGTAAAAACAAAATGAAATCTGCTGCTGATTACAGCAATGCCACCCTGACTGAAGATGCCAAAGAGAACAATGACATCTGTCAAGCTGACACTGCTGTAACAGTGGATATCAATAATGAGGATCATCTTTCAGGAAGATCTCCAAAGGCTTTGAAATCAGGCCACAGAGCAACAACAACAACAAAATACCGGAAAAAGCTTAGAAGGAGAAGTGAGAATATGGTTGTGTAACGTAAGTGTGAGAACAGTGTCAATAGCGTGAGTCTCACACTGAATGTCTGAGAGTTGGCAGCACTGGCACTAGTCTAGTCTTGGAATTAAACTTTAATCCCCAAATCACGGAAGCAAACACCAATTATATTGCCATTAGATCTCTTATTTATTATTATATGCCAAGACATAGCAGAGAAAAACAATTTACTGGAGAGATGGTCTTCATTCGTCAATACACAAAGGTTGGGCATTTATATGCTGACCAAATGAACTTACATTATCTTTACAAGGTAGAGAAACGTGTTCATGTTTAAAATTGAATGTATATCTCATGCTACACAATCCTCGTTCCTTAAAGAGAATACTTCAGTCAACATATGCATCAGTGGAAACTATGCTAGACTGCATTCACATTCCTCTGTGGTAAAAACTAACTCCTCTCACTCCTCTCCTTGTCCTTGGCATGTGATCCTCACACACACTTGCTGTGCGGATATATGAATGCTTATAAAAATGTTATAGCCATGAAAAAAGGCTTTTATTTTTTCTAAATTCTCGAGTGCCTTGGCCTTATATGATTTTTGCAAGTTGATCTATCCCGTATCAAAGAGCACCGAGATACTGACTTTATACTCCAGTTTGGATCTTGTTCAATCAAATGTTTGTCTTCACTAGTGATGGCCGCTTTCGTCACGTGAATTCGGTAAAAAAAAGGGCTTTTTTACGTCGCAACTGTTTCCAAATGTTTCGAAATTTCAAAGGTTCGCTGTTGGGGGCCGATCCCAGTAAACCAGTGTTTAGGGTTTTTACCTGATCTCTGATCAGTTTTATAGTTTTGTAGACATTTTAATGAGATGTTTGTGTAATTTGGTGATGGACAGCCCTGCCATTCAACAATCTAAACTATGTTTCCTCTACAACAACATTACTCACTGCTAAACTTCCGTAGTATGATCCATCATCGAAGAAATCAACTAATTCTAGTATCAAAATGATAAACCTGTCAGATAACTCGTTTAGAGTAACAGTACTAGAGCATAGACTGCCTTAATGTTGAGACAACAAATGGCAAAAGTGTAAAAGGGAAAAATTAAAAACAGAGAATATGAAGTGGTAAAGAAATAGATTTTCACAATGACTTTTGGAAATTATAGGGTGAAACTTGTGCTAAATATTTTGTTGCTAGGGTATTCATTGCCAGCATGTTTCAGATTGATGCCATGCATAAAGGAGCATTATAGGACCCCTTTAACAGATGAGTTTGGATGAAAGTCCTGATCCGATCACAGCTTCATTTCATAATCCATACAACATTTGAGCGCTTAGGTCAACATGTTAAGAGTGAAACTACATTAGATCTTTTTTTTTTATCCTGCAGCTGTGAATCTGTGAAGGGTGATGGCGTCTGTTAAAGTTGAAGATCTGCTTGAGAAATCACTGAATGAACTAGTAGAAGCTGAACGGAAGAAGTTTAAGTGGCACTTAGAGAAAGATCATGAGTGTATATCAAAGTCTGAAATGGAGAAAGCAGATATCTTAGACACAGTGGATAAGATGGTAGCATGTTTTGGGCCAGAAGAAACTGTGAAGATCACGGTGAAGATCCTGAGGAACATGAACCAGAACAATCTGGCTGATCAGCTGGAGAACAATCACAAGCAAGGTAACATTTAGTACACTGTGACTGTAATGTGATTGATCGTTTACCAATGTAATTGTTTGACATAAACTTTGCTCTGCTGATGTGTTTGTGTGACTTATGTTTCCCAGTGAGTGATCCTCTCTCTCTCACACACTCAAGTCAGGCTGAAGGCAATATGAAGACGTCTGCTGCGGTTGGAGCTCATTCAGAAGAGATCAGGGGTAAATAATCCCTGTCTGTACATGAAAACAAGAGAAAATATAACAGCAAGCAACAATTACAGGGCCAAGAAGAACAGCAGCAGATCTTATTCAAGTACATTTATTATAACAGACTGTCTAGTCATTTTTTACAAATGGTTAAATGGTTTACACGAGCCTTAAACCCTTAATTAAAACTTCTACAAGCAACTTCTACATATGCAGCTAACTCTAATACATTATCATGTCTTGTTTGGTGTGCTAGATGTCAATGGTTTGATCAAAAATCTTAAATAAATAAGATAATTTTGGTCAGCATGGCCTTAAAGGAATAGTTTACTTAAAAAGGATAATTCTGACATTTACTCACCCTCAAGTGGTTTCAAACCTGTATGAATTTCTTTCTTCTGCTGAACACAAAGGAAGATATTTTGAAGAATGTCGGTAACCAAACAGTTGATGACCCAAACCCATAGACTTCCACAGTAGAAAAAACACATTCATACAGGTTTGAAACAATTTGAGGGTGAGTTAAGGATGACAGAATTTTCATTTTTAAGTGAACTATTCCTTTAAGTTGATCTGAGTCCAATAGTGAAAATCTGATAAATCCAATTCCAATTGCATTCAAGTATTAATCAAGGCATTTCTATGTTGTCAACTTCAGCATAATCAGTGTAAGATGTGCATGTAAACACTATTGCAGTGAGAGTGTGATTCATTTGAATATAGTCGAAGCAGGAATTTATGAAAAACATAATATCTTAGTCTTTGCTGACTTTTCTTCTCTTTCTTAAAGGCTCAACTGCATACGATAGAGAAGCTACTCTTCAGGATTACACAGAGACCAGCTGTAGACTGAAGAACAAATTAAAACGGGACTACGAGCGGATATTGGTTGGTAATTCAGAGACGGGTCATAAGGAATACCTGAACAATATTTACACTGATTTATATGTGGTGGGGAATGAGACTGGAGGAAGAGTGAACGACCATGAGGTGATACAGATCGAATCAAATCACAACCGATCGACTGCCAAGGAGAAGCCAATTGTGTGTAATGACATGTTTAAAGTCCAGTGTGACACAGATTGTCGAAACAGAAAAGTTCTGACAACGGGGATCGCAGGAGTGGGAAAAACTGTCTCTGTCAATAAATTAATCTTTGACTGGGCTGAACGAACAGAAAATCAGGATATAGTCTTCATATTTCCACTTCCATTCCGGAGACTGAATTTGATTAAAGAAGAGTACAGTCTCATTGGACTGCTCAACAAATACTTCTTTAGTAGTCCTGAAGAATTGCCCTCTCTTCCTGAAGGTGATGGTAAAGTTCTGTTCATCTTTGATGGGCTGGATGAATGTCGCTTTCCTCTGAGCTTTAAAGAAGACGACATATTTACAAATGTAAATGAAAAAACAACAGTGAGTAAGATAATAATAAACCTTATCAAGGCACATCTGGTTCCCTCTGCTCTCATCTGGATCACATCCAGACCAGCAGCAGCCAGTCTGATCCCCCGTGACTACATTGATCAAGTGACAGAGGTGCGAGGATTTAACGATGAGCAGAAAGAGCAATACTTCATCAATAACAGCAGTCCTGAGGTTGCTGGAAACCTCATCAGTCACATCAAGAAATCCAGGAGTCTGTACATCATGTGCCATATTCCTGTCTTCTGCTGGATCTCTCTTATTGTTCTCCAGCCTCTACTGGCTCGAGAGAGCAATGACAAAACTCCCACAACTCTCACAGGGATGTACACACGTTTCTTAATTTCTCAGAAGAAACAGATGGAAAAAAAATACTGTGAGCCCGAACCGAATTCCCATGCAGTGTCTTTTGATCAGATTATTCTGAAGCTTGGCAAACTGGCCTTTCAACAGCTGGAGAAGGGAAACCTGATTTTCTACAAAGAAGATCTTGAGAAATGTGGACTAGATGTCAGTGAAGGATCGTTGTACTCTGGGTTATGCACTCGAATGTTTCAGGAGGAAAAGGTAGCAGCAAGAAACGTTTACAGCTTCGTACATCTCAGCGTACAGGAATTCCTTGCTGCTCTTTATGTGTTTATGATGGGCAAAGATGAGAAAGCTGACCTATTTCTTCAATCCTGGAGAGAAAAACTGGCATGGAAACTGTCCAAAAAGCCACTGTTTCAGCTTTATAATGCTGCAGTCAAGAAAGCTTTACAGAGTGAGAACGGATACCTGGACCTTTTCCTTCGGTTCCTCCTGGGTCTCTCACTGGAGTCTGATCAGAGTGACCTGAAGGGACTACTGCCAGGACTGGAACAGAAAACAGGGGACATGAAAAAAACTGTTGACTATATCAAAAAGAAAATAGAGAAGGAGGAATCAGTAGAGAGGACCATCAATCTCTTCCACTGTCTGAGTGAACTGAAAGATGACTTTGTGGAGGAAATCCAGAAGACTCTAGGCTCAGGAAAACTTTCAGCACAGAATCTGTCCTCTGCTCAATGGTCTGGTCTGGTGTTTGTGCTCCAGATGTCAGAAGAGAATCAAGAGAAGTTTGAACTGCAGAAATACAGAATATCTGATGAAGCACTGATGAGACTGCTGCCGGTGATCAGAAACACCAGAAGAGCACTGTAAAAGTCTCCTTTACATTCATTTATAAACACTGTTAGTCTTTTGTAATTGCCTTCAATTTAAATAAAGTGACTTGCTGGCCTAGACAGTTCAGAAAAATTAATAAAAGTAATGTGTGTGAAATTATGAAGAGATAATTGTTTTAGCTTTGCTTAATTCACTACAGTTAATGTTTTTTTCAAGCTCCAGATTATAAATGCTAATAAGCATTACTACTGCTCTTTGTTTTGTTCTCTACACAGGCTACACAGCTGTAATCTCACAGCTCAGTCCTGTGACAGTTTATCATCAGCTCTACAATCCTCAAACTCCTTTCTGAGAGAGCTGGACCTGAGTAACAATGACCTGCAGGATTCTGGAGTGAAGCTTCTTTCTGATGGACTGAAGAGTCCAAACTGTCAGCTGGAGATACTGAGGTGAATGGTTTTAAAATGATTAACTATGCTTTAATCAGAGGCTGATTTAACCAGTAAGCAAGGTAAGCGGCTACTTAGCACCCCAAGAGACAAAATATTTGCAGAAATGCAATATTTTTCCATATTTATACAGACGTATGACCCACATGGACTGCGTAAATTTAAGAAAAATATTGTTTGGGGTGAGGGGAAGGGAATGGACTGTATGAAGATTGAATTTGCAACAGTTACTAAAACTGTAAAATGCTTCTATTTCATGCATGATTTGCTTCTGACAGCACTGAACAAGCTAGCAGCGCCATCTAGTGGCTGTGTGCAGGACACAGTTACACCAAATATGTTTTACAACTTATAAAATTTCCTGGGAGCTGCTCCGTAAATTTAATTTATTAATACCCTGACATTTGTGCTTTTTTAGTTGCTTATAAACAAATCAATGGCAAAAAAAAAATTACACTCTATTTAGCACAAACAGGACTACCATGATATGTGAGCCACATGTATGTACATGTTTTCATTTTTGAGAGAATAATGTTTATGCATGGTTATTGAAAAAACAAAAAATGAAAGTTTCTGAAATAAGGCCACAAAACACATGCTAAATATATGGCAATAAGACTTTTGACTAATGGATGTCGTCACCTAGATTTCTTCTTCAAAATTATGTGAAAATCATCCTGCCTAATTATTCACATAAAACGATACATTGATTTAAGTTTTGTGAAACACTTTTAGTTTGGAAAGGCAATATGCAGATGGGGCGTAAACAATCATGCATATTTAGTAGTTCACACCTGATGAGACAATGCCCCTGCATACTTAATGAGCCATTCATTCAGGTGTGTCACCTATAGCTAACTTAAATATACAAGCTTCATAAAAATGATCATTCTAGAAGAAAATTTCGGATGGCATTTAGAGGCTTTTGCATCTGAACTCTTCATATATACACACACACACACCAGGGTTTCCGTTGTCCGGTAGTTGCCGGACATTGGGCGAAAAAAAATGAAATGTCCGACAAAATTAAATCTCTCCGGTCAAATAGTCAGATTAAAATTGGCTATCCCGCCCCCCTTTACACAATCTGAATTTGAGCCTAAAATGTATAAAGCAAAAATACACCTACCTTTGGCTATGTTATAAAGTAACAGGCTCTACCGTTTGAAAGTTATTAAACATTATTACATGGCTTGGTTGAATTCCAATGTGGAATGCGGTCTGTTATTTCTTGATATCAGACTGCTGCGAAGCACTAGCGGCGCCAGGATTTTGATTGTAGGTGGGCCTCCAGAAAACTGGATGGGCCAGTTAAAATAAGCCAAAAAAAAAAAAAGCAAAAAAAGTAAATAAAAACGGGTTCCCCTTCATTTCCGTTTCAGCGCTTTTCTGGGCACCGAGGACAGCGACTCAGAATTTAATGCATAATTAGTATAGGTTAAAAAAAAAACCTTAAACAGGAGTTTTGTTTTTTAGTTGCTTTTTTAATACAATTACAATTTCATTTCATTTATTGTTTAATAAAATTATAGGCCTATTATTTTTTGGTTTATTAACAGCAACAACAGCTGTAAAGAAAAAAAGCTGTTGACTATCGCCATCTCCATAGTGAACGCGCTAGAGAGAAATGCACATCATGGATTACATAATCAGACTGTAGCCTATTTCTTTTCGTTTTAAATTATTAAAAAGACATTTCAAGCTTTCTTAAGATATATTTCATGTCTGTGAGGGTGAGGCCTACGCTGAGTTTCGTTGAATTAGGATGAGATGCGCTCCAGCAATGCAAGTGACCGCGCGGGCGCCGTCATGATTAGGACTATCGTCTGCTATATTTGCTAAAATCCAGGCAATTGGTTGATAAAAAAATTATTAAAATTAAGATACAATTTATACAAAACGAAATTCACTTTAAAAAAAAGGCTTTCTACAAAACAATAAACTTAATTAAGTGGTCAAAATCATCTGACCCGCTCCATGTCTCTCGATATTACGCATCCTTACATCTTACTCGTGCGGTTCACTTTTCATAATCAACATAAAATGAAAAAAAATTTTTTTTTTTATATTTTAACAAATATTAAACTAAATGAGCTTATTTAATGGCTAAAACACGTATAGACATAGACTCTATATTTGTACAAATTGCTGCACATTCATTTTATTCTGAATTTTGCACACATAAGTTGAAAGGCATTTGTTTGTGCATGCATAGCAAAACATATCTGCAACATTTATCAAGTTCACTGATAATTATGCGTGCATTTATTAATTATTATCTTAATGAATAATGAAACAAGGACGAAGCATATAAACTGCGTTGTTTATTTAGAATGGATCGCAAATAGATCCGAATGAAGAAACGTACAAAACCATAGTATAAAATGGGTCTCGAGTGTTCCTGCAGAGAGGGGGTTCTCGCTGCAGAATCGGATCAAGACGAAGCAGTGAAGTCGCCTTGGAGAACAAGGTTACGCGGCTTATGCGCATTGCAAGTTGTGGAGAGACACTGGAAGTTCGCTTGAGTAAAAACAATAGGCTTCAGATATTTTATGTTGGGAAGGGGGATTGGTTTGTTAAAATATGAATGTGAAACCATAGTAAAAACAATTGACGTTGATTGACGCCAATCGGTCGTTCATGTTTTTTCCGTCTATTTGAAAGTTAGGCTAATAAACATGTTGCATTCTATACGGCCTTATTATGTCATTTTTTAAGTTACATAGCCTGCCTCCAGTTTTCCTCAACTTGACTAATTTAAGAGGCGATAGGCCTATTTGACCGGCATATCATCAAAATGTCCGGAAAACGAAACCTTTGCCGGTCACTTTGACCGGCACCATTTTTTTCTAGCGGAAACTCTGACACACACACACACATATATATATTTATACACAAATATCAATTTTATTTATATTTTTTATATATAATTTATTTATTTATTTATTTATCCACAAATTGTGCTTGCAAATTGTATAATATCCAAGGTTAACATGTCTAGTAATTGTGCAGTTAATTCTCATACTGTATTTTCAGTTTTGGAATATTTATTCTCTCCCCAAATTTGTTACTAATAAAACACAGTACAAATTATTTAAAGAAAAAAATTATATTTACCTTTTAATAGTTTGTTTACATCTACCTTGTAAATATATTTTTTTATTAAAAAGGTTACAATTACAACAACAATTCAAGTGTAATCTTACAGTATATTCTACAGTAAAAACTGTACCCAAATCTAGTCAACAAAATGTTGTCTTTCATATTTCGCCTGACTGTAACATTGTTTTTATGAAATATTAGGGCATATAAATGTTAATTTGCAGTTTAATACGTTGCTTATACAAATAGCCTACATTTTATTTCAACATATTTCAGTCGATTTTTACTCATCTCAGTATAGCAATACAGTTTGCTAAAACATCATCATTCATTCACAAACGCGATTTAAATTTAAACTGTTTTTTTGCGAGCTGTGGTAAACAGCGCATATCTGCCGTTCATTCATTCATAAACAGAAACCCGATTCACGTGAGAAGGAAAAAAAACTTACTACTGTATTCCTCAGCTCAGTCTGATCCTTGCTCCTCGAAATACCCGCACTTCTGAGGGACATTTTCCGTTATTATTATTCCTCACAGCGCTGCGAGACGGTGTAAACAAGTAATGATCTGAATAAACTTGTGTTTTCTCGAGCTGATATGGGGGCGTTCACAGGTTTGCGTGGATTGCCTCAGTCATTTGCGTTTGAATAGCGCGCGCTCTCCGTGGGCGTGTCACATTACATTTGAATCAGCTGTAATGAGCTCGACTGGAATCGCTCTCTTTTATGAGAATATTTGTTTTTTATATAAATTAATTCATTTAAAAGAAGAGAATTCAAGCTTCATGCCTGTGTGTCTGTATGCCTGATTGACTGAGTATTCGCTGAGTTATTGTTCATTTTCGGACGTGTTTCAGAATGGACTACACTGACAGAGAGAAGGCAGAACTCGCTTCGTGTTTATTTTTATTTATTTGGCAAAAAGCACAACACTTTGTTTTTATTGTGAGTATACACAAAAATAATACACATTTAACAGAATCGATTGATGTATGAAATTTGTTTGTAAAATCAAAGTCAAAAGAGTATTTCGGGTCTCAATTCAACTGATAAGGAAAAAAGAGAGCAGATCACGCCGGCGTGATTGCCGACCTCAGAGGGTTAAAAGAGATGCTTACCACAACAATTCGTGAGGAAATCACGTCTCTAAGGTCTGAATTCCTCGCTGAAATACTTATTTGGCTCGATTCAGCTTATGCAGCTTCTCTGGATCCTGAAATTGACAAAAAGACTCAAATTTCAATCTGATTTTAATATTATCAACTAATCAGGCTGAAAAGTTATTGCTGAAGACTAAAGATGCATTTTTTTGAGTATGGTGACAAGCCAAGTAAACTTCTTGTGCTTCAGTTAAAGGAAAGTCAGCTAAAAAAATGTAAAAACCTTTGCCCATACCTACAATAATGGATACAATGAGAGAAGAGCTAGAATTACCGTTTTCCACAGAGAAGATAGTGCTAGCAATCCAGAGTATGCAGAATGGCAAGACCCCTTGGGTTCCCTGTGCAGAAAAATGTTTTCTCAAACACTTAAAACACCTCTCCTAAACATGTTATTAGATTCCATTAATAATGGCTGCCTGCCTCCAACCCTTCCTCAGTCTTGTATTTCTTTGATTTTGAAAAAAGACAAAGACCCACACAAATGTGGTTTGTACAGGCCAGTCAGTCTTTTGAATGTAGATGTAAAGATACTGCTTTTAAAATGCTTGCAAAGCGTCTTGAAAAGTTTTTTGGCAATCATACACAATGACCAAACTGGTTTTATTCAAAACAGACTACGGTCTCATAATATAAGAAGGGCATTGAATATCATTTATTCCTCTAATTCTCACCCATCAAAGGCTCTTCTGGACGCAGAGAAAGGCTTTGATCGGGTGGAATGGGATTACCTTTTCTGTCTGCTACAGAAATTCGGTTTTGGCAACAAGTTCTTTGATTTTACGCGTGAATTCGGTGAACATGAATGTTTTACCTAGATTTTACCTTGATCAGATTCTTAAAGTAGCCTTAGATAAAAGGGGTGCATTGTCTACAACAGTGGTTCCCAAACCTGTCCTGAAGGCCCCCCAACACTGCACGTTTTCTTTGTCTCCCTAATCAAACACACCTGATTCAACTCATCAGCTCAATTAACCCATGTGATAATGAGCTGATGAGTTGAATCAGGTGTGTTTGAGTAGGGAGACAAAGAAAACGTGCAGTGTTGGGGGGCCTTCAGGACAGGTTTGGGAACCACTGGTCTACAATATACAGGCTAGAGCCCGACCGATATGGATTTTTGGGCGCCGATGCCGATACCGATAAAAAAAAGCCAGATACCGATATATCGGCCGATATTATTTATGTGTATATTATAATACAGTAGCAATATTATTTATGTGTATTATAGTACAGTAAGTTTGGACACACTTTACAATTGGTGTGTACAAACTTTTGATGGGTACTAGAGCCCGACTGATAAAGGACTTTGAAGGCCGATACCGGTACAAATATTTGTTGGTTTTAAAATCCGATATTCCGATATATCGGACGATATATATATATTTTTTTTCAGAAACGCGCAACAAAACATTAACAAATTTCCCTAACATTAGTTATTTGTAGTTATTTATGAGTTTTAACTAAAATAATATGATAATGCATTTTAAAAAGAAACTTGTTTCTTGTATTGTCACAACAGAACAGAGGAACATCAAAATATATTAAAGTTCTGATAAATAAAATGTATAAAAATACAAACTTAAGATTTTTTTTAAGACTAAACGTTTAGTCCTTTGAACAAAAACAACAATTTCACATTCAAATTGACAACAAATTCAAATTCAAATTTTCTTCTGTTGAAAATAAGTTATTTGGATGTATGTGGGTAACCAAACAGTTGATGTACCCCAATGACTTCCATAGTATATTTTTCTCCTTTGGAAGTCAATGGGGACCAGCTACTGTTTGGTTACCCACATTCTTCAAACTATTAATATTAGAAAAATATTAGAAGGAAATTAATACAGTTGGAACAACATTAGAGTGCCTGTAAATAATGAGATCATTTTTATTATTGGGTGAACTATCCCTTTAAGGACAAGCGGCAATGTGTTTACAATTGCTACTGTCTGTTTAAGAGCTGAGCACGACACGTCTAATGTACACGCATTTGACAAGCGGACAACCGACATTGTTTATGTAAATCTTGTGTGTATTTAACAGTATTAGCACAATAATACTCGAAAGATAACTTAGTCCAGTATCCAGGCGCTGGTAGAAAGGCTTTTAGTGCATGTGAGCTTCACATGTACGCGCTGAGAAACGCACACGTTAGAACAGCGCATCAGCATTTAAAATTAAATGTTTAACCGACAAAGCATTAAAGCACATGCACATTATGAACTTTTGTGAACTGCAGTGTTAACATTTTATGTGAATATAGCCTACGTCGCGTTGTTCCGCTTCACTCTCGGCTTATTTAACCGCAGCAAAACTGGACATGAGTCACGAAATTTGTCATCCTTATTTGAGTTAAGAGAACTGATAGGGATGTTCTTTTAATTGTTATTCAAGCAATGTATGTCTCGTGAGTCGTGACCAACTCACCATGAACACACTTCACCGCTGATCTCACTCGCGGTTCTCTCTGCCCGACTCGGGCTGGATCAACAGGTTGCTGAATGTGTGGCACGTTATACACGAGTGTTGCCAACAGGAACGGTGTAGAGTGCCCTCTGGTGGACAAACTATACAACGGCAACCCTCATAACATGGTTGAAGGGTGTTTCGTCCGTTTTTATTTTATTTTTGAAATATTAATTTATCGGCCGTTATAAATGCAGATACCGATAGTTTTGAAAATGCCTAATATCGGCCGATAATATCGGCCTGCCGATATATCGGTCGGGCTCTAATACAGGCTAATTTCCTCCATCTCCACTTCCTCTCTCTCTTTTATTAGACAACAGTGGGAGTCGGATCTATGCCTCACATATTATGATGAGACTTGGAACCAGATCCTGTCCCATGTTCATACCTCTTCTATTTGTGCTCGTCACAGTCTTATCCAATTAAAATGTATTCATTGAATTAACTGGACAAAAGTGAGGTTGGCAAAAATTAAGCCTGGTGTTGATCCTCTCTGTGATCGTTGCTATCAGGCCCCTGCTGATTTATTACATATGTTTTGGTTATGCCCATTCTTAACTTGGACAATAACAATATTTTTCACTATTCTCCTGTATCTGTATCCTTGTATTATTGTAAAAGTTCAATAAACAGATTTAAAAAAATAAAATATTATTAGAAAGATATTTAAAAAGATATAAAAAAAAGATATTTAAGAGAAATTAAGAATTTATTAGCAACTATAATGTAAATTTGTCTTTAGTTACAAAGACACAGATTGAGCCCCCTTGGTTGCACTTTCTCCAAATGTCACTGGCTTGTCTGGAAATGCTGCAAAGGCTTTTGTCTTCTCAACATTATTAGCTAGACAGCGCATTCTTCTGCTCTGGAAACAAAATCTCCCTCCATCTTTTGATGACTGGCTGAGAGATGTTATGAGCTTCATATATTTTTCATAAAAAGATTTAAAGATATTAAAGGGAAATTAAGATTTGTTTTAGAATTCATTGTAAATTAATGCATTTTATATACTTGCAAATAATGATTTATTTTGAAATATGCACACATTCACTGTTATTTGTATGACTGTTAATGTTTCTTGTCTAAATGTAAACCATATATTTTCAATTCAAAACAATGTAATTTTGAAAAAAAATTATTCTTAGATTCTTTTGGGAAACACAGCCAAGATCAGTGTGTGATAGTAACGTCTGATTGCCAAACTAATGTCATGTGCACTGTTGCTGTATGTCTTTGTAGATTGTCTGGCTGTATGGTGACAGAGGAAAGCTGTGGTTATGTGTCTTCAGCTCTGAGTTCAAACCCCTCACACCTGAGAGAGCTGGATCTGAGCTACAATCACCCAGGGGATTCAGGAGTCAAGCTGCTCACTGATAAACTGGAGGATCCAAACTACAGACTGGAAAAACTCAAGTATGTAGAGCATAAAGAGTTGATTAACCTGTTAACCTGCAACCCCACTTTTAGAAAAATTCCCAGAAATGACATACCCAAACTGAAACAGATACAGTTCATGAACCCTTTGCACTAAAAGCACAAGTATGATCTCATTTGAAAACTGACACCTGGCAGTTTATTGTAAATGTAGAATTAATTATTGTCATAATGAATTTTTTTTTATAAATGGCTTCAAAGTTTTGTAAAGTTATTAGAAATGTATTTTTATGAAATGTATTTTATCCTCATGAAAATAAAATTGAAGTTGGCACTGTAGCAATCTAGAAATGCACTACAGCTAAAGCCACGTCCAAACATTTTATATTTAAAATCTGAAGATGGTACATCTAAAACTCTGTATTTAGTTAAATGTTTTTCAAAATCATGTCATATGACTTTATTTTGATTAGACTCTAAAATGCTACTGATGTTTAGTCATCTTCTAAGCATCCATTCAGTCTTTTGTCTCTATTGTTTTGTGGTGCAAACGAGCCCCTTTCAGTGTCAGTCTCCCCCATGCACACATTCACACCTCTCCAGCCTGGTTATGGCTCTAAATATGCATTTATTTTGTCTGCATTATAGTTACTAACGACTGGCTATTCACAGGCTATTCATAGGGTTTCAATCCCTAATTTCTTTTATCAAAGTTCTTAATTTTTTTCTCAAATGCCCTTCTTGAATAAAGAAACATTTCAGTAACATTTCAGTTCACTATTTAGAAAAAAATCATAAAAGAATAACAGTTAGGTGGCAGGTGCACCCAGGGCTAGCTAGCATGTTAGCTTAGCACACCATCAATACACGACAATATATGAGATTAAAACCATGTTTGTGCTCCAAACTTTATAACGCAAGTCGAGTGTTTTAAATAATCTTCTGTGATCTAATTTGGCTTCAGATAAAAAAAAATCAGACAGAAAATATATTATTTTATAGTATTCTGCACGATGATAAAGTCTATATAGATTAGCATTACATTATAAATATAATCTATTATTATGAAAATACCTGGCATGTCTCGAAGAACACAGGCAGATCAAATATCATTGCAATCATGTTTATTGTCTTCAAAACATCTATATCTGCATGTTACAGTGATCTCTGTTAGCTCTGTGTGTGTTCGAGGCTTCCTGGAATGTCACATGATCATGGCTCTTCTTCATGTTCCATATATGGATTATTACTGTGCATATAGCGCCCTAAGGCTATTGGTATGAATTGAAAACACAGTAAAACTGTCATGATGTGGTTTTGTGTCCTGTCATGTTTAGTGGTTCCTGTGTCTGTCTATTAGTCATCCCAGGTGTTTCCCATGAACCACGCCCCCTTGTTATCCTGTCTAGCTCGTTTACCCCTGTATTTAAGCCCTGTGTTTCAGCCTGTCTTTGTAAGTTCTTGTTAGACTGTTTTTGTGTCTACAGTTACGCTGTTGTTCGGTTGTTCTGTTCCTGTGTTCTTGTCCTAGTTTGTTCAAGTTTACAATCTAATTATTAAAGTGTGCTGCAACTGGATCTTGCTTCATCTGTGCCTCAACCAACACACACCTGAACGTAACAGAAGAACTCACCAAACCTAGATCCAGCAGCCATGCCTACCTGGAGTCCTGATGTCCAGATCATCCGTCTTCACCAAGAGAATCGCGCCATCGAGGATTATGTCGCAGAATTCCTCGAGCTGGCACATCTTGCACAAATGAGCATCCAGTGCTTGATGATCTTCTTCCGCGGGGGATTATCGGAACCACTCCGGTCTCTGATGCCCGAACCTGATCCGCACGGGTCTTTAGAGAGGTTCCGTCCAGCTGGCCCTGTTGTGGAGCGGTTCCTTGTTTACTGTGGGCGAGGAGGGGAAGAAGCTCCCTGAACCCGCAGTGTCCCCTCAGACAGCGCTCAAGCCAGCCACCAGATCGGTCTATGGCCGCACAGGACCGATCTCCAGCGTGGCCGATCCTCCGTTAATGTCTGCACGTGCTGCCAGGAAGACCGTTCCTGTCACATCTGCCGATCCAGAGATGCTTAACGTCAGTCCTGCCGATCCAGAGACGCTTCACATCAGTCCTGCCGAGCCAGAGCTTCACGTCAGTCCTACCGAGCCAGAGCTTCACGTCAGTTCTGCCGAGCCAGAGCTTCACGTCAGTCCTGCCGAGCCAGAGACTGTTCACGTCACGTCCGCCGATCCAGAGACTGTTCACGTCACGTCCGCCGATCCAGAGCCTGAGCTTCACGTCACGTCTCCCGATCCAGTGCTCCACGCCAGTCCAGCAGAGCCAGAGCCAGTCGCCTGCCCGCCAGAGCCAGTCGCCTGCCCGCCAGGGCCAGATCCAGTCGCCTGCCCGCCAGAGCCAGAGCCAGTCGCCTGACTGCCAGAACCAGAGCCAGTCGCCTGCCCGCCAGAACCAGAGCCAATCGTCTGCACAGTCGAATCAACTCCCTCTTCACCGCTGGTCCCGTCCAGCACAGAGCCTTCACCGCTGGTTCCGTCCAGCTCAAAGCCCTCTTCGCCGCTGGTTCCGTCCAGTTCAAAGCCCTCTTCGCCGCTGGTTCCGTCCAGCTCGGAGCCCTCTTCGCCGCTGGTCCCGTCCAGCTCAGAGACCTCTTCGCCGCTGGTCCCGCCCAGCTCAAGGCCCTCTTCGCCGCTGGTCCTGCCCAGCTCAAGGCCCTCTTCGCCGCCGGTCCTGCCCAGCTCAAGGCCCTCTTCGCCGCTGGTCCTGCAGAGCCCTCTTCGCAGCTGGTCCCGTCCGGCCCAGAGCCCTCATCGCCGATACAGTTCCCAGCACAGCCATGGCCGCCCGATGGACGGTCGTCTCCGCACTGGCCGCCCGATGGATGGTCGTCTCCTCCCTGGCCTCCTGAAGGGTCGTCTCCTCCCTGTATTTAAGCCCTGTGTTTCAGCCCTGTCTTTGTGAGTTCTTGTTGATAAATGACTCTTGCGCCCGACGCAAATCTAAAATGGGTTAGTCTGAAGTAGCTTCATTATTCATAGGTGTGGTTTGGGCGTAACGTGAAATAAACCAATCAGAGTGACATCTCACATTCCCTTTAAGAGCAGGCACGCTTGTTTCAAAGCGGATTGCTATTATAACAGCGGATTGCTATTATAACGGCACATTTGCCAGGCGCGCCAGGAGCGTTCACGGCCGAGGAGACCGTAAAACACAGAGAAGTGACGTTGGGGATGGAGAAACACACCCAAATTAACTTCGGTTAAACAGGCGTATGATAATTTGGGTAAATGTGTAAGCTAGATGTATGCTTTTATAATTATCTATCTATCTATCTATCTATCTATCTATCTATCTATCTATCTATCTATCTATCTATCGTAATAATGTATGATTTGCAAAAATTAAAACTGCTGCTTCTGTGTAGATGAGAGAATCAAAGTGTATGCACGTTGTGCACTCGCTACATTGATTATGGCCAAGCATGCGCCCTTAAAATAGCATATAATAACATGCGCAACGCGCCACTGACTTTAAACTATTTTTCTTCGGTCAGTGGCGGAATTGTTTTCTAAACCTGCAAAATAGCATGAGGGAACGTTTGCGCCGGAACACGCCTCCTCTTTGCGCTGAACTGCCCCCGGGAGCGCAAGTGTATTTCTTAGTAAACCGACGTGCGTCTGTGGAAGGAAAAGTCCGCTTGTGTTGTTATTTTGAGTGCTGGACAACATTTTATGAAAGACTCTAAGTTTTATGTTTGTATGTTGTTTATGTGAAATTTTCTGTGCTGCCATTTTGGCCAGGACTCCCTGGAAGAAGAGATTTTATATCTCAATGGGACTATCCTGGTAAAATAAAGGATAAATAAATATATATATATATATATATATATATGACAGGATATGTCCATATATGGGAGTTTTATGACAGGATATGTCCATATATATATATATGGGTTTTATGATAGGATATGTCCATATATGGGGGTTTTATGACATGATATGTCCATATATGGGAGTTTTATGACAGGATATGTCCATATATGGGGGCTGTATGACAGGATATGTCCATATATGGGGGTTTTATGACACCAGGTGATATGTGACCTTTGACCATGTATGTTTCTGGTGTGTTTATGGTGTTTATGACTGCAATCTGCCTGTGTGGCAAGGAGGTGAATGTTTTTCAGGGGTGTTTTTATTATAGCTGGATAATGAAATTATGAACATGAAGAGATCTGTCATGGATTTGGTTTTCAGATGGTGTTGCAGCCATAATGTCTGGGGAGAGAATAAAAATGGGGGATTGAGTTTAAGAAATAAAACTCATTGTTGGTAATAAATCAAAACATGTAAAATATATTTATATATAGGTTTAAGCTTTCAAAGTGAACTCCGCAGCTCTTTGAATTTTTGTGAGCAGAAGAAATGTTACAAATTAGCTTTTAAAAAATAAAAGCATTGCTGATAAATAAACCATATAAAATATATGAAATAAGACAACATTTATTTAAGTATAAATATTTTTAAAGTTAGTTTTAATCTTTTAAACACCATGTTGAAGACTCTGTTTGACGATGTCCTTTTCCTCAATGAGTTTAAGAAATAAATCCATTAGGCTATTGTTAAATTAAATAAAAACATATAAAATATATATGAGATAAGAATACAATTATCAAGTATAAGCATTTTAATCTAATACTGGTACACAATAATATACTGACTTGTACAGATAAATAAAACATAAAATAGTGAATAATAGCTCATATTATTTGAAATAAGACGTTAAATTATCAAGTATTTTAAAGGTAGTTTTAAACATGTGTTGAAGTGAACTTACCATCGGTGAAATTAGGCGGTCTCTGTGTCTCTGGTTAAAATAACAGAACAAAATAACAGAGCAGAAGAGATGTTTGCTCTCCGTTTGCTAAATTGAAAATGAAGATTGTTTCCATCATGGCAGGATATATCCATTACTACTCTTATCCATTGATTGTTATAAGTTAAATTGTCCCCCATCCTGTTGTTCTTGGAGAACGCGTGAAAGAAATAGGCCCCCAAAAATGACACCTCAATTCTGACACCTTTTGAAGATCAGATTTATTTTTCTAACATTTAAACTTAGAACACATTATTAGAACACCCGATGACTTTGAATACACATACATGACAGCTTAATGATTTTTTATATTTTCGTGCATTTATTTAAAGACTACATGTACCATAATATAAATTCTCTTGAGTGTTTCTCAGAGTGACAGAGCTGTGTGTTTTTAGCTAAAATGGCGTGACAGCACAGCCGTGGGGGTTCCATAGACATAATGATTTTGTACTGTAACTGTATATTCTACCTGTATACCTAAACACTACCCTCACAGAAAACTTTCTCCGTTCTTTAAATTTTCAAAAATATAAATAAATATAATTTATAAGGTGTTTTGCTCATGGGACACATTTTGCTCAGGTCAAAAATATCTGAACCATACACAAACTTTATTAGGTGTGCAATTATTTTCCAGGAAATGCACAGCTAAAGTAGTTCCAGGCAGGTCTAGACACACACATACACACACACACACACACACACACACACACACACACACACACACACACACACACACACACACACACACACACACACACAAACAAACAAACAAACAAACAAACATTCACATGCAGCTGTGCCCCACAACTTTATCAAAAATAGTTTTGCAACTGAAAAGCTACATGATATTTCTCTGAATTCATAAATACATCCAACATGTCTAAATCATTTAAGACCTCTATAATGAAGAAATGATGGTTGCACCTTCTAACTGTTTCTCTGGTGTCTCTTTTTTGTGGCTCTGTGAGGAAAGAGAAAATGAGCAAATGTATACAAAGGAAAGAGAAAATAGATACAATTACACACACACTGGCTACACACTAAACTTCCTTAAGAATAGAATTCACAACTACTGAGCATTATTTCATTTATGATTGTTCATAAGCAGTGTGTCTCAGAAAGCACAGTTATTGCGTATTTTTAAACATTAAAATTTATTATATTATATTTTCACATAAAACCGATCAAGTCTTGCTGCTGATATTTATTTCATTAGAATTCTGTTTGAGCCAGGTATACTGCCTAATCCCTGGAAAACTGTCTCTCCATAAATCAGTAAAACTATGATAATTAATTAAAGACCTAAGTGCTTCAGCCGAACAAGCATGAGGTTCCTCATGATTCCTATTCACAGCTTGATCTAAAGTACAGTTAAAATCTAGCCTGGCTAACGTCAGACCTCATCTCATTGAGACGTGGTCTGTGAACCACATGTTCATTTTCTCGTATTTGAGGCGCGGTTTACGAATGCTCAGAGCCGTTTATTGGGCGCTACAAATGTCTATCAAATGCGCCTGTACGTAGCTCATAGCCAATTGTTTCAATTATACCAGATGACGTATATAGAGTGACAGAAATTCGACGAGGAAGAAGATGATGGGTCAGAGATTTATGTGTACACGATGGCGTTCAGCGACTATTTCCGTTTGTGATCAAGTTCCTCTAAAGTAGCTTTTCTCATGGCAATGGCACATGATTCATTGAAAAGCCTCAGACTTGGAAAAAACATTACAATTTTTGGTCTCCGTTGATTTTTTGTAGAATCAAGAAAATGATTCAACTGTTCAACCGTATAGTAGGATACATTTGTTTTAGAAGTGGAACTTCCTTGAGAGGTTGCATCAATACTGTCTCCACAACTATCTGAGTATTCACTGTCAGAATCATAAAGAGAGCGTCCATCATGTTCCAAACCATCTCTAGAATCATTTTTTATACCCAGAGGAATCATCTTCATTAAACCGACGATTTCGCTGTAACGCGTAAGAATGCGTTCAAGCATATCGTTGGGAATAAACGGCGGGACATTTGAAAGAAAAACCTTTTTTGAAAGGTTGGACAGCGGTAGTACAGGAATGAGAGTATCTCTCACTGATACACCACACTCAACTAAATGATCCACCACAGTTAACTCCTTCAGAAAGATAACAATAGCCGGTAACACTTTAGAATACTGTTCCTTCATTAATGAATAATTAAACAGGAACAAACGAGTAATGTATTATTAACATTCTAGTAACTACTATTAACTAACAAGAAACTCTGATAGCGCTCAGATGAATGTAGTAGTTCATTATTAGCTAATCACTATTACTATTTTTTTCATACCTCCCAGAGAACTACTATCTACAGGTTCATAATTAACATGAATAACGCATAATTTATAATAAAAGGTAATGGTAACCCACTAGTAATGACTCAAGTATTACTACATCATTCTAAAGGAACTACTAATTATTTGGATCAGTATCTAAAGTGAAAAACATAATAACTACCTAATATTGACTGAAGTCATTGTAAGCTTTTGAGATTTTTGTAAGATTTTGAATGGCAATTCCTTCCAATGGATTTGGTAACACTTCAGTCATTACTAGTGTGTTCCCATGATCTTCACTTTAGAATACTGATCCAAATAATTAGTAGTTCCTTTAGAAAGATGTAGTAACACTTGATTCATTACTATCCAAAACCTTACAAAAGCCTTACAAGCTTACAATGACTTCAGTCAATATTAGGTAGTTATCATGTTTTTCACTTTAGAATACTGATCCAAATAATTATTAGTTAAAATTATGTGTGTGTGTGTGTGTGTGTGAGAGAGAGAGAGAGAGAGAGAGAGAGAGAGAGAGAGAGAGAGAGAGAGAGAGAGATAATGACCACATCCTCAATAACACCATGTTTGATTCCTCATCGAATATCACACCAAGAAACAGCTACGATACTTCAGTGAACATTAATGGAAAACAAATGTTAAAAGGTTTAGGATTATACATCATTAACGGCAAAACTCGTGGAGATACATTAGGTAGATTCACTTACTGCTCCAGATTAGGAACCAGTGTGGTTGATTATTCAATAACAGATATTGATCAAAGCTTTATTAATGCCTTCACAGTCAGACCTCAGCTCCCGATTTCTGATCTCTGCCAAACTGTGCTCTATCTGAAAGCCCCATGTCAAATAACTAAAACTGCTCCACTTGAATCTGAAAAACTGATTCCTTTGAAACATAAACTCAAATGGAATCAATCCAACTCAGAACAATTCAAAGAAAATATGAACAGCCCTACTATATTAAAAATGCTGGATGAATTTATGTCCACTGATTTCAGTTTAGATGTTAATGGAATAAGTTCAGCAACAAAAAACTTAAATTACATATTCAAAACATTGATGACTCTATCTAACATTAAACATCAAAGCAAACATAAAACAAATCGACAGAGAATGAGAAAGGATGTCTGGTTCGATGATGAATGTGCCGGTCTCAGACAAGAACTCAGGAGACTTTCCAACAAAAAGCACAAAGATCCGTCCAGCCAGACATTACGGCTTTCTTACTCAGACTGTCTGCAAAATTACAAAAGACTTTTGTGGAACAAAAGAGAAAGATATTTTAAAACCAAAATTGAAGAAATTGATGATTTAATAGATCAAAACACTTTCTGGAACCTATATAAAAAACTCGAAAACCCCAAATTAGAGATGTCACTCTAGAATGGCACAATTTGGAAATCTTACTTTGAACATCTGTATCAAAAAACTGAACCTTCTGACCTCAACCAACCTCAGAGTAAAATGAAGAAAACACTAGAAGACTTAGAGAAAACAATTAAAAATGCATCCATTAGATAAATCTATAACAATATCTGAAATATTAGAACATATTACAGTTTTTTCCAATTGCTAAAACACAATTTTGCAAACTAGGCTGGTTTTATCAAAATACTTAACACAATTTACAAAACCACACACCCAAACTGCAAAATACCTCATATATCCTTGATCAAAAATGAAGCACTGCAACCAAAACTACACATAGCAATATCAAAATCAAACTTTTGCATGAAATGGCACACACTTCATTCATATTACCAGATTTCTGTCTAACCAACTACACACTGTTGGGCATAATGAAAAGCACTCTCATCTTTAGTATGCTTTGCCATAATACTAAAATAGTTCAAATTGTAGAAAATTCTTCAGATTGTTACAGTTTTTCTCAGTCGCTTTGGTGCATTTCTCACATCACTATTTACATTTGCACCACAGTTAATGCAGTTCTCAAAACAATTAGTACAAACTGCAAAACCTAGCTGATAACCTTCAAAAGTGTGTCACTTGCTCAAAATGGAGAGCTCATTCCTCAAAAGCAAGTATTTGTGTCAATGAAAGTGTCAGTGTCATCAGGATGAAAAGTCCTGACACCATTGTTATGAACAAGATAGTCAAATGGCTTAGTCATGTTTTCATTATGACAGTTTACTCTGTAAATGTTTTCCAATGCAAAAAAGTCAGATCTTGGTGACACTACCTGAAAATGCTCAAGACAGCACTATATACTATATGCACAGCCATTTGAAAAATACAGTAAAGTTACACATTACTGTATTTAGTGAGGTAACTGAGTAAAAGACACTGAATATGTATGTTTCACATTTTTACTGCATATGCTCTTTGCAATTCTAATTTGTTCACAGCATTGTGCAAAAGAACAAATACACCATTATTTACAACAAACATAAACTCCCTTTGGGTAGAGCTGTGCACAACTGTAAACAATATTGCAGTACATATTGGAACTGAACATACAACATACATAGTACTGTAATCATTCATGCACATCCAGACGCTCCTCTCTGTCTGACCAAATAATTTCATCTACATCACAGCGAATATTAGGAGACATTTTCAAGAAAAAAAAAAGATTTAAAAAAATGTGTAAAATTTGCTCGACAGATTTTGACAACTAGTTCAACATTTTTGTATGTAATGACTCAAGCAATGAAATGAGGACTATTAGTTTTATATGGAATGACTATTCAGCATTCACAAGTATAGATAATTTTGACTGACATGACATAAGCAAATTATATTGTTATAAACAGCAGAGAGTTGTATGAAAGCAATTGATGCATGTCCAAAAGCATTTGCAATTTGTTGGAAGGAATGTGAAACTGCTACTATGATGTGCACAAATGACTAAATGCTGTGGAGGTTGAACTAACTGTTGTGCAAATGTAAATAGTGATGTGAGAAATGCACCAAAACAACTGAGAAAAACTGTAACATGCACAGAAATATTTGCAGATACACACACATGCTGTTGAAACATTTATTTTTTTTATTTTTCACCAAACAAGTCATTGCAACATATGCACAGCAGAGATATTTACATTGGACTGAACAAAAATATGCTCACAAAAAAACAGTAAACTGAAAAAGATTGAAGTGTTAACAATTAAGCATAGAGGTGTTTGGTCAGGTGACACATGTATTGGCCAATTAGCTCATGTAGTGTCATTTTGAATGGCAGTGTCTTGAAATGGCAAACATGTGAATTTATGTCAGATTGTTGTGTCTTATGCAGAGAACCATGTTCAGTGCATTTGAAAAGTGCCATTTTGAATTGCAAAATGTGTGTAAAGCAGAAAATGTGTTTAGACTTTTGGAGACTTGAGAAGAGGTTTTGCTAGCCTGGGAAAACCCAGACAACTTCCGGCAAATTTAGATTTGCTCTGCAAGTTAGTCTTGCAAAGAGCTCATTCAAGTCCATATCTAGCCTATCCAATTGACCGTTCGCAAAGACCCGCCCCCCTTAGTTACTGTTGTTATGTCCGACAAGCAACGCCGTTCTCACGCCACAGGCCACACCTTGTTCTCACGCAGTGAAAAATGCATCGCGTTGACAACACGCTGACAGACAGGACAGACCAGGTTACTTTTCGGTTACGTTTGATATTAAACATATTAAACAAAGTCTCACCTTTCAAATTTGGTCATTTTTTAAAAGAAATTTAAACAATAAATACCGTTTTGTTGCTCTTTAATGTGCCGTGACAGATCGCTGTAGAGCATCAGTTAAAGCTGCTCGTGAACCGATCATCTCTTCCTTCTAGTTCATTTATAGTCTCAAATAAACGTGAACAAAAATAAGAAGGAATGTTGTTTTAACCATGGAAAGGCGTCAGTACACTCTGTTTTTCAAGTTCAAATCCTCCTATGTTAATCTACTAACTCTCCTGACTGCTTTGTCGGACAAAATGGCGGATGGCGAAGTATGATTGAAGTCAGATCACCTGTCAATCAAGCTCCCTGCGAAGGGTCAATTGCGCCCAGAGGAATTTGAGCGACGTCCACGCCAACGTCCGTTGGTGAAGCGCACCAACTTTTAAAAGCATTATTATATTCAAATTGCAAACACATGAGGACAGTCTCCATGAAAGACCCACTGGCAGATGAACGTGCTACTACATTTCTCTCCGAAACGGTTGGAAATTAAATTAGATTTAATAGAGGATTTTAACTGTGACAAGATGATTGACAGGGCAGTTTACATGACGGGATGCACACGACAGATCCGTCCGATAAAGATGATGAAGTAGTATACATTCAAAAGTAAATACATTTTCTTCACAAAAAGAGTACATACTTTTATGGCGTAGTGTAACTTAGGCGAATTTGGACGCAGCATATGGCTTTACACATGACGATCGCTCTGATTGGTTTTAGGAGTTTTAGGTCTATCCAATTGCGCCCAGAGGCATTTGAGCGACGTCCGTTGGTGACGCCCCTTTGGAAATGATTTGTCTATGGAGCTTTGCCAGACCATAACTCAGTTACTACTAATGCTGCGTTCACACCAAACGCGAATATGCGTCTGGCGCGAGTGATTTCAATGTTAAGTCAATGGTAAGACGCATTTACGCGCGTCTGGAGGTCTAGTTCGCACGAATGGCACGAATTGAGCGTCTGGTGCGTTAAGCGCGTTGCGCGCGAATGATTTTATTAGTGCTATTTGTGCATTCACGCGTTTGACGCGAATTCGGGTCTGCCGCCCAAGTTGAAAAATCTGAACTTCTGCGTCAATTCGCGCCGCGTTAACCAATCAGGAGCCTGCTTGCTGCTGTCACGTGGTGAACTGAGAGTTTATAATGTTATTTTATGTTTGGCCTCAATATTTTGTAATATGACTAAAATGCACAACAAAGCAAATCTTTCACATAAAAAACTCGATTTCAATATGAGAGATACTCATTTGTATTGAATGGTATTTATTCCATATCTATTCTAGATTATATGAAACTTTAATCTAATGTAAAGACAACAAACACAATTTAGTGTATAAAAACTTTTCAAAAAATCACAGGACAGGTTTCACTTTTGGAGGCTGGCTCCATTTATTGTCAAAACAAAAATAAATGACAGATTAGGTGTGGGAGAGGGTGAACCTCGCGCCGGGCTGTACAGCGCAGGCTCGTCAGGCAGAGACCACTCGAGGCCGAGGCTTTATACGGCCCCCGGATTTCGCCTTTGACGCGCGTAAATTTCGCTTCAAACTTTTGATTTTACACGCGTCAATTTCGCTCTTGACGCGCGAATGCACACAAAGTGGTCACGTGTATAACTAGACGCGGCAGGCGCGAATTTAGACGCATATTCACGTTTGGTGTGAACGCAGCATGAGAATGGTCTGGTTTTAACCAGGCTAAGGTTTTGCTCTATGTGTGTTACAATATGTTATATATTGTCAGAAGGATGTGACAGACCATGTATGGTTGAACTGTGAGTCCTGTGTATTTGACGTCATTGAGATGCGCGAGCACGTGAAGTAAAGTGAAAGCACTGAGAAGCATGCGGTTGTGAGATTCTTTTATTTATATAAAAATAGAGAGATTGACAGAGAGAATCAAGCTTAACATGGTGGCAGCGGTAAAGTACGATATAAAAGTGAAATATTAAGTTTGCTATCAAGAAAGCAACTGCGAGAGACGAGGTCCGATCATGGAGGGTGCGTTCGGATTGAAACCGCCAGCAAATTTTGACTGGAATGCCACGTGCATACCCAAAGCTTGGAAAGCGTGGGAAGAGGAGTTTTCCCTGTACATGGATTTGTCGCTTACAGACGCGGACAACAAAACGAAGGTAAAAGTTTTCCAATATCTAATCGGAGAAACAGGAAGAGAACTGTGTAAGACGCTGAGCGCGGCGTTGCCGGCTGACGGCGAGCTGACGCTGGAATGGCTGTTAACCGCGTTCAGAAATCATTGCAATCCAGCACCGAATGAAACTGTGGAAAGATACAAATTTTTCTCCAGAAATCAGAACTCAGGCGAAACGTTTGACAAGTATGTTACTGACTTGAAAGTGCTGGCTGACACATGCAATTTTGGATCGGCGAGAGATTCTCTGATTAGAGACAGAATAGTATGCGGCATAATGAACTCGCACGTGAGAGAACGCCTATTAAGAGAGACGGACCTGACACTTGAGAAATGTGTGAGGATATGTAAAGCATCAGAACTGTCAAAAGAGAATGTGATGACTATTGAGGGTCAGAAATCGGAAGTACACGCAGTTCAGAGAGTTAGACAGGCCCAGAGTGCAAAACAAACACAACCAGCTAAGTGCAAATTCTGTGGAAAACAGCATGAGTGGAAAAAACAGAGTTGCCCTGCTTACGGAAAGCAGTGCAGGAAATGTGGCAAGCTGAACCATTTTGCATCCACATGCAAAACAAAAGAGAAAATGCGAAAAGGAATACACAGTGTTGCAGAAATGGAAGAAGAACCGTATCAAGAAATCCTAAGCCTTAGTTCACAAGAGGACAAACATGAAAAACAACTGTTTGCAACCATGCTGATAGGTGAGAGGCCAGTAAAATTTCAACTAGACTGCGGAGCCAGTTGCAACGTCATACCCATTCAACTGTTAAACCCTGACACAGTAATGGAAAAGACTGAACAGATTCTGGTCATGTATAACAAGAGCACTTTGAAACCCATAGGGAAGTGCAGAATAAAAATAAGAAATCCCAGAAACAGAAAACTTTATCGTCTGGAGTTCATTGTAGTGGAGGAAAGCTCATCAGTGCCCCTGCTAGGAAACAAGGCTGTACAAGCAATGGATCTGGTAAGAATACAGCATGAAAACATTATGGCAATTGATGATATTGTTACCACAGAGAGATGCAAAGAAAACGAAACGTGGGACAAGAAAGACATATGTCACGGGGTGACAAATAAGCCCGGGACTATCCCTGCTAGAGAAATGTCCCCGCTGAGATTTGGGAAGCGAAACACCGTCCCAAAGCCTGGGTGAGTGCCTGTCGCTATGGTAACCTAGTGGCGGATTGACAGCAGGTGTGGGTAATTTGCACTGAGCGTTTGAATGGGGCCACACTAGCTCATGAGAGTATAAAAAGTCAGAGGAAGAGAAAGTGAGGGTGGTTCTTCCCCGCGGGGGTTGTGAGAGAGAGACGCGCAGCACGTGAGCGGCCGTGGCCGCGGTCGCGGCGGGAGGCCGCGGGAGAGAGAGGCACGAGCAGAGAGGGACACGACGAGAGTGAGAGGTGAGGCGCGCAGCACGTGAGCGGCCGTGGCCGCGGTCGCGGCGGGAGAGAGAGGATGAGAGAGAGACAGACGAGAGAGACAGATGGGAGAGCCAGAGAAAACTTCGGCTGGATTGCGGGCGGAAGCCGTGGTACACTGAGTCTGTTGAATTGCAGTTTTTATTGTAGAAATGAGCACGAGTGAAACCTTACAGTGTGTGGTGGAAATGTGAGTGTGGGAATTGTTTCTGCTGTTCACTCGCAATCACAGCTGTCTGTTCCTCCCTCTGTCTGAGTCCAGTGAAGAGCCTGCTAATGCTGTGAGTTACACGTGTCTATTCCTCTCCCTGCCTGAGTCCAGTGAACAGCCGGCTAATGCTGTGCTGAGATACGCAAAGAGCTCGCTGAAGAAGAGAACGCGGAAGCTGTGAATTATGTTCATTACTCTCTCTGTCTGAAGGTGCTGAGAAACGCGAAGAGCTCGCTGAAGAAGAGAATGCGGAAGCTGTGGATTATGTCCTTTCCTCTCTCTGTCTGAAGGTGCTGAGAAACGCGAAGAGAACGCTGAAGAAGAGAACGCGGAAGCTGTGAATTATGTTCATTCCTCTCTCTGTCTGAAGGTGCTGAGAAACGCGAAGAGAACACTGAAGAAGAGAACGCGGAAGCTGTGAATTATGTTCATTCCTCTCTCTGTCTGAAGGTGCTGAGAAACGCGAAGAGAACACTGAAGAAGAGAACGCGGAAGCTGTGAATTATGTTCATTCCTCTCTCTGTCTGAAGGTGCTGAGAAACGCGAAGAGCTCGCTGAAGAAGAGAACGCGGAAGCTGTGAATTATGTTCATTCCTCTCTCTGTCCGAAGGTGCTGAGAAACGCAAAGAGATGCATGAAGAGAATGCCGAAGAGACTTTTAAAAACTTTTTATTTATTTAATAAAGAACATTTATTTTTAATTCTGTGTCTGTCTCCTTTGTGTCCACGGTCAGCTCCTCAGGGGCGGCACGCAAGCGAAGGGGTGGGCGGCCCGCTGGCGCTCCACCCCGACCTGTGACACATACAACGAGAGTATGCTGATGTATTTGAGGGAGATGGATGCCTGGAAGGGAAATATAATCTCGAGGTGGATCCTGAAGTTAAAACGTTGAGGCTTCCAAAGCGCAGAGTTCCGGTGGCACTAATGAAACATCTAAAAGACGAACTAGGAAGCCTGGCAGAGAGAGGCATCATAGCTCAGGTAGAAAAGAGCACAGATTGGATTAGCAGCATGGTGGTGGTGAAGAAACCAAGTGGGAAATTAAGAATTTGTATTGACCCAAGACCACTAAACAAAGCACTTAAGCGTCAACACTTCCCCCTTCCTACCATAGACGATGTTCTCCCGGATCTGACCAAGGCGAGAGTTTTCACAGTGTGTGATGTAAAGGACGGATTCTGGCATGTAAGGCTTTCAGAAGAGTCAAGTTGTGTGTGTGTCTTACTACTTTCGCTACTCCGTTTGGCAGGTATAGATGGATCAGAATGCCCATGGGGATCAGCCCGGCTCCAGAAGTTTTCCAGCACAGGTTGACTCAGGCGTTGGAGGGGCTCCCAGGGATCCGGATAATAGCAGATGACATCCTCATCTG
>NC_138224.1:49762422-49829922 GCF_964197995.2 Scardinius erythrophthalmus
AGAGAGAGGAAATATGAGACACAATGAGACTCACTGAAACATGTCTGGATGATACGAGCAAAACTAGACTTTCAACTCTAAACTCAGTTTAAGACATTCAGAGATGCTTTATCTCAACTTCTCCATCTGTTCATAACATGTGTAGAGACCTAGAAAAAATGTTTTGGGTTTTCTAAATGTATACCTGTCACTTATCTTCTTTATAAATAAGATAATTTAATTATTTGCATTTGGGCCAGAAATTGTATTCATCCGCAAACAAAGTGTTGATGGACTTTTGTTTTTTTGTCTCTAATGTTCATATGAGACATGTTTATAAAAGTTTTTTTTTCCAAATATGTGTGTGTAAATGAAAACAAATCATAAATGGTTTCATTTAATTGGGTTTTCTGAGAGCGTCAGTCTGACGATGAGAACTGTGGACTTTGACCTCTGGAAAAGTTCGGTGTGCAGGGGATGAGAGAGGAAATGCAGTTTTTTTCTTCTCTCGCTCTCTCGCGGATGAGTTGCAGTTCGGCTGACAGACAGCTGAGAGAAATCAATGTTCATGGACATTTTTGAGTGCCGTTTGGTGATGAACGTTAGCGCGAAAGATTGGTGTGAACTGTGAAAGTGTCACAAATAAGTTTGCAGCACGAAAAAACGAACATTTCGAGAGAGTTCGGTGAGAGACATTTCCGTTTCGCGTGAGGAGGAGATCTAGCACGAGGATCACACGTGAGAGAATCCCTGTTATTTTCTATCTTTATGTTGATTTGTTTTATTAGATTTAGATTGTGAAATCACCCGGAAGATTATTCCCGAGTTTAATTTCTTGAGTGCAGTGTTGCAGTTTAAGTTATAATAAGTTTGTAAGTCGTTTGAAATCCGGAAGAAAATACCCGTGTTTTATTTGGTTAATTTTGGGTATAAGCTTTGCAGTGGTCTATCTAGTTGAGAGTGCACGTGTGTGTTTATTTTTCTTTAACACTGAGAGATCGTCGGAATCGGGAGATCTATGTTGATTTTCGCGGTGGCATCCAACCAATTCGAGGAGGGAGGAGTTCATTGAGATCCACTCAAGCGTCGTGGTGGGACGTGTCATCATGGATGCTGTTTATCATCTCGGCGAGGAGTAAGGATTCAAGGTTACTTTTCTACAACTGGAATTCTTGTTGTCCTGATTCGTGAGTAGCCTACTCTGGTTTTGCATCAAAGAGCTCCAACTAGCGCGCCATCTGTGTACTGAAAATCCCAGCTGGGTAAATTTTGAGTATTGCACTGACAATTTATTTTATTCTTTTTTGGGGTTATATTGATTCATTGTTGTGACTCTGTGAATTGAATTATTTGGTAATTCAAAGAGAAACAAAAGAGAAAAGAGTTCCGGAGAAGAATAAATACATGTTTATTGATCTGCCATAATTTTGTGTGATTTCCTGTGGAAAGAACTGAGTTGTTAATAGGTTTTTTTTTTTATCTAGCCTAACAGTAAACACAGTAGGGGTTTATTTATTTATTATTTTCAGAAAAGAAGAAACATAAATCTGACACTATTGAGTGAAAATCTGACAATCTGGGTTAATGTTGTACTGTGACTGAAGAGAATGTGCCTTTACCGGGGTAGTGGGTAAATTCAAGATCCCCTAGACAGATTTCTAACTTGTGAGCCATAAGATTCTACCCGGCGGGAGGGCTACACATGATTCACACACACACACACACACACACACACACACACACACACGGAACATGATTTGGGGCATGATTCCTCTGCTGTGGGTTATGTGTGTGTTATTAAACATGATTAATCTGCTTTGGGTTATGTGTGTGTGTTATTAAACATGATTCATCTGCTTTGGGTTATGTGTGTGTTATTAAAGACGCTTCTGCTGTAATATATTGAATACTGTACTAAACTGTTTGTGGGGGTTTCTGGATTGATCTTTATCTTTTTATTATTAATCTTGTTTTCTCTCTCTCTTATTTTCTCTCTCTATTGCTGTGATAATAAGACATATTCAAGAGAATGAATCAATATGACTGTTCGATAGAAGGATTGGACTGTAATAGGTGATGGTTTATTATTTCTGGCTTTCCTCAATGGGGTGTCGATCAGAACACACTGGATTGAATCAGTTCCATGCAAAGGTGGTTTATTGTTGACAGTTTTGGCTATGCACAACACAGCAGTACACAGGTTGCTCAAAGTATTTAGATGTGCGTGTTTGTGGTCTACAAAGGGAAAGAAATAAAGATATATATATTAACAAATGTCTCTAGTATTATTATACAAACATTACTTCCAAATCTACATTTCTCAAATAAAGAATTATCAGGTTCGATTCTATATTAAATAAAGAAATCAATATACAAGCAATGAAAATATGCAACACCGCCACCCGGTGGTCAGAAATGGCATAACATTCAAAACTGAAACTAAATCTGAGGTAATTTAAATGAACGGCACATAATCATAAAGATCGCGTCCTTAAACTCGAAATAACAAGAGTTTCAAATACTAATATAACGATCACACATACATATGTACAATCAAACACTGGGTGCAATATAAATATGATAAATTGCAAGTAATATCGAACATAAACGGCACATTCGCGAGCCCTCAACCTCACGCGATTAACGGATTCATCTCTCTTAAACATGCATCACTTTATGAAAGTATGACATCAAGGCTTTACAGCTCCTTAACAAGTATTGATCACCAAACTAGGTAAACAGTCAACTTACATATATTTATTGACGCACTTTCACACACAGTCTTGCTTGTACGGTCCGGCGCTCATACAGTCCCGCTCTCTGCTCATGATGACTGACAGTAAGTAGCGCATGCGCACATGACTCGGTCTTTCCAACACAGCCGCCCCCAAATTTGGTTACAAATTTGCTCCATTGAAAGGCCGACACTATATGGACTACCGTTGGTCACTAGTGTGGCTTTTATCACCTTCATCTCGGATCTCTGGAAGAACAATCAGTCGAGCGATGGGTCTTGTGTAGACTTTGTCCTTAATCTGCACCTCGACTGTTCGAACTCGATTATCAGCCCCAGGAAAGACATTAAGTACTCTCCCGATCTGCCAGAATGAACGGGGTAACTGAGGGTCAACAAGCATGACAACTGTCCCGGGTTTGATGTCTACTGATGGATTCTGCCACTTTCCCCTGGCCTGCATGTCAGGTAAATAATACTTTATGAAGGCCGTCCAGAATCTGTCAGACAATACTTGTGAATGCCTCCATCTCCGTCTTCCTAGGAGCTCAGACACTGGATATATGACTTGGGGTAGGGACCCATCTGGCCGCCCCATTAGAAGGCAGTTTGGGGTGATCGGATCCGCATCAGCAATGTCCGCTGAAACGTAACCAAGAGGTTTGGAGTTGAGGATGGCCTCAATCTCTATGAGGACAGTTCGAAGCACTTCTTCAGTTACTGATTCTGAGCCCAGGGTCGTATAAAGTGCGGCCTTTACCGAACGAATCTCGCGTTCCCACACCCCTCCAAAGTGTGGAGCAGCTGGAGGATTGAAATGAAAGCTAATTTGTTGCTTCGCTAGCTGCTGTTGCAGATCACCACTGAGCTGACTGAAGGCTTCTTTAAGCTCTCTCTCACCACCTCGAAAGTTGGTGCCTTGGTCCGAATATAACTCTGCAGGTTTCCCACGGCGACCTATAAACCGACGTAGTGCCATGAGAAAGGCATCACTATCTATAGATGTCAGCACCTCAAGGTGCACTGCCCGGGTGGTCAAGCACTTAAATAAAAGTCCCCACCGCTTCTCCGTCCGACGACCTATTTTGACCAGAAGAGGCCCAAAGCAGTCCATTCCGGTTGAATGAAAAGCAGGCTTGAACAACCGAAGTCGTGGTGGAGGGAGATCAACCATCTTCTGGGAGGCTGGCTTTGACCTCCATTTACAGCAATCAAGACATGTTCGCTGGTGCTTTCTCACTGCCTCTCTCCCTTTCAGTATCCACACATTTCGACGGAGCTCCGCAAACACTCGCTCTGGTCCTGGATGGCAAAGGCGAGCATCATATTCCTTTATGAGTAGCTGAGTGTTAGGGTGACTGGAATCCAACACGATAGGGTGTACTGTGTTTGGGTCCAATCCTTCCACCCGCCTTAATCGTCCTCCAACCCGTATTACCTCACTGGTTCTGTCGAACTCTGGGGAGAGACAAAGTAAGCGGCTGCTAGGACGAACAAGCTTACCACTCTTCAACAGATGGTAGTCTTCATGGAAACTATCCATCTGGACCTGTCTCAGCGCGGTCAGTTCTGCCTTCTGGTAAGCACTGGCTGGAGGAGAGCCACTTTGTTCTGCCGCCCCGTGCAACTCCTGTGCTACTGCTTCGACCAAGTCTTTCAAGCTACTAAACTTACTACCATCTACTGTCACTGGTGCTGAGTTAATCACGCCACAGAAGGCACTTCGCTTTAATTCCGTAGCGTCATCAGGCACTAATCTGTGCATAACTGGTGGTGCTGGCCAAGTACTCTGAGGTTGGAGGAGGAATTTTGGCCCTTGGATCCACCGATTGGGTTCAATAAGGTCCTTCAGGCTCTTACCACGGGTTAGATCATCCGCAGGGTTCCTGACAGAGTCAATGTAATTCCACCCTTTAAGGTCAGTCAATTCTTGAATCTCTGCCACCCTAGTACCCACGAACACCTTGAAGCGGCAGGATTCGGAATGTAACCAGTGGAGGACAGTTGTTGAATCTGTCCAGAAAGTGACCTTCTGGATCTTCAAGGTGAGCTCATTTTCAGCCAGCTTGGCCAACTGCGCTCCTATTAGAGCAGCACAAAGCTCCAGTCTAGGAATTGAGCACTGCTTACGTGGGGCAACACGTGATCGGGCCATGAGAAATGAAAGGTGTACCTTCCCGCATGGATCTTCTGAGCGAAGGTAAGCGACTGCCCCATAAGCCTTTTCAGAAGCATCGGTGAAGATATGGATTTCCCGAGTGACCTCTGAGTTGTCCATGCTGGATGGAATGTAGCACCTAGGGAGTACTACAAGAGGTAAGTACTGAAGCTCAGCTTCCCACACCTTCCATGCCTGCTGAAGATCATCGGGAAGTTGTGGATCATCCCAGTTCCTGTTCTTAATCCAGAGCTGTTGAACAATCACCTTGGCCCGTGTGGTGAAAGGAAGAATGACACCAAGGGGGTCATACTGACTTGCTAACACACGATATATGTTCCGCATCGTCAGAGCACTGTAAGTAACGGGTCTATGCTTAAATCCTAGGTGGTCCGACTCACAGTGCCAATTCAGTCCCAAAGTGGATTCACGTGGGTCTTCCTTATTATGTGAAAGCCACAGCTCTAGCTTGGGAGATCTGGCTTCTGGTGGCAAGTGACTGACGACTTCTTGCGCGTTGCTGGCCCATTGACGGATATCAAACCCTCCGGAAGCTAGCAGCTTACGAAGTTTGTCTAGTAACTGCCGTGCCTCTTGAGCAGATGGGAAGCTCTGTAGACAGTTATCCACATAAAAGCAGCGTTCCACGGAATGTCTCACATCTTCATCCGCTGTGCTGTGCGATGAGACATGTCTTTGGAGGGCGTAGGATGCACAGCAGGGACTGCACGTGGTTCCGAACGGCAGCACCTGCCATTCATAGATGTCAGGGGGATCGCCGCGTCTCATGCCACGCCAGAGAAAGCGCAGGAGGGGCTTGTCCTCAGGTAAGAGCAGAACTTGGTGGAACATTCCACGTATATCACCGCTGATAGCCACACAATGCTCCCTGAAACGAAGTAGAACACCTAACAGAGAAGGGCTCAAGGTTGGACCAGGCATCAAGGAATCATTAAGGTTTAGTCCTTTATATTGGAAAGAGCAATTGAACACAATACGGTCCTTATCATTGTGGCTGACTAAGTGGTGCGGGATATACCAGGTCTCTCCTGCCATAGTGCTTGCAGCAGCTGAGAGTTTGGTAACTGCTCCATTCAGTTCTAGCTTTTCAATTTCAGCATTGTATACAGCTGCTTTCTCTGGATTTTGGGTCAGTCGTCGTTCCATACTCCGGAGACTTGGAACCACAGCCTCTTTCGGAGCACAAAATGAGGGTGAATCCTTTCTGCGCAACAAGGGTGTCACGTAGCGTAAGATTCCATTCACCTCCACGCGAGTTGTCCTGGTCTCTAAGAGGTTAATGGCATCCTGGTCCTCCCTGGACCTTGTCACCTGCTTTTCACAACGGAAAGGCAAAACATCAAGTTGCCATAGCCTTTCAACATCTCTTTTGAGTTCTAGTTCCGCAGGGGTGAGAGACAGGAAAAGGCACTGCTGTGGCTGCAACTTGGTCTCCAAGATCTTGGCTGGTCCCTGCAGTGTCCATCCTAGCCTTGTCTTTATGGCGGCCGGACCACCAAGTGGACCAATTCGGACAGGTGCAATTGGTGTGATTAGATGGGTGTTGTCAGCTCCGATGAGAAGTAAAGGACTCACTCTTTCAAAGGCCTGCAAGGGGAGATCCTTAAGATGCTTGTACTTCTCCAACAAACTGACAGGATAGGAGTAATCGGCCAGACCAAGACGTTTCGCCGTGAATGCTGCATTGATCTTAAAGGTCCTCTGTGGTTGAGTGGCAGGAGATATGTGGAAGGTAACCGTGGTACCACTGATGGTCTGCACATCTTGGCGGATGGTCCGCAAGGCTATGTTTTCGGCTTGACCTTGTATACCAAGCTCATGGGCGGCATCAGGAAGAAGAATAGTGCGCTCGGACCCATCATCCATGACAGCATAGGTGTCGAGCGTCTTGCCTCCATAGCGCAGCAAGACCCGGATGACCTTTAGGAGAACACGCCTGCAGTCAGTGGGTCTGTCCAAGTACAGTCTCTCAGTGGTTGAACTAACAAGGCAGGAACCTTCTCTGGTACTCTTTGTGTTGACCTCATGCAAGATTTGTAAGTGCTTCCCTTTGCAGATGCTACAAGGCTTCTTGAGTGTGCACTGGGCTGCTTGGTGTGCACGACCACAGCGCCAACAACGATGATTGGTCTGGATCCATTCAATCATTTGCTGTTTATCAAAGGACTTAAAAGTGGGACATTGACTAAGATAATGGTCCTCGTTATCGCAGTAAGGACAAAAAGCTCTAGGTGGGAGTTTAGGTTTCTCCGCTTTAACTGGTCTAACTTGAGACGGTGCTGAGGGTATCTTTGTGGCAATGTCGTCCGCTCCATGAAGGATGGTAGCTGAACGGGCAGTGGGTTTGGTTTCTCTCCAGCGTTCTGGTCTCTGGCTCTTGTAACTGATCTGTGACTCACTGCTTTGACACCAGGCCTCATACTGGAGCCACTCAGAAAATTCACGAAGGTTATACACAGACCCAGGACGGTGGTACATCTGTCTTCGGAATCCTGATCTCATTTCAGCAGGTAACTTACTCAGCAGTCTCTCTACATGTGACCCACATCGAAGCTCGGCTTCACCTTCATCTCCAAGAGTTTCCAACATACCCACCAAAGCCCTAATCTGTAGAGCAAATTTGTCAAAGGCCTCAGTATCTCCTCGTCGGATATCTGGGGAATCCATCACTTTGGCAATCTTCTTGAGTGCCAACTTGTGAGGCTGGCCAAACCTTTCATTCAGAGCAGCCATAGTAGCAGAGTATGGAAATGGTGAATTGAGATAGGAATCTGCCACCAGACGAGCTTCGTCTAGCTTCAAATGATCCAGCAAGATTTGATACCGGAACAGTTCTGTGGCATCTGATGGTAGAAGGTTCTCAAGAGCTATCTTTAAACGAGTAAACTCACTGGGGTCCTTAGTACAAAAGTTGGGTATGGTTGGCACTGGACCTCGGTAGCTGGTTTCTTGTCTTACAGGATTCAGGTTAAAGGCATAAGGATCTCTGTGTACTAACTGTGGCCCTGTGGGTTGCTGGGACTGAGAACGCACCTGTGTAGGGTAATCTAAAGTCTCTCTAGGGGACTTGTACAATGTCCTGGAATGCCAGTGAGGAACAGGAGTATCTGCTTGGAGGCCCGGCATAGGAAGAGCTGTTCTCTGATAAAGATGGTGACTTGGGTTTTCAGGATGCTGCCAGGAAGGGAAATCATGGCCAGCACGTTCACCACACATGGTTGGTTGAATGTGTGATTTAGTAGGTGCCGCCGCTAAGATCTGATCTTTCATTATCTGAAGCTCACCCATCATTGTTCCCAGAATGTCTAACATTTTAGATTCACCTGTTGTAGCAGGAAGGGGCTGGTGTGGCTTTAGAGGTGGCGCTGTTGTGTAGTCTGTCTGGCGATGCTTACCATAGGTAGGTGGGGGCAAAGATGTAGACACCATGGAGTGTGAATGGTAGGATGCCGTTCCAGGATGTGGGAGGAGTCTATCCTGTGCAGGGAAAGATGTACTTGGCAATGGCGTGGACTGATGTTCTTCCCATGGCCGATGATATGGAGAAGACTGAGGATGGTGAACTGGCTGCACTGGAGTATAGATGGTGCTAGGTTGTTGCAGTTCAGTGTTATCCATTCCTTGGAAAAAAGGATCCCTTTCCCCGACTACAGACCATTCGTCCACTGTGTCCCATGGACCTTGACTTATGGGACTTGATACTCTGGTAGAAGGTGAAGGAACGTTCTCTGCAGCATCTCCAAGCCACTGTGTATGCTGTGTTGTGTGAGGCGATACCGGCTGACTGGCTGCTCTATGACGCACAGTTGTAAGGTCAAAGTCTTTAAGGTAGGCAGGAGGATGGACCTGACGTTTGGGTCTTACAATCTGTGCATGTGCTTCTTTAGGTTGCATACTGATACTGATCAATTATTTGTCCATGAGAAATGCCAGATCCGGCTCGAAGGACCATTTGTTCGATAGAAGGATTGGACTGTAATAGGTGATGGTTTATTATTTCTGGCTTTCCTCAATGGGGTGTCGATCAGAACACACTGGATTGAATCAGTTCCATGCAAAGGTGGTTTATTGTTGACAGTTTTGGCTATGCACAACACAGCAGTACACAGGTTGCTCAAAGTATTTAGATGTGCGTGTTTGTGGTCTACAAAGGGAAAGAAATAAAGATATATATATTAACAAATGTCTCTAGTATTATTATACAAACATTACTTCCAAATCTACATTTCTCAAATAAAGAATTATCAGGTTCGATTCTATATTAAATAAAGAAATCAATATACAAGCAATGAAAATATGCAACACCGCCACCCGGTGGTCAGAAATGGCATAACATTCAAAACTGAAACTAAATCTGAGGTAATTTAAATGAACGGCACATAATCATAAAGATCGCGTCCTTAAACTCGAAATAACAAGAGTTTCAAATACTAATATAACGATCACACATACATATGTACAATCAAACACTGGGTGCAATATAAATATGATAAATTGCAAGTAATATCGAACATAAACGGCACATTCGCGAGCCCTCAACCTCACGCGATTAACGGATTCATCTCTCTTAAACATGCATCACTTTATGAAAGTATGACATCAAGGCTTTACAGCTCCTTAACAAGTATTGATCACCAAACTAGGTAAACAGTCAACTTACATATATTTATTGACGCACTTTCACACACAGTCTTGCTTGTACGGTCCGGCGCTCATACAGTCCCGCTCTCTGCTCATGATGACTGACAGTAAGTAGCGCATGCGCACATGACTCGGTCTTTCCAACAATGACAGTTTGTTGATCAATTCCTGTGTGAATGAAGGATCTCATGATTCTCTGTAGAAACTGATCATACTGTAAACACTTGATCAGTTATTGTAATATAATCCAGTTTACTCTAAATAAACCTCCTCCTGAACAGAACTGAATTACAGACTGTCACGGTATCAAATGAGGAGAAGGATTTGCAGGTTAACAGTGTTTAATAAAAACATAAAACTCACAGCCGTACACAAAATGATAATCCAAACAGGTGACACAGAGAAGGCAACAGAACAACCAGTGACATCAAACAATGAACCAGCAAAAGACACACACAAAGACACAGCTTATATATGCAGGTTAATGGGAAACAGCTGGTGACAAATGATCAATGATTAACAGACAGGAGTATGGGAAATGCAGTTCATGAGGGGAAGAGACATCTGGTGGCAACTCAGGGAACAACACTAATACAATACAATAAACACAAAACACAGTCTCACACTGTGACACAGACTTGCTGTTATTGATAAGATGTCTTATCTTGAAGTATACAGAAAATAAACTTTTCTTTATAAATTCATACACTGATTTGACATGTATATTTAACTTGTTAACAACATTTGTAGTTATTTGCATATTAATACTGTAATATCTGGTATAAATGGTTTCTCCACCCAAACATTACAGTTTTGCCTATTAGACAGGATCTCGCACTCTTTCATTGCCAGTTATTAATATTTTCTAGGATGCAAAAGAAAAACATCATCATGTGAACAGGACTTTTATTTTGGTCTGGGTGTGTGATGTCATCAGGCTGCGCCGCTCCTGCGTCTGTTGTGATTCGGCTGCCGAAAGGTTTGTGTTTTTACGCATGTAAAGTGTTTAAATCAGTGCAAACCATTCAGTCAATTCAATTGTTTTTACACACGCGAATTCGCCTCGTTCAAATGAGCTTATTGAACTGGTATGAGTGCTGGAAGAGGTCAAAATTGATTTTAAGACTATTTTCTGCTATTTTCCATTTTATTAGCACACAAATAATACAAGTTTTCGCCATAGACCTCCATTCATTCTGCACTCGCCTGCCCTATACACATAGATATAAACACTAGATGTCGCCTTGGGGTTCTAAACATGCGTCAAAACCGCCGCCATCTTGGAACAGGGGTCTTGTCATAGGAAGTAGCTAGGTAACGCTGCTATCTCTTGCCTGTACTTCGAATTCATGGATGATACCGGACTTTTGTGCTGCGTATGGATGTTCACACGAACGAAATCTAAACCAGACAGCATTTACTCTGTGGATGGTAGTAGTCAAGTTGTTTTTTTATAAGTTAAATGTACATTTCTCTGCTTGGAGGAAGAAAATTAACTGTGATTCGCGCACAGCTAATGAACTGTGAATGTTCTGTACTCTTTAGATATTATTTGAAATAACCCTTGTGTTTAAAATGTACAATATGCAGGAGTTGATCCTCAATACCCACTTTTGGCTGTGATGTGCTGTGTTGTTCCTAACTTTAGATTTTTTTTTTTTTTTACCGATTGTACTCAAACCTTTTTTTAAAAAAAAAAAAAAAAGTGTGGCGCTTAACCTGTAAGTACAGTCCTAATAGTATGCTGATCCTCTCCCTGTCAATCTTCAAACAGTACATCCATGATTATTATACATAGAATTCCACAAATCTTATGTATGTGTGAGTTTTGCACATGGCTGGGCTCAAGGGCTTGTTTTTTTTTCCTTGCAAACTGGGGATGGAGGTGTGGAAGGACACTGAAATTTGTGAAAATGTCAACTGTTTAAAGCCTTTCTTTAAAGTGAATTTCGTTTTGTATAAATTGTATCTTAATTCTAATAAATTTTATTCATCAACAAATTGCCTGTTAATATAATCATCATGGAGGCGTCCGCGCGGTCACTTACTTGTTGCACGTTAACTGGAGCGCATCTCATCCTAACTTAACGAAACTCAGCCTATGCCTCACACAGACATGAGAAATACATCAAATACACAAAGCTTAAATAGTCTTTAAACGAAATAATTTAAAACGAAAGAAAAAAGCTAGGCTACTCTCTGATTATGTAATTCATAATGTGCATTTCTCTCTATAGTCGCGTTCACTACAGAGATGGCGATCGTCAACTTCATCTCTGCAGCCGAGTCGACACTGTCAGAAGTTTCTTAATAAAAATCAATGCACGCGTCACCGGATTTACAAATGCACTTCTTGCTTGTTGCACGCACACATATAATGTCGAAATAACGAGATATTATGTTGAAATAACATTATTCTTAATAAAACATCTTTTAGAATATTTGATTGAATGCTGAATGTTGCGCTTGTTCAATTTAATAAAATTAAAAATTTAATTGTGATCATTAAAATAATTGAATATTAAATATTTAGTGGCCAAGTTTTGCTTATTTATATATGTATTATATAGCAATAGTTTATTCTAAGTTTACTCAAGTGGAAGAATGTGACTAATAAACTTAGGCCTACTAGCACTATGCATTATATTTTGAAAAAGAAGTAATTATCTTAATATCAAAACCTTAAATTTCCTCTAGACTCAATGATAATTACATGTCTGACCGTTGGAACGAACCATAAAAACTAAAAAATCGCATTCATGACGATTTAAGGTGATTTTATTTCCGTTAGACCTTTGCCTACATTGACGCTCATGCATTAAAGCGGAGGGGCTCCCCTGTTCCAAGATGGCGGCTCTATTGACGCATTCGTTCCAATGAACTGCCGTATACCAGGCGACATCTAGTGTTTATATCTATGCCCTATACGCTGATTTCACGCAGCCGCCATTTTGAAATCGAAAGTGAGGCTCCGGTGGGAAAAACCCCGGAAGTAAAGATAATTAACAATGCCTTTGGACTACCAACCTGAAGCTGCTGTTTACACTATTGGATGTTAATATCCAATATATGATATGTATATAGTTCATTCCTGCTTCTTTTTTTACTTTTTGAATTATATATATATAAAAAAAAATTATATTTATTTATAAATGAATTTCACTGTATATAGTCTAAAGTATAAAAGAAATGTATGTACATTTTTAGAATTGGCACAACATCATTAAACACAACAATACACCATCGCATTCATGACTCTCCTGTGATTAAAGGCGAGACTTCCGGTTTTCTTCCCACCGGAGCCTCGCTTTCGATTTCAAAATGGCGGCTGCGTGAAATCAGCGTATTAGACATTTGCTGCGTTCCAAACTGCATACTTCCCTACTATTTAGTATGGGAAAAAGAGTAGGCGAGCGAAAAAGTATGTACGAATCCAAAAGAGTAGGCGAGAATTACCTGGGTGACGTACTAATTATCGTGAGATTCGGACTTAAGTGCGTTCCAATATGCCTACTTTCCTACTATATAGTAGGCGAAAACAGTACGTAAAGGAAGCAGTACGTTTGAAACATCAGTATTTACAAAAGAGTAGGCGAGAAGTTCCCGGATGGCTTACTGCTTCTGTCCAGATTTTTGAGTGCTTGACCGATGGATACTCTTCTATCCCAGGAGGCCACGCGAGAGGATACGTCATTATTAAACATCGCAGAGATCAGCGACGCGGGTGCTTCCAAATGTGAGTAAACATGGTTCCTTGTGTTGAAATCACATGTGTTTAACTACTGTAGAGTAAACTGTTGAATTGTTGAAGGTGTAAAGACGTTACACAGTATAGTATAGTTGATTTTGCTGTAAAAACACGTTTTATTATGTATAACGTTAGCTAAAGAGAGCTCCAGTAAAGACACGTAAGTTACGTCTCTAAAGTGGATTTACATAAACCATATACATCTTAAGACGCTTATTTTAAATGTCTATTTACAGTAAAATCTTGAAATATCACAACATGAAATAGACATCTGAGTGATGAATGTGTGCTATTATGTAGAACAAATCTATAAAGTAACTAACGTTAAACATAAGTTATCTATTTTATTTGTCCATTAGTAGTTGATAAATTGAGGAACATTTATGTTGGATAAAAAGTTAAAACAACCTCAACATGTAAATGTAGTGTTGAGCTCATAAATCACAGAGGTAATGTGAATCTTGTCTGGATGTTACAGGGTCAGATGAACAGATGTGTGTTTATCCGGTGGAGTGGCTCATGAAGGCTTTGAGTGAGTATACAACTATCAAGAAATGAATAACAACTATTTAAATCTTAAGCTGTAGTTTATTTTAATTAATGTTTGTGCATTTTGTAGGATCTGAAATGTCAGCAGGCTGGTGTGAGCACTGAGGATGAGGAGCCCAAAGCTGAACCCTGGAGATGGTGCCATGGATGAGACCCTCCATCACTCCACCTGTCCTTACGAGACCCTTGATCACTCAACCTGCTCTTATTGCCTCAGATTGTGAAGCACAACACATCACGCAACAACCTCCGGCACGAGGTAACGGCTCACCTCTGGTCAGCTGATTCATCAGAATAAAGCTGCAGAATGGGAACCGCTGTGTTGAGATGGCAGAAGGATGTGGGGTTCAGCGCCTTTAGCCTACATACATGATGTAGTTTGAATAAAGCTTTGTTTCATGTGTTGACTTATGCATTTGTTTATTGTGTGATGGTGACTTTCATTCATTCTTTTACTAATTTATTAAAATTTCTCATTGTTGTCAGTAAATAAAATATAATTATTTAATTAAGGTTTTATTTAATTGTTTGAAAGAAAATGTAGATATGTTCATTATATACACATCTAGAGTGTATTCAATCATGCAGAGCTATGTCATATGACATACATTACATTTTACAAGTTTGTTTTATTGAATTATATCATTTTCAGTAAAAAGTAATATAATTAAAGTATTGGTCAGCATTTATCGTTGTTGTTATTGTATGTTTTGGGGTGGGATAGCAATGCAATTCATTCTGAGGTAATATTAATTTTTAATAATAATGATACGTACATTTTTCGAGTATAAAATCAACAGTTTTCCTCCAAAGGCGAGTCTTCGCACAACTGCCCTTTGTGCAGACATTACACACGCTGAGGAAATCCGTTCTAGGTAGGGCTGTCGAGTTACTGATGTTATGAGATCTGTAAAAAATCTCATTATGTATGCAAACCCATAATATATATATTATGGGTTTGCATACATAATATGATATTTTTTACACAGGAAAAAAAAGAACCTACAAGGTTGAATATCTTAACAAGGTTGAATATCTTAATATATATTTTCTTAAATAATTCATTATAATACATTTAAAAAAATATTTTGGGGGGTATTTATAGGCCTAGGGATGAAACGACAGTTAAATTCAACAAGAAAAAGAGGAAAAAATAAAGCAGTTAGCCACTTTTGCTTGTGGATGAAAACGTTTGGATAACAAATTAACAACATATTCAAGAGATGACAATTTTGGGATTTCGTAATAAAAATAAATAATATCGTTAAGGATAAAACGGTGGGTCACATTAGTAGGGTTAAATATAAGAACTTAAATCAACCCTAAATGTATTCACAAAATAAATGGGCAGCAGTTTCTTCAAAAAGTCCACAAAATGAGCAAGTTTAATCAATATCAAGATATTTACAGATAGATATTTAAACGTGTCACTCAAATCTTTTAAGTTGTTGCGCTTGTGATAACGCGTCGTAGGTCACATGATAACGTCAACATGGCAGATGTCCGGTTCGCATTCATACTCAACGAGATCTGGATATAAAGTACCTACTCTTTTAGTGCTCGTTGAGCAAGTACTTATTGAAATTAAGTCATTGAGTATGCGGTTTGGAACGCAGCCATTCTCTGGTATGAATGCGATCCGGACATCATCCGCCATGTTGACGTTATCATGTGACCTAAGTTCGTCTTCTTCTTATGGAGGCAGAATTGTCTCAAATATAATTCACACAAAAAACATGATTCACACACACGTAGACAATTGCACATGCATGAAACCTAATTCACGTACACAGAAAAAAAACATGCGCAAAAGATATATTCATAAAATACATTTCACAAATACAAAACACAATTCGTAGAAATTTGTAGTAATTTGTAGAATAGGATTTGTCCACCGGCAATGAAGAATCTGAGAAGGTGTAACTGTTGTGTTGTGTTTGTGGAAGAGAAAAAAAAAAGTCTACAAGTTTGCAACTCTTAAAACATCTCTCTCTGTGACTTCACATTCACTGATACTGTGACGAGTCTCTGATTGTGCCTGCTGTTGTCGACTGGTGGGTCTGGCTGGGAGACTCATCAGGAGAATGATATACACCTGTGCAGGGCTATCAAGAGAATGATGTACACCTGTATATAAGCTTAGGCTTTGAGAATGTTGAGTGTGCTTCGGAGAGCTCCAGTGCTGAGAGACGTTGTGAGACTTGTTTTCTCTCGTTTGTTTTGTTTTGGGTTTGATTTGATTATGTTTTCTTTTGTATTAACTTTGAGCTTGATTCTGTCTGACACTTTAACATCGTTTGTCAGACAGGAATTGTTATTTACTTTGTAATTGATTTCCCGTTTGACCTATCTTTTTACTTATGTTAATAAAAACTTGTTGCAACCTTATCAATCTGAATTGGGAGACAGAATCAAAACACAAGAATATTTTGTAAATATTTATTTAAACATGCAATAATAGACATTTAAAAAGCTTAATCTCATCTCAGTCATTCGCGAGAAACGAACAGTTGGAAGTAGTTTAGGACAAAACGCGATCTGAGGCGCTCATGCTAATAATTTCTGTTCCACTCGCTTGTATATGCCCCGTCCATGCACGCTATGGTCTCGTGAATATTCATGGTAGCTCCACCCATTGGAACCAAATATTTCAGGAACCGAATATATTGTAACACCGGACCTGCCCTCAAGCCGGAAATCCGGCCCCCGGCCGGAATACTTTAAGCCCTGTGCCAGTATGCCAATATTCAATAGCTTCGATCCCGTCAGAGTTCTTTTTAATAATTTTCTTCAAACTGTCAGCTCTTTCATTTGTTTTTTCTGTCAGCATTCTGACAATGTTGTTTTGCAGGTCGAGGAGGGATGGCTCGTTCTTTGATTTCTTTGAATCGGGGGTATGCGGAGCCGAATCAAGTTCGGTCAAACCTTTAGAAAGCAAAGCTTCACGTTGCTGTTGGATTTGTACATAATTATGCACCTCCACAATTTCCTGTTCAGCATCCATCCACAACTCTTGAGTGTCTTTCTTGGAACTTTGTCTCTCTTTATATTTTCCAGCCATAGTTTGCAGTGACGTCAATCAGCTTGCACGTTAACAGCGATTTACATTTACTAATGAGATATATTTTGCATCAAATACAGTTCAAATGCGGAGTAAACACGTTTACTGAATTGCTACTCGATCAAATTAAAATAGTTGCCACAAAGGCGTGGAATTTGGAGACGAAACCTTCCGACCTCACAGAATTACAACCTTCTAAACAGGACTTTTATTCGGTGTCTAAATCTTGGTGAAATACATATTTAAATGTTGGTGAATGAGGGGATAAAAATAACTGCCAAGAAAGAGGTTGAACAAAAATAAAAAATGTTTGCCTATATAATAAACCTTTTATATATGTCCACTGACTCAAAAAACAACAACAAAAAAGCATGCAATCATACATAATAGTAGGTAGGTGTGGTGAAAAACTGAATATCATTTTTTCTCAATCAAAGTTTCTCTATCAGCATTGCAATGTTTGAAGCAAATGGCATAAGAGATGTCAGTTTACCAGGACGGCTTTAAAACGAGTGGTTCATTTATAAATCCGCGTGTTCATGCAGAGCTACCTCAGTTTAGTGCTTTGAAAATCTAGTACTTTTAAACACATTTAAAGGTGAATCTAGTTTTAAGGGAAAGGGAATGCAATGTGCATTCTAAAAATAATTTGGATAATGTATTCAGGATATATATAATATTGATTCATCCTTTTCTTAACAACAGTTAAAATGTGAAGTTTATCATTTTATAAAACTTTTTTTTTAAAGGATGTTACCATAGACATTTTTTTAGACAAAAAATAAAAAGAAACCGATAGACATAGTTTTTTTTAAACACGTTGCTCCCTAAACATGAAGTTCTAATATAATAATTCTCTGAAATAATTCGAACTGCTGATTCTATTTCTATAAAATGTTAGTTGCTGCTATTATAGTTGGTAGAATGTCTAAAGTGGACTATAGAAATAAAGTGTTACTGTTTATTTTAGTCTAAACATTTTTAACAGTAACTTATCACCACCTGGTGGTGACGTGGTGTAGGTTTTAATTGATACAATTGTTATCTGAAGGATTATGTTATTTTCAAAATGTGATTTACTCTATTTTGATCACTTACCAAACTATAAACATTTATCCCAGTACCTCTGTGACAATATGAATATTTGTAAATCAAATAACAATGTTGTTGAAAAGACTTTTGTGAAGCTGTAAGAACTTGCACATCCCCGCCCCTTTTTTTCTAAGAATGTTGACCACAAAGCCAAAAATATGAGACTGTGTGGTTGAAACGACTGTGTGTTTCACACATAAACTGCTCTTTCTGGCTCACAACGCAGATCTGAATGTTAGCTGTGATCATATTTCTCAAATGTTTAATCTACAGAGCCGAATCGCAAATGTAGGAGTAAGATTGGATGGGTGTTTGAATCAAGATCACAATCTTTTAATGATCAATCGTGCAATTTTATAGCGCAATGTTTTTGTGCTGTAATCATATCGCTTTCTTAGGCTTTTGAGACAATAAAAGCAAGAAATTCAAATCCCTTTAATTTCCCTAAATAAGTTTACGGACTCTGGTCAAATGTCCAATGTAGCAGCTCACCGATGCTCACATTTGTCTATTTGACAGAACTGAGACAATTCTCTTGGAAACAAAACAGTTTGAGGAGAGCATGGGAAGAGTTTGTGGTCCAGGTTCACTTGCAGGCCAGTATCTGATCACTGTCATTCTCACGTCTGTAAAAAATAAATAAATAAAGCTGACATCTGTGAGCCGATCAATTCTTCCATCTCACTGTAAAACTCACATTTAATGACACCTCGTCCAGTGGATTTATTGTCGTGTTTAATTTTCTTAAAGGCTTCCTTCAGAGTTGCCCACGCTCTTGCTACCTTTGCCTGATTACATGTTAAATGAAACGTCTCAGTGAGTTTCTGGACTTTTTCTGACCAGAACAGTTTCAGATGGATCTAAAGCTCAATGAACAGCATTATCTGATCACAAATGTATGAATGGTATCATTGTTTCCACAAAAATGTTATGCAGCCAAACAGTTTTCAATAATGATAATAAATGTTTCTTGATCATCAAATCATCATATTAGACTGATTTCTGAAGGATCATGAGACACTGAAGACTGGAGTAATGATCCTGTAATTTACAGGAATTAATTACACTTTACTATATATTCACATTGAAAACAGCTGATTTACACTGTAATATTATTTTCACAATATTACTGTTTGTACTTTATGTTTGATAAAATAAATGCAGCCTTGGTGAGCAGAAGAGAGTTTCAAAAACAGTAAAACTTTTTTCATTTATATTTATGAGTATTTTGATCGTTTTATATCCATTTGGATGCTCTCAGCGATTTTTCCATGTGCTTTCTAACGAGGTGAAATGTATTTTGAATAGGTGGAGCTTTAAACAACGTACGATTTACCATCTTCTCTCTTTCACTGCTCTGTGTGCAGGTAAATGTTTTTATCATATAGTGTTTAAGAATTTACTCTGTTCATGAAGTTGTATTTTCTGTATTGTTAAGAAATATTTGGTACGAACTGTGTTTTATAAAGTACTTAATTCATGGATGATGTAAGCTGTGTAATCAGTTTTATTCGATCACAAACCAAAGTTTAATAAGGAAAAGACAGTATTGAATTGTTTACAAAGTCTGTAATTTTCCTAGAGAGATTATTACATTTCAGATTTTTATTTTATTTTTGTTTACTGTTTTGTTAAGTACACTGTAATGTGAATGAGTAATGTTTACTGTGATATTGAGAGCAGCAGAGTTAAAGAGAACTGCTGTGGGTGGAGCTTTATACAACTTTACGATTTACCACCTTCTCTCTTTCACTGCTCTGTGTTGAAGAATAACACATTTTAAGAATCTATTTAAAATATGCTTCCGTACATAACATCATGGTAGAGAATATTGTATTTAGCTTTTAAGGTTAAGATCTCAGCAAAGTTGCAATTCCTGTTCTCTCCTTATTGTCTTTAATGGCTCTTGGAGCCCTAGTTTCACTCAGACTGATGGGATTAGCACACGAATGATTCACTGAGAATCTCACCTTTTGTTCTGCAAATGGCTTTCGGACCCAAATGGCTCTTGGAGCCTTATGCTGATTGAATTAGGACTGGCCAGACTCTCAGTCAGGGTGTTACCTAAACCTGTTACATGCTTTGTTTGAATTTGTCTCCACCTTCAAAAGTCCCTCCTCCAAAAATGCCTATAAGACACCATGCACAGTTATGTACTTTAGATTTTGTTGGACGAACCGCAGCCACGCTCAATAAAGAAGAACTTCTGTTTTGAACACGATCCCAAAGTCTCCTGGTCTTTCTTTGAAGAAGAAAAAGTTTCCTACAGTGTGCAGGAAAATAAAGTCGGCTGTCATCCACATTTCGAGTGTGTGTGCTACTGAAGGGTGGAACAAACCGGGTCGAATAAAAATCAAAGGTCACATATATATATATATATATAATACTACAGTAATTGTAGCAGTAATATAGTATATTACTTATTTACTGAAGAACTTGCACATACATGTGTGCTTCTGTAACAAATTATACAACAGAATCCATTTAAATAATTAAAGAGTATTCAGTCTATATATATATATATATATATATATATACAGGGGTGCACATAACATTTTTGGTCTTGTTCTCAGGGGAGAACCTGGGATTGTTGCTTGGTCCTCACATTTTCAAATGCATTTTTTCCTTAACCCACCTCACGGGAGGAACAAATTAGAGGGATGCATAGCCTAATATATTGTTAAATATTGTTATCTGACTATACCTACATCCAAATAAAATAAAAAAAATAAAAAAAATCGAGCACACTTTAAAATAGTCAAATTGTTATCAGGCAATAGGCTAATATGGCCTAGTCGAGTCTATGCAGACTGCTTGTTATTATGGCAACGCCGGCGAAGGAGGTAACTTTACGTGAAAAAACTCAAAAAAGGATAATTAAAAACAAAGGCAATAGAAGGTCATCCATCCATTTTTTCCCCCAAAACGCTATAAATCCATCCTTTATATATATATATATATTCTTTTTTTTTTTTTTTTTATTGATGGTTTGTCTTTTTTTTTTTTTTTTTTTTTTTTTAAGTATTTTGTCATTTATGAGGAAATCTCGAAATCTTACGTGAGTGACAGTTCTCCATTACGGACGCGACCACTCTGAAAGCGCCGCGGCACTAAAAGAATTTCAAACTTAGACCTCAAACAGAAAGCACAAAGCCTTTCTTTAAAGCGAATTTCGTTTTGTATTAATTGTATCTTAATTTTAATCCATGTTTCATTAACCGATTTCGTGGTTTTAATAAATAAAAAAGTAAATAGGCTGTCTTGATTGTTTAGGCTATTTTTTAATTATAGCCTAAGTGTAAAATATTAGGCTGTGTATACCGACATGGATCAATTATTAATATTAAATTTCATCTGTCATTTGTTGGCATAGGCTAGCTGATGGCGCACCAATGAAAAATCCTAAATGATGTGCCAAAATGCGTTTTCTGTTAGGCTACAATGAAAATATTGTACGGTCAGGTTTGCCGAAGTTCGTTTAATTTAGGCTATTTATTTATTTAAATAATTTATTTATTTTTGTCCATGTGCGCCGATCGGAGACGGAGTTCACTGCTGATATTCTGAGGTAAGAGAGTTTTCTAGTCTCGCGGCTGTCATCAGCAGCGCCTTGCATTGCCCAATCAGCGGATGGCGGGCGGGTGCGGTTTTGAAAATTGGTCAAAAACGTTGGTGCGGATGGATGGCGGACGGATGATGAGTTTTGCGATGCGGTTGCGGATGAAATCAAGTACTCCTCGCTGCGGACTGTAGCGCGGTGACGTCACGTATCGACGTCACGTATGTACGTCACACGTATGTGTTACCACGCATGCGCCATATCGCGGTGACAGCGCATACGCGTCTTTAAAACGTATGCGCAAATTTGACATAATATGCGCGTATATCCCGTTAATACTTTCTTAAAGAATAAATGTTAATGCAAACCGTTATTTTTGTGGACAGCACCCAGAGACTATAGTCCATTTGTTTTGGCTTTGCCATTATTCTAAATTGTTGTGGAAAGACTTTTCCTGTTTTGTTATTGATAATATTGATAAGGATTTTTCTCTACTTTAGGAAAATGTTTTGTTTGGAAAAATTAGCAATTACACAAAAACAAAATATTCTTAATATTCTTCTTTTTTTGTTAACAAAATTTTATATACATACATTTCTATGTTTTGATTACTGAAGTACAACATTACTTTGGGACAATCTCTGACTCATGTTACAAGAAGGCTTTAAAAACAATTGAAATATGTAAATCTTTTAATCTTTTCCTTTGATATGTAATTTTTTTCTGATTAGTTATTCTTTTTGTTTATTTGTTTTACATTGTGACTGTTTATATAATGTTTTCAATATAAAAACAACAACAAAAAAACATTTGACATAATATTTTTTTTTAAATGTTAATGTATTAAAAAAAAGTAATAGTAAAAAAGTAATAATGAAAGCAGCAAAAAGGAGTACATGGTTTTAACTATGCCTGATCTAAGGTAAACTTATAAGGAATTTCAGAGTATTGTGTAATATCTGTATAGTATTTTTCACATTCTGTTGCACTTCACTGTGTAAATTACAAAATTACTGTAAACATTAATGGCACCTTATAAATTTCTTATTTTAATCATTCCTCTGTAATAGTTAATAATTGTTTATTTTTGTGCATTATATAGACTATTATAAAACATTTCCTCCAATAAAGTAGTTTGAATGAAGTTAAACCAACTACATACAGTACATTGTTAATCTCTGTATCACATTTTATGCATGCCACCTCAAAAAACCAAACTAATAACACTGATAAATTTTATTTCAAAACAAAGATGATAATTGTATAAAAGAAATTAAATATGTACACATACAGATAATCACATATCTGTACATCAACAGACAGACACACACTTCAACTCTACTCAGCTTGAAATTCCCCTCCATCATTGAAAAAACAATCAACTGAGCAACAGCCCTCAACCTCCTTATCGGAATAAAATCCACGCAGGACTCCTTCTGCCATCACCTACATACCCAGGTGGGCAGTCCTTGTATACTTCAGTGCAGTGCAAGCACAGAGTCGGCGAGCAGGGCACCCGGAACTCTTGCCTATCTTGCCAATATTATTGTCTGGAAAATGCACTCCAGATCACAACCCCTAATTTGTATAAAATACAGAACAAACAATATTGAATCATTTTGAAGAAAGGCATTAACATAGTACAGAGTCATACAAGAAATTTATTTTTTAATTATTTTATACATATTATAGGAAGATGTTAGACAAAATATGTTTGAGTGTTATTGGCTTTGTCTGTAAAGTACCTAAGAGACTTACGTTATGTTATGAACAACATAAACTAGTTTAAAATAAAAATTTTGTCAAGAAAGGCAAACTTTAGGTTGGCTTGAGAAAGCCTAGTCTGAAAGTTTGAAATAGTTTTAAAAGCTTGAAGCTTGAAGTTCAAAGTAGTTTTCAAGCTGAAAGTTTTGAAGGCAATACAGTCTACCAGGCACAGACAGATAGACATGTCAGACAGTCAGTCAGATAGATAGATAGATAGATAGATAGATAGATAGATAGATAGATAGATTCAAGCCTTAATTTGTTTAAAGGTGAATTAAGACTTTTACATATTTTAAGATTTGCTGAAACACTGTCATTTTGAATGCTAACATATAGGCCTATCATAAAACATTTTTAAATATAAAACATTTATGACGCGCTCTATGGCATCTCTTACAATTAAAGGCAATTAAAACAAAAGCACAATTGTTAAAGGAGTCATAATGTTGTTTTAACTTTGGTACCCAATGCTCTATTATAGTCTTTCAGGCACTTCTAAAAAAGAAAAGTGGAAAAAAAATCAACACAGAGCCCCTCAGACCCTTATTTCTAAAGGCATTATTGTCTCGCGAGATCTGATGCGATGTTTTGGCTGTCGTGGACGGTCATTATAATAATGCAAATGAGGGGCGCGTTGATTGGTTGCAGGAAGGAGGGGGGTTGACACCGCAGGTAACTTCAGCATCATTACAAACTGACATCATGGCGCAAAGTGTCAATGAACCCGACCCGGCCGCGACCTATGGGATTCAACCATACATGTTTGAGCCGGACTCTGAACCAGAGCTGGAAAGGGAAGATGTTGAGTTGATGGAAGGACGTTCTACATCAAGATGTCTCTGAATGGTAAAGACAATCATTTTGACTGAGACATACATTAACATCAGTAACGAGCAAAAACGTGTGTTGCTATTTTCTCCCACATAAATTTACCTTTTATTTAATGTAGATTACATTAACGGAGATGTAGTTTTTTTTTTTTTTTTTTATCAGCTTACAGTGGTTTTGAGATTTTTACTATCATGTGGTGTTTTTGCCTTGTTTCACGTTGTGGTTATTTAGACATTCAATATTTTTCTTCTTTAGACATGCAACGTGATGTTATACTTGCATTTAAACCGTTTTAGCCACTGAGCATGGACTCCTGTACCGTCACTACTGTAGCTGCTAGTGTAAAACAAAGTGGAAAGATGTGGCTAGCATTCGTAGAGTCCATTCCCCGTGTTTACCTCGAAGGTAACGTTACATACAATAGCCGCATTAGCAGTTAGCTGCTATTTGTTAACCACAGTAGAGCAATACAAACACAGTCTTACCTTTTCAATTTCTGGCAAGTCCCTGATGGTTGGGATGGCACCTTTTCCCAAACGGAGCTTCGAGGCCAAGTTCGCCTGATTTTGCCCCAAATTTGTAAATGATTCCGGTGTAAAATGTTTAGCACACACACCTAACGATACGCCACTTGAAAGAGTTGTTGGGACAGCATCATTAAAAATGAATTTCCTCCACTGTTCCCTGATAGTTTCGTCCGTTTTTGGTAGATAAAACACATTTGCATGTTGTTTGTGGCAGTCACCCACAGAGCATCTCAGGTGTAGGCTACACTCGGTTTCTCAATCTTTCTCGAGTCGACTAAACTACTGAATCTGAGGGGGAGAGGGGGAGAGGGGCGGGCTTCCCGCGGCATAGGTTTGCGGTGTCCATATTTGGTATATCCTCCCCCGTCTTGACGTCAAGAGGGGGAAGAAATCAAAATCTCGTTTTTTCGTGCGCGTGCACGTGGCCTATTTTACAAACCCTGAGGTAAACAAACGCTTCACTTTTAAATATCGGCTTCCCGGCCAGTGTACAATCATTATGCAATCATAACATACATTGATTCTCGTGGAAAAGTGAAATTTCTACATTATGACTCCTTTAAAACAGCTTTTATTTTTATTTATTGAATAGCTTTAAACAACAAAACATTTTACATACATTTTAGAGCCAGGGTAGCAAAGAAAACACAAATATAAAATATATATATATGTAAAATGCATGTATATACCAAAGCCTCCTTAATCACACTGTTATCATACTTTAAATATCCAAAAATGACATTTTCAAAATGCAAAACAAAATTAAAGAATACATTTTCCTTAATAAACATAAACACCTCATACCATTTTTTCACATGACTACAATACATGGATTTCTCAGCGACGTCATCACTGCTTGCGCACGCATCCAGGGGGCAGAAAGACCCGCGGTCTTCGTACTGGAGTAAAGAGGCTAGTAGCATGGTGGTGTTGTCGCTAAGTCAAAATACCAAGGAGTTGTTGTGTAATTTATTTACATGCAGGCCTATCTGTTGTGTTTTATCTGCTCATTTAAATTATACATGTTGCAAGTAATTCCAAATCTAGGCAAATGGAAGAGTGGGACAGAAGGAGGAAGTTGTATGTTATATTATTTCTATTCATAATTTGACGAGCTGCACATAACCACATAGCAGGTAGTTGTATGCATCAAGGGATTTGTACGCTCTAATCATTTCTCTTGTATACACACTTGCTTGAATAAGATAATTATATATCAGGCCATACAATTGCTGGCCACTTCTTGTCATCCACAATCCAAAGATCGTCATGTATTGCGTAGGGATCCGGCAAGATCTCACCATTGCTGAGAGTAAGTTTTGTTTATTCTTTTTGTGGCGTAGTTTTTCACCTATATTTAACGGCGCTTCGTCAGAAGTACAAATACAACACCCGTTTTTTAAATCCTATCCAATGGTTGAAAGGAAAGGAGTACACACGGTCACTAGTAGCCTAGGTTGTGACGGCTGTCAATCAAAATGTGGAGCGGTGTATTCGTTCCATGTGTTTCCTGTCAGAAAACAAATAGATAATTTGGTAAATTTAAATTTAACAGAATTTATCAACTTGTTGCCTGCTGTGGTTGTTTTAATTCACATCCTTTCTAAAAAATGTAATATATTCTTAATATATAAGACTGTCAATGATCTAATTTCATGTTTTATATTTTATTTGTTCATTGTTTATTTTGTTTGGTTTTAGTTGGAGTTGATCAGAACTGTTTAAAAATAATAATTATAATAATAATAAATTATATACTGGTATATATATATATATATATATATATATATATATATATATATATATATATATATATATATATATATATATATATGCTCATGATGCCTGCTGCCTTTGGACTTAGTGATGTTGAATTTAAATGACATGTAAAATAAAGACATGTTATGTTACATAGTGATGTAATGGTGTTTTCTGGAAGGAAAGTAACTAAAGAACAAAGAATTTTTATCAGCTGAAAGGCAGAATACAAATGTTTTTATTAAACTAGATAAACATTATATAACAGTTTCAGGTTATGTTTTGGTGTTGGTAACATGTCCCACATTGTCCCACACAAACTTATAATCATCCCACATTTGGTTTGTTTGATGGTGGTCACCCTAATTACATTACTAACTTAATTCATACATACATCACAGTATGTCCGGATTTTGATTCGTAAACAGTTGGACGTTTTACATAATGTTATATTAATATGAAACACAAACAAACAGATCAAACTCTGAAATTGCAGTTTATTATTGAGTCAACAAGAAATTACAAACAATGCGAAATCTACGTTAATTACAATGTTCTTTTACAGAACTCGGCATAACAGCTAGCGGTTTTCTGCCTCCTGGATGCGCGCGCATCCGGTATTGTTTGTATACAAGAAACCCGTGTATGCCAGAAAATGTGGATTCTGTTTCCAAGTGCAAAGAGCAAAAAGTACAACTTACTTCAATGTCTAAAAGCATAATTGCTTATTGGCTATGTTATTGACTTACTGCCATCGCATCCATCGCCGGAAAAAAAATTGAAAAAAAAAAACTGCGCGTGCGCACGTGTGTATTATAAACAGACTTTGCGCATGCGTGGTAACACATACGTGAGGTATATACGTGACGTGAATACGTGACGTAACCGAGCTACAGTCTGCAGCGAGGGGTGTCTCATCATCGCCCATCCGCGCATCTCTAGTTCTGAGGCCTATCCAACACCACAGATTGCGCACCTATCTATCCCCAAATCTTAGGTACGCAAATGAGGGTTGCGGCGATTCATCTGGTACGCATTGTTTAATTGGGTAGCGCATGCGCACCTGCGCACCACTTATGTGCATCCCTGTATATATATAATGACATTAATAAAAAAGTTGAGTGATTATTCTGTGCATCTCCACAAGAGGGCGCTATTAGCACGTGAATGATAATCGCATGTTAATAATCATCTCTAAATATCACTTATATCCACGATAATGTGATGTATGAGATATACACAAGCATCTCACATCAACATAATGTAGAAACACTCTAGACTACATGGACTCACACAGATATTATTCAAGCTATATGTGCTAATTTGCTACTTTTCATAACATAAGAATAAGCAGACGCTCTGCCAACACAAGGCAGGAAATACAGCAATAATCACTTACTTTACACGCACACACACAGTAATAATAATAATAACCAATAATAACTTCTTGATTATCTACAGTCTTCTGCAATGCCCTCCATATCTCGTGAAGCCTGACAGTGCACTTGGAGAACCAAATAAGAGACACAGAGACCAGATTTCTGCTCAGTTGTTTCTCAGTTTAATACAGTTGGACAGAGGATACATGTCAATACATGAGTTAGCCTGTTTTCTGCTTGCGTCAAAGTTGCAGGCAGGAAAACCACAGAGAGGAAGAGAAAGTGTAGACAGATCACAGAATGCAAACTCAAACAGGGTGACAGAGAGCCAACACATATTTTACACTGGCACAAATATCACATCACGGTAAGTCTTCAGGAATTAATCTTCAGGATTATAATGATATCGAGCTCTAGGGATTCTGCTTTTAGTTTACATTAATTTACAGACTCTTTACAATCTGAAATATACAGAGGTGGAAAGTAAACATTAATGTTCAACACTTCCACTCTTCTGTCGGCCTGGCGTTGGTTCACAGACGATCAGCTTTAGTGAGAAGATCGATTATGACAAACAGATGTAGTTTTGATGGCTACAGAAAATCTATACTCTCCAATTAAAGTGTCTGGATTGTGATATTTACTGGAAGAAGCCAGAGTAAATAAAATTATAAATTATTTTATGTTTTTATTTCACCTATGTGAAAATGCTCAATAATAATAATAATAATAAACTAGATTAAAAAGTTTGTCAAGACAAACTTTAAGTTGGCTTGAGAAAGTTTGGACCAGAAAGTTTGAAGAAGTTTAAAGCAGTTTGAAGTTTAAAAGTCACACAGTGTTCACACGCATCACACAGTGTTTGTGCCGCGTTGGCATTGAGTGTTTGGAAAGATGATGATGTTTTGCGCCGATTCTGATACCCGTCGTGTGCACAGGTCAGCCTAACTGAGCCAGTTGTTTATTAAGAGGCTGCACTTTTTCTTTAGGTTTTTAATGAGTATTATTATTATTTTTTAAATGAAAGTGACAGAGTAAAAAAAACAAACAGGAAAATCATTAGGAAATGCTAAGGTGGGGCTGCGCTAGTGCTAATTTCTGATGAGGATACAAATATATATAAAACGAGATCTCCGAGACGACTACATGACCGAATCTTTTGAGCCGATTCTTTTACTCCACTCGTCTTCCTTTATGTGAAACGCCAGAGGAAGAACTTTATCTGAAAATATCACTTTCCAAGCATCGTTATTTTTCATTTCCGCTGCTCTTGTTAGGATGTATTGGTCATTATGGAAATGTGTCGGTGTTCCTTCATTTGCACATTATCATTAGATCGACAGCAGAACTTTACACTTCAGTCCGCGTTTTTATGTGATATCGTGGTCTTACGCTAATTTGACCTGTTTATAAATCTGGCCCCATATTATTACTATATTACTATACTAGCTATTATTAGATGACAGCTCAGCTACTGTTTTTAGTGTTGATAAATGTCAAATTATTTTCCCACAGATGCAAAAGGGAAATTTTGCACCTAAGCTGTTACCCATTTTACTTCCACTGCCGCCTTACAAAAAATAGCAAAAACAGTCATTCAAAGCTTATATTGACATTCAACCCGTAAGTGTGACTCTTTTCTTTAGGTTTTTAATGATTATTATTATTATTATTATTAAAATAAAGTTACAGAGTAAAAAACAAACAAACAAAAAAACAACAGGAAAATCATTAGGAAATCCCAAGGCGGGGCTGCGCTGGTGCTAAGCTAATTTCTGACAAGGCTTTAAATAAATCGAGATCTCCGAGACGACTTCATGACCGAATCTTTTGAGCCAATTCTTTTGAGCTCGTCTTCCTTTATGTGGAATGCCAGAGGAAGACTTTATCTGAAAAACATCGCTTTCCAAAACATCGTTATTTTTCATTTCCGCTGCTCTTGGTAGGTTATGTTGGTCATTATGGAAATGTGTCTGTGTTCCTTCATTTGCACATTATCATAGACACAGAAAACTAGTGTATCCGATAAAGATGATTTCTATCAGCTGTAAATCTCCTCATCTTAAACACGTTGTGTCTTTTAGGAGACATGTACACATGATTCTCAAAAAGAGCGATGAAGAATTGAATTTGGTGTTTAAGTTTAAGGTTGATGACTTTGACTACACTGTGCGTGTAACATCAGAGATGATGAAATGCTTTGGGTGTGGGACTGTAGGGCATGTGATTCCCCCGTGCCCAGAGAGAGCAGGTGAGACACGGGCTGTTTATGCAGCGGACCCGCCGCCCGTTCGGGCCGAAAGCGGAGCCTCTTTTACTTGGCGAACCACAGAGAACTGGTCAAACCGCAACTAGAGTTGCTGAGTCAGTGTTGTTTAATGAGGAAGAGGTTTTCTTGGATGCTGACATTTCCAAATTTAAAAAAATAAATAAAATAAAAAATAAATCAAACACTGAACAAGTTACAAAAGTGTCAAAGACGAGTCCCATGAGCTGTTCTTCTCAGTCAGATGAGGGGTTGATGAACACGAAGAGTCTGAAAGTGATGTTAGTGGAGACACACAGATGGATGTGGAGAGTGCTTACTCTTTCACCAAAATTCAGTCCTTTTTACAAAGAACCAAAGGCTTGAGATCAGTTAAAGTTGATGAGTTTTTCCCAGATCTAAAGTTGTTCCTTGATTCAGTTAAACTATTCATGAAAATACAGAACACCCCGGCCAACTGACCTTCACAGACCAAGACATTTTTTGTCTAAATAATAAATAGCTAATGATGGTTAAGTGTCTTTTGTTTTTCTTTTTCTTTGTTTGTGTTATCCTCTCTGTTTTGTTAAAATGCAAATTAACATTTGCTATGTGTGACATAAAGCTGGGTTCTTTAAACATCAATGGTGCCAGAGAGGATGCAAAGAGAGTTTCCCTTATCAGTTTGTTTAAAGTTAAGAAATTAAATGTCATTTGTTAAAGGCACAGTCCTTCTATGAGGGTTTCTGAGGAGGATAATGCAGAGTTGGATGCACCGATCTCTGCTGATGAACTACATTCTGCGCTGCAGAGTCTAGAAAGCGGTAAAGCTCCAGGCATTGATGGCCTTCCTGTGGACTTTTATAAAGTTTTCTGGCCTGTGATTGGCTAAGATTTGTTGCTTGTTCTCAGAGACAGTTTAAGTAAAGGACACTCACCATTGAGCTGCAGGAGAGCAATCCTCACTCTTCTCCCCAAGAAAGGGGATTTACAAGAGATCAAGAACTGGCGGCCGGTGGCTCTGCTCTGCTCTGACTACAAACTTTTGTCTAAGGTGTTGGCAATGAGACTGAAAAACGTTATGGAGCATTTTATTAATGTTGACCAGACTTATTGTATACCCAATAGGTTGATATCATTATCATTTTAATTTGTGATGTTTTGGACCTCTCCAATTCATTGGGTTTTGAAATTTGCCCGATTTCAATTGATTAAGAAAAGGCCTTTGACAGAGTCGAACACCAGTATTTGTGGCAAACGTTAGATGCGTTTGGGTTCAGCTCTGGCCTTATAAACATGATCTGAGTCTTGTATAGTGACATTGAGAGTATTTTAAAGATCAACGGTGGTTTAAGTGCTCCTTTTAAAGTTCATAGGGGGGTCAGACAAGGATGTTCATTATCTGGTATGCTGTACTCTTTGGCCATAGAGCCTCTTCTGCGCAAATTAAGATTTCTCTTTTCAGTGTAAACCCTCCTGGATGTTAAACAGTTTTAAAATGTTCTGCTTATGCCGATAATGTTGTTGTCATTGTCAAAAAACAAGAAGATATTGACACCCTTGTAGAAAATATTAATGTTTTTGGTGTATTGTCCTCTGCTAAAATTAACTGGGGGAAAAGTGAAGCTGTAACAATCAGTGATGAGTTAAGTAGAAAACTTGTTTTACCTGCCGGGTTAATTTGGAACAAGGGTGGATTTAAATATCTTGGTGTTTATCTTGGAGATAATACTTTTGAGTGTATTGGGAAAATGTTTTAGAAAAAGTTGAAGGATGTCTCAAAAAATGGAAATGGATCTTGCCACAAACCATTGATGTCACAAACTGCTCCGAGACATGAAGGTTAAGATCCAAACGCAGCTTTTATTTAAGGGGCAATCCAAAGAACAGGCAATAGGTCAAACACAGGCAGGCAGTCCGTAAAAACAAAATGAAATCTGCTGCTGATTACAGCAATGCCACCCTGACTGAAGATGCCAAAGAGAACAATGACATCTGTCAAGCTGACACTGCTGTAACAGTGGATATCAATAATGAGGATCATCTTTCAGGAAGATCTCCAAAGGCTTTGAAATCAGGCCACAGAGCAACAACAACAACAAAATACCGGAAAAAGCTTAGAAGGAGAAGTGAGAATATGGTTGTGTAACGTAAGTGTGAGAACAGTGTCAATAGCGTGAGTCTCACACTGAATGTCTGAGAGTTGGCAGCACTGGCACTAGTCTAGACTTGGAATTAAACTTTAATCCCCAAATCACGGAAGCAAACACCAATTATATTGCCATTAGATCTCTTATTTATTATTATATGTCAAGACATAGCAGAGAAAAACAATTTACTGGAGAGATGGTCTTCATTCGTCAATACACAAAGGTTGGGCATTTATATGCTGACCAAAGGAACTTACATTATCTTTACAAGGTAGAGAAACGTGTTCATGTTTAAAATTGAATGTATATCTCATGCTACACAATCCTCATTCCTTAAAGAGAATACTTCAGTCAACATATGCATCAGTGGAAACTATGCTAGACTGCATTCACATTCCTCTGTGGTAAAAACTAACTCCTCTCACTCCTCTCCTTGTCCTTGGCATGTGATCCTCACACACACTTGCTGTGCGGATATATGAATGCTTATAAAAATGTTATAGCCATGAAAAAAGGCTTTTATTTTTTCTAAATTCTCGAGTGCCTTGGCCTTATATGATTTTTGCAAGTTGATCTATCCCGTATCAAAGAGCACCGAGATACTGACTTTATACTCCAGTTTGGATCTTGTTCAATCAAATGTTTGTCTTCACTAGTGATGGCCACTTTCGTCACGTGAATTCGGTAAAAAAAAGGGCTTTTTTACGTCGCAACTGTTTCCAAATGTTTCGAAATTTCAAAGGTTCGCTGTTGGGGGCCGATCCCAGTAAACCAGTGTTTAGGGTTTTTACCTGATCTCTGATCAGTTTTATAGTTTTGTAGACATTTTAATGAGATGTTTGTGTAATTTGGTGATGGACAGCCCTGCCATTCAGCAATCTAAACTATGTTTCCTCTACAACAACATTACTCACTGCTAAACTTCCGTAGTATGATGCATCATCGAAGAAATCAACTAATTCTAGTATCAAAATGATAAACCTGTCAGATAACTCGTTTAGAGTAACAGTACTAGAGCATAGACTGCCTTAATGTTGAGACAACAAATGGCAAAAGTGTAAAAGGGAAAAATTAAAAACAGAGAATATGAAGTGGTAAAGAAATAGATTTTCACAATGACTTTTGGAAATTATAGGGTGAAACTTGTGCTAAATATTTTGTTGCTAGGGTATTCATTGCCAGCATGTTTCAGATTGATGCCATGCATAAAGGAGCATTATAGGACCCCTTTAACAGATGAGTTTGGATGAAAGTCCTGATCCGATCACAGCTTCATTTCATAATCCATACAACATTTGAGCGCTTAGGTCAACATGTTAAGAGTGAAACTACATTAGATCTTTTTTTTTTATCCTGCAGCTGTGAATCTGTGAAGGGTGATGGCGTCTGTTAAAGTTGAAGATCTGCTTGAGAAATCACTGAATGAACTAGTAGAAGCTGAACGGAAGAAGTTTAAGTGGCACTTAGAGAAAGATCATGAGTGTATATCAAAGTCTGAAATGGAGAAAGCAGATATCTTAGACACAGTGGATAAGATGGTAGCATGTTTTGGGCCAGAAGAAACTGTGAAGATCACGGTGAAGATCCTGAGGAACATGAACCAGAACAATCTGGCTGATCAGCTGGAGAACAATCACAAGCAAGGTAACATTTAGTACACTGTGACTGTAATGTGATTGATCGTTTACCAATGTAATTGTTTGACATAAACTTTGCTCTGCTGATGTGTTTGTGTGACTTATGTTTCCCAGTGAGTGATCCTCTCTCTCTCACACACTCAAGTCAGGCTGAAGGCAATATGAAGACGTCTGCTGCGGTTGGAGCTCATTCAGAAGAGATCAGGGGTAAATAATCCCTGTCTGTACATGAAAACAAGAGAAAATATAACAGCAAGCAACAATTACAGGGCCAAGAAGAACAGCAGCAGATCTTATTCAAGTACATTTATTATAACAGACTGTCTAGTCATTTTTTACAAATGGTTAAATGGTTTACACGAGCCTTAAACCCTTAATTAAAACTTCTACAAGCAACTTCTACATATGCAGCTAACTCTAATACATTACCATGTCTTGTTTGGTGTGCTAGATGTCAATGGTTTGATCAAAAATCTTAAATAAATAAGATAATTTTGGTCAGCATGGCCTTAAAGGAATAGTTTACTTAAAAAGGATAATTCTGACATTTACTCACCCTCAAGTGGTTTCAAACCTGTATGAATTTCTTTCTTCTGCTGAACACAAAGGAAGATATTTTGAAGAATGTCGGTAACCAAACAGTTGATGACCCAAACCCATAGACTTCCACAGTAGAAAAAACACATTCATACAGGTTTGAAACAATTTGAGGGTGAGTAAAGGATGACAGAATTTTCATTTTTAAGTGAACTATTCCTTTAAGTTGATCTGAGTCCAATAGTGAAAATCTGATAAATCCAATTCCAATTGCATTCAAGTATTAATCAAGGCATTTCTATGTTGTCAACTTCAGCATAATCAGTGTAAGATGTGCATGTAAACACTATTGCAGTGAGAGTGTGATTCATTTGAATATAGTCGAAGCAGGAATTTATGAAAAACATAATATCTTAGTCTTTGCTGACTTTTCTTCTCTTTCTTAAAGGCTCAACTGCAGACGATAGAGAAGCTACTCTTCAGGATTACACAGAGACCAGCTGTAGACTGAAGAACAAATTAAAACGGGACTACGAGCGGATATTGGTTGGTAATTCAGAGACGGGTCATAAGGAATACCTGAACAATATTTACACTGATTTATATGTGGTGGGGAATGAGACTGGAGGAAGAGTGAACGACCATGAGGTGATACAGATCGAATCAAATCACAACCGATCGACTGCCAAGGAGAAGCCAATTGTGTGTAATGACATGTTTAAAGTCCAGTGTGACACAGATTGTCGAAACAGAAAAGTTCTGACAACGGGGATCGCAGGAGTGGGAAAAACTGTCTCTGTCAATAAATTAATCTTTGACTGGGCTGAACGAACAGAAAATCAGGATATAGTCTTCATATTTCCACTTCCATTCCGGAGACTGAATTTGATTAAAGAAGAGTACAGTCTCATTGGACTGCTCAACAAATACTTCTTTAGTAGTCCTGAAGAATTGCCCTCTCTTCCTGAAGGTGATGGTAAAGTTCTGTTCATCTTTGATGGGCTGGATGAATGTCGCTTTCCTCTGAGCTTTAAAGAAGACGACATATTTACAAATGTAAATGAAAAAACAACAGTGAGTAAGATAATAATAAACCTTATCAAGGCACATCTGGTTCCCTCTGCTCTCATCTGGATCACATCCAGACCAGCAGCAGCCAGTCTGATCCCCCGTGACTACATTGATCAAGTGACAGAGGTGCGAGGATTTAACGATGAGCAGAAAGAGCAATACTTCATCAATAACAGCAGTCCTGAGGTTGCTGGAAACCTCATCAGTCACATCAAGAAATCCAGGAGTCTGTACATCATGTGCCATATTCCTGTCTTCTGCTGGATCTCTCTTATTGTTCTCCAGCCTCTACTGGCTCGAGAGAGCAATGACAAAACTCCCACAACTCTCACAGGGATGTACACACGTTTCTTAATTTCTCAGAAGAAACAGATGGAAAAAAAATACTGTGAGCCCGAACCGAATTCCCATGCAGTGTCTTTTGATCAGATTATTCTGAAGCTTGGCAAACTGGCCTTTCAACAGCTGGAGAAGGGAAACCTGATTTTCTACAAAGAAGATCTTGAGAAATGTGGACTAGATGTCAGTGAAGGATCGTTGTACTCTGGGTTATGCACTCGAATGTTTCAGGAGGAAAAGGTAGCAGCAAGAAACGTTTACAGCTTCGTACATCTCAGTGTACAGGAATTCCTTGCTGCTCTTTATGTGTTTATGATGGGCAAAGATGAGAAAGCTGACCTATTTCTTCAATCCTGGAGAGAAAAACTGGCATGGAAACTGTCCAAAAAGCCACTGTTTCAGCTTTATAATGCTGCAGTCAAGAAAGCTTTACAGAGTGAGAACGGATACCTGGACCTTTTCCTTCGGTTCCTCCTGGGTCTCTCACTGGAGTCTGATCAGAGTGACCTGAAGGGACTACTGCCAGGACTGGAACAGAAAACAGGGGACATGAAAAAAACTGTTGACTATATCAAAAAGAAAATAGAGAAGGAGGAATCAGTAGAGAGGACCATCAATCTCTTCCACTGTCTGAGTGAACTGAAAGATGACTTTGTGGAGGAAATCCAGAAGACTCTAGGCTCAGGAAAACTTTCAGCACAGAATCTGTCCTCTGCTCAATGGTCTGGTCTGGTGTTTGTGCTCCAGATGTCAGAAGAGAATCAAGAGAAGTTTGAACTGCAGAAATACAGAATATCTGATGAAGCACTGATGAGACTGCTGCCGGTGATCAGAAACACCAGAAGAGCACTGTAAAAGTCTCCTTTACATTCATTTATAAACACTGTTAGTCTTTTGTAATTGCCTTCAATTTAAATAAAGTGACTTGCTGGCCTAGACAGTTCAGAAAAATTAATAAAAGTAATGTGTGTGAAATTATGAAGAGATAATTGTTTTAGCTTTGCTTAATTCACTACAGTTAATGTTTTTTTCAAGCTCCAGATTATAAATGCTAATAAGCATTACTACTGCTCTTTGTTTTGTTCTCTACACAGGCTACACAGCTGTAATCTCACAGCTCAGTCCTGTGACAGTTTATCATCAGCTCTACAATCCTCAAACTCCTTTCTGAGAGAGCTGGACCTGAGTAACAATGACCTGCAGGATTCTGGAGTGAAGCTTCTTTCTGATGGACTGAAGAGTCCAAACTGTCAGCTGGAGATACTGAGGTGAATGGTTTTAAAATGATTAACTATGCTTTAATCAGAGGCTGATTTAACCAGTAAGCAAGGTAAGCGGCTACTTAGCACCCCAAGAGACAAAATATTTGCAGAAATGCAATATTTTTCCATATTTATACAGACGTATGACCCACATGGACTGCGTAAATTTAAGAAAAATATTGTTTGGGGTGAGGGGAAGGGAATGGACTGTATGAAGATTGAATTTGCAACAGTTACTAAAACTGTAAAATGCTTCTATTTCATGCATGATTTGCTTCTGACAGCACTGAACAAGCTAGCAGCGCCATCTAGTGGCTGTGTGCAGGACACAGTTAGCATCTCATGCTGGGTCACACCAAAATATGTTTTACAACTTATAAAATTTCCTGGGAGCTGCTCCGTAAATTTAATTTATTAATACCCTGACATTTGTGCTTTTTTAGTTGCTTATAAACAAATCAATGGCAAAAAAAAAATTACACTCTATTTAGCACAAACAGGACTACCATGATATGTGAGCCACATGTATGTACATGTTTTCATTTTTGAGAGAATAATGTTTATGCATGGTTATTGAAAAAACAAAAAATGAAAGTTTCTGAAATAAGGCCACAAAACAAATGCTAAATATATGGCAATAAGACTTTTGACTAATGGATGTCGTCACCTAGATTTCTTCTTCAAAATGATGTGAAAATCATCCTGCCTAATTATTCACATAAAACGATACATTGATTTAAGTTTTGTGAAACACTTTTAGTTTGGAAAGGCAATATGCGGATGGGGCGTAAACAATCATGCATATTTAGTAGTTCACACCTGATGAGACAATGCCCCTGCATACTTAATGAGCCATTCATTCAGGTGTGTCACCTATAGCTAACTTAAATATACAAGCTTCATAAAAATGATCATTCTAGAAGAAAATTTCGGATGGCATTTAGAGGCTTTTGCATCTGAACTCTTCATATATACACACACACACACACACCAGGGTTTCCGTTGTCCGGTAGTTGCCGGACATTGGGCGAAAAAAAAATGAAATGTCCGACAAAATTAAATCTCTCCGGTCAAATAGTCAGATTAAAATTGGCTATCCCGCCCCCCTTTACACAATCTGAATTTGAGCCTAAAATGTATAAAGCAAAAATACACCTACCTTTGGCTATGTTATAAAGTAACAGGCTCTACCGTTTGAAAGTTATTAAACATTATTACATGGCTTGGTTGAATTCCAATGTGGAATGCGGTCTGTTATTTCTTGATATCAGACCGCTGCGAAGCACTAGCGGCGCCAGGATTTTGATTGTAGGTGGGCCTCCAGAAAACTGGATGGGCCAGTTAAAATAAGCCAAAAAAAAAAAAAAAGAAAAAAAAGTAAATAAAAACGGGTTCCCCTTCATTTCCGTTTCAGCGCTTTTCTGGGCACCGAGGACAGCGACTCAGAATTTAATGCATAATTAGTATAGGTTAAAAAAAAAACCTTAAACAGGAGTTTTGTTTTTTAGTTGCTTTTTTAATACAATTACAATTTCATTTCATTTATTGTTTAATAAAATTATAGGCCTATTATTTTTTGGTTTATTAACAGCAACAACAGCTGTAAAGAAAAAAAGCTGTTGACTATCGCCATCTCCATAGTGAACGCGCTAGAGAGAAATGCACATCATGGATTACATAATCAGACTGTAGCCTATTTCTTTTCGTTTTAAATTATTAAAAAGACATTTCAAGCTTTCTTAAGATATATTTCATGTCTGTGAGGGTGAGGCCTACGCTGAGTTTCGTTGAATTAGGATGAGATGCGCTCCAGCAATGCAAGTGACCGCGCGGGCGCCGTCATGATTAGGACTATCGTCTGCTATATTTGCTAAAATCCAGGCAATTGGTTGATAAAAAAATTATTAAAATTAAGATACAATTTATACAAAACGAAATTCACTTTAAAAAAAAGGCTTTCTACAAAACAATAAACTTAATTAAGTGGTCAAAATCATCTGACCCGCTCCATGTCTCTCGATATTACGCATCCTTACATCTTACTCGTGCGGTTCACTTTTCATAATCAACATAAAATGAAAAAAAATTTTTTTTTTATATTTTAACAAATATTAAACTAAATGAGCTTATTTAATGGCTAAAACACGTATAGACATAGACTCTATATTTGTACAAATTGCTGCACATTCATTTTATTCTGAATTTTGCACACATAAGTTGAAAGGCATTTGTTTGTGCATGCATAGCAAAACATATCTGCAACATTTATCAAGTTCACTGATAATTATGCGTGCATTTATTAATTATTATCTTAATGAATAATGAAACAAGGACGAAGCATATAAACTGCGTTGTTTATTTAGAATGGATCGCAAATAGATCCGAATGAAGAAACGTACAAAACCATAGTAGAAAATGGGTCTCGAGTGTTCCTGCAGAGAGGGAGTTCTCGCTGCAGAATCGGATCAAGACGAAGCAGTGAAGTCGCCTTGGAGAACAAGGTTACGCGGCTTATGCGCATTGCAAGTTGTGGAGAGACACTGGAAGTTCGCTTGAGTAAAAACAATAGGCTTCAGATATTTTATGTTGGGAAGGGGGATTGGTTTGTTAAAATATGAATGTGAAACCATAGTAAAAACAATTGACGTTGATTGACGCCAATCGGTCGTTCATGTTTTTTCCGTCTATTTGAAAGTTAGGCTAATAAACATGTTGCATTCTATACGGCCTTATTATGTCATTTTTTAAGTTACATAGCCTGCCTCCAGTTTTCCTCAACTTGACTAATTTAAGAGGCGATAGGCCTATTTGACCGGCATATCATCAAAATGTCCGGAAAACGAAACCTTTGCCGGTCACTTTGACCGGCACAATTTTTTTCTAGCGGAAACTCTGACACACACACACATATATATATATATATATATATATATATATATATATATATATATATATATATATATATATATATATATTTATACACAAATATCAATTTTATTTATATTTTTTATATATAATTTATTTATTTATTTATTTTTCCACAAATTGTGCTTGCAAATTGTATAATATCCAAGGTTAACATGTCTAGTAATTGTGCAGTTAATTCTCATACTGTATTTTCAGTTTTGGAATATTTATTCTCTCCCCAAATTTGTTACTAATAAAACACAGTACAAATTATTTAAAGAAAAAAATTATATTTACCTTTTAATAGTTTGTTTACATCTACCTTGTAAATATATTTTTTTATTAAAAAGGTTACAATTACAACAACAATTCAAGTGTAATCTTACAGTATATTCTACAGTAAAAACTGTACCCAAATCTAGTCAACAAAATGTTGTCTTTCATATTTCGCCTGACTGTAACATTGTTTTTATGAAATATTAGGGCATATAAATGTTAATTTGCAGTTTAATACGTTGCTTATACAAATAGCCTACATTTTATTTCAACATATTTCAGTCGATTTTTACTCATCTCAGTATAGCAATACAGTTTGCTAAAACATCATCATTCATTCACAAACGCGATTTAAATTTAAACTGTTTTTTTGCGAGCTGTGGTAAACAGCGCATATCTGCCGTTCATTCATTCATAAACAGAAACCCGATTCACGTGAGAAGGAAAAAAAACTTACTACTGTATTCCTCAGCTCAGTCTGATCCTTGCTCCTCGAAATACCCGCACTTCTGAGGGACATTTTCCGTTATTATTATTCCTCACAGCGCTGCGAGACGGTGTAAACAAGTAATGATCTGAATAAACTTGTGTTTTCTCGAGCTGATATGGGGGCGTTCACAGGTTTGCGTGGATTGCCTCAGTCATTTGCGTTTGAATAGCGCGCGCTCTCCGTGGGCGTGTCACATTACATTTGAATCAGCTGTAATGAGCTCGACTGGAATCGCTCTCTTTTATGAGAATATTTGTTTTTTATATAAATTAATTCATTTAAAAGAAGAGAATTCAAGCTTCATGCCTGTGTGTCTGTATGCCTGATTGACTGAGTATTCGCTGAGTTATTGTTCATTTTCGGACGTGTTTCAGAATGGACTACACTGACAGAGAGAAGGCAGAACTCGCTTCGTGTTTATTTTTATTTATTTGGCAAAAAGCACAACACTTTGTTTTTATTGTGAGTATACACAAAAATAATACACATTTAACAGAATCGATTGATGTATGAAATTTGTTTGTAAAATCAAAGTCAAAAGAGTATTTCGGGTCTCAATTCAACTGATAAGGAAAAAAGCGAGCAGATCACGCCGGCGTGATTGCCGACCTCAGAGGGTTAAAAGAGATGCTTACCACAACAATTCGTGAGGAAATCACGTCTCTAAGGTCTGAATTCCTCGCTGAAATACTTATTTGGCTCGATTCAGCTTATGCAGCTTCTCTAGATCCTGAAATTGACAAAAAAAGACTCAAATTTCAATCTGATTTTAATATTATCAACTAATCAGGCTGAAAAGTTATTGCTGAAGACTAAAGATGCATTTTTTTGAGTATGGTGACAAGCCAAGTAAACTTCTTGTGCTTCAGTTAAAGGAAAGTCAGCTAAAAAAATGTAAAAACCTTTGCCCATACCTACAATAATGGATACAATGAGAGAAGAGCTAGAATTACCGTTTTCCACAGAGAAGATAGTGCTAGCAATCCAGAGTATGCAGAATGGCAAGACCCCTTGGGTTCCCTGTGCAGAAAGATGTTTTCTCAAACACTTAAAACACCTCTCCTAAACATGTTATTAGATTCCATTAATAATGGCTGCCTGCCTCCAACCCTTCCTCAGTCTTGTATTTCTTTGATTTTGAAAAAAGACAAAGACCCACACAAATGTGGTTTGTACAGGCCAGTCAGTCTTTTGAATGTAGATGTAAAGATACTGCTTTTAAAATGCTTGCAAAGCGTCTTGAAAAGTTTTTTTGGCAATCATACACAATGACCAAACTGGTTTTATTCAAAACAGACTACGGTCTCATAATATAAGAAGGGCATTGAATATCATTTATTCCTCTAATTCTCACCCATCAAAGGCTCTTCTGGACGCAGAGAAAGGCTTTGATCGGGTGGAATGGGATTACCTTTTCTGTCTGCTACAGAAATTCGGTTTTGGCAACAAGTTCTTTGATTTTACGCGTGAATTCGGTGAACATGAATGTTTTACCTAGATTTTACCTTGATCAGATTCTTAAAGTAGCCTTAGATAAAAGGGGTGCATTGTCTACAACAGTGGTTCCCAAACCTGTCCTGAAGGCCCCCCAACACTGCACGTTTTCTTTGTCTCCCTAATCAAACACACCTGATTCAACTCATCAGCTCAATTAACCCATGTGATAATGAGCTGATGAGTTGAATCAGGTGTGTTTGAGTAGGGAGACAAAGAAAACGTGCAGTGTTGGGGGGCCTTCAGGACAGGTTTGGGAACCACTGGTCTACAATATACAGGCTAATTTCCTCCATCTCCACTTCCTCTCTCTCTTTTATTAGACAACAGTGGGAGTCGGATCTATGCCTCACATATTATGATGAGACTTGGAACCAGATCCTGTCCCATGTTCATACCTCTTCTATTTGTGCTCGTCACAGTCTTATCCAATTAAAATGTATTCATTGAATTAACTGGACAAAAGTGAGGTTGGCAAAAATTAAGCCTGGTGTTGATCCTCTCTGTGATCGTTGCTATCAGGCCCCTGCTGATTTATTACATATGTTTTGGTTATGCCCATTCTTAACTTGGACAATAACAATATTTTTCACTATTCTCCTGTATCTGTATCCTTGTATTATTGTAAAAGTTCAATAAACAGATTTAAAAAAATAAAATATTATTAGAAAGATATTTAAAAAGATATAAAAAAAGATATTTAAGAGAAATTAAGAATTTATTAGCAACTATAATGTAAATTTGTCTTTAGTTACAAAGAGACAGATTGAGCCCCCTTGGTTGCACTTTCTCCAAATGTCACTGGCTTGTCTGGAAATGCTGCAAAGGCTTTTGTCTTCTCAACATTATTAGCTAGACAGCGCATTCTTCTGCTCTGGAAACAAAATCTCCCTCCATCTTTTGATGACTGGCTGAGAGATGTTATGAGCTTCATATATTTTTCATAAAAAGATTTAAAGATATTAAAGGGAAATTAAGATTTGTTTTAGAATTCATTGTAAATTAATGCATTTTATATACTTGCAAATAATGATTTATTTTGAAATATGCACACATTCACTGTTATTTGTATGACTGTTAATGTTTCTTGTCTAAATGTAAACCATATATTTTCAATTCAAAACAATGTAATTTTGAAAAAAAATTATTCTTAGATTCTTTTGGGAAACACAGCCAAGATCAGTGTGTGATAGTAACGTCTGATTGCCAAACTAATGTCATGTGCACTGTTGCTGTATGTCTTTGTAGATTGTCTGGCTGTATGGTGACAGAGGAAAGCTGTGGTTATGTGTCTTCAGCTCTGAGTTCAAACCCCTCACACCTGAGAGAGCTGGATCTGAGCTACAATCACCCAGGGGATTCAGGAGTCAAGCTGCTCACTGATAAACTGGAGGATCCAAACTACAGACTGGAAAAACTCAAGTATGTAGAGCATAAAGAGTTGATTAACCTGTTAACCTGCAACCCCACTTTTAGAAAAATTCCCAGAAATGACATACCCAAACTGAAACAGATACAGTTCATGAACCCTTTGCACTAAAAGCACAAGTATGATCTCATTTGAAAACTGACACCTGGCAGTTTATTGTAAATGTAGAATTAATTATTGTCATAATGATTTTTTTTTTTATAAATGGCTTCAAAGTTTTGTAAAGTTATTAGAAATGTATTTTTATGAAATGTATTTTATCCTCATGAAAATAAAATTGAAGTTGGCACTGTAGCAATCTAGAAATGCACTACAGCTAAAGCCACGTCCAAACATTTTATATTTAAAATCTGAAGATGGTACATCTAAAACTCTGTATTTAGTTAAATGTTTTTCAAAATCATGTCATATGACTTTATTTTGATTAGACTCTAAAATGCTACTGATGTTTAGTCATCTTCTAAGCATCCATTCAGTCTTTTGTCTCTATTGTTTTGTGGTGCAAACGAGCCCCTTTCAGTGTCAGTCTCCCCCATGCACACATTCACACCTCTCCAGCCTGGTTATGGCTCTAAATATGCATTTATTTTGTCTGCATTATAGTTACTAACGACTGGCTATTCACAGGCTATTCATAGGGTTTCAATCCCTAATTTCTTTTATCAAAGTTCTTAATTTTTTTCTCAAATGCCCTTCTTGAATAAAGAAACATTTCAGTAACATTTCAGTTCACTATTTAGAAAAAAATCATAAAAGAATAACAGTTAGGTGGCAGGTGCACCCAGGGCTAGCTAGCATGTTAGCTTAGCACACCATCAATACACGACAATATATGAGATTAAAACCATGTTTGTGCTCCAAACTTTATAACGCAAGTCGAGTGTTTTAAATAATCTTCTGTGATCTAATTTGGCTTCAGATAAAAAAAAATCAGACAGAAAATATATTATTTTATAGTATTCTGCACGATGATAAAGTCTATATAGATTAGCATTACATTATAAATATAATCTATTATAATGAAAATACCTGGCATGTCTCGAAGAACACAGGCAGATCAAATATCATTGCAATCATGTTTATTGTCTTCAAAACATCTATATCTGCATGTTACAGTGATCTCTGTTAGCTCTGTGTGTGTTCGAGGCTTCCTGGAATGTCACATGATCATGGCTCTTCTTCATGTTCCATATATGGATTATTACTGTGCATATAGCGCCCTAAGGCTATTGGTATGAATTGAAAACACAGTAAATCTGTCATGATGTGGTTTTGTGTCCTGTCATGTTTAGTGGTTCCTGTGTCTGTCTATTAGTCATCCCAGGTGTTTCCCATGAACCACGCCCCCTTGTTATCCTGTCTAGCTCGTTTACCCCTGTATTTAAGCCCTGTGTTTCAGCCTGTCTTTGTAAGTTCTTGTTAGACTGTTTTTGTGTCTACAGTTACGCTGTTGTTCGGTTGTTCTGTTCCTGTGTTCTTGTCCTAGTTTGTTCAAGTTTACAATCTAATTAATAAAGTGTGCTGCAACTGGATCTTGCTTCATCTGTGCCTCAACCAACACACACCTGAACGTAACAGAAGAACTCACCAAACCTAGATCCAGCAGCCATGCCTACCTGGAGTCCTGATGTCCAGATCATCCGTCTTCGCCAAGAGAATCGCGCCATCGAGGATTATGTCGCAGAATTCCTCGAGCTGGCACATCTTGCACAAATGAGCATCCAGTGCTTGATGATCTTCTTCCGCGGGGGATTATCGGAACCACTCCGGTCTCTGATGCCCGAACCTGATCCGCACGGGTCTATAGAGAGGTTCCGTCCAGCTGGCCCTGTTGTGGAGCGGTTCCTTGTTTACTGTGGGCGAGGAGGGGAAGAAGCTCCCTGAACCCGCAGTGTCCCCTCAGACAGCGCTCAAGCCAGCCACCAGATCGGTCTATGGCCGCACAGGACCGATCTCCAGCGTGGCCGATCCTCCGTTAATGTCTGCACGTGCTGCCAGGAAGACCGTTCCTGTCACATCTGCCGATCCAGAGATGCTTAACGTCAGTCCTGCCGATCCAGAGACGCTTCACATCAGTCCTGCCGAGCCAGAGCTTCACGTCAGTCCTGCCGAGCCAGAGCTTCACGTCAGTTCTGCCGAGCCAGAGCTTCACGTCAGTCCTGCCGAGCCAGAGACTGTTCACGTCACGTCCGCCGATCCAGAGACTGTTCACGTCACGTCCGCCGATCCAGAGCCTGAGCTTCACGTCACGTCTCCCGATCCAGTGCTCCACGCCAGTCCAGCAGAGCCAGAGCCAGTCGCCTGCCCGCCAGAGCCAGTCGCCTGCCCGCCAGGGCCAGATCCAGTCGCCTGCCCGCCAGAGCCAGAGCCAGTCGCCTGACTGCCAGAACCAGAGCCAGTCGCCTGCCCGCCAGAACCAGAGCCAGTCGCCTGCCCGCCAGAACCAGAGCCAATCGTCTGCACAGTCGAATCAACTCCCTCTTCACCGCTGGTCCCGTCCAGCACAGAGCCTTCACCGCTGGTTCCGTCCAGCTCAAAGCCCTCTTCGCCGCTGGTTCCGTCCAGTTCAAAGCCCTCTTCGCCGCTGGTTCCGTCCAGCTCGGAGCCCTCTTCGCCGCTGGTCCCGTCCAGCTCAGAGACCTCTTCGCCGCTGGTCCCGCCCAGCTCAAGGCCCTCTTCGCCGCTGGTCCTGCCCAGCTCAAGGCCCTCTTCGCCGCCGGTCCTGCCCAGCTCAAGGCCCTCTTCGCCGCTGGTCCTGCAGAGCCCTCTTCGCAGCTGGTCCCGTCCGGCCCAGAGCCCTCATCGCCGATACAGTTCCCAGCACAGCCATGGCCGCCCGATGGACGGTCGTCTCCGCACTGGCCGCCCGATGGATGGTCGTCTCCTCCCTGGCCTCCTGAAGGGTCGTCTCCTCCCTGTATTTAAGCCCTGTGTTTCAGCCCTGTCTTTGTGAGTTCTTGTTGATAAATGACTCTTGCGCCCGACGCAAATCTAAAATGGGTTAGTCTGAAGTAGCTTCATTATTCATAGGTGTGGTTTGGGCGTAACGTGAAATAAACCAATCAGAGTGACATCTCACATTCCCTTTAAGAGCAGGCACGCTTGTTTCAAAGCGGATTGCTATTATAACAGCGGATTGCTATTATAACGGCACATTTGCCAGGCGCGGCCAGGAGCGTTCACGGCCGAGGAGACCGTAAAACACAGAGAAGTGACGTTGGGGATGGAGAAACACACCCAAATTAACTTCGGTTAAACAGGCGTATGATAATTTGGGTAAATGTGTAAGCTAGATGTATGCTTTTATAATTATCTATCTATCTATCTATCTATCTATCTATCTATCTATCGTAATAATGTATGATTTGCAAAAATTAAAACTGCTGCTTCTGTGTAGATGAGAGAATCAAAGTGTATGCGCGTTGTGCACTCGCTACATTGATTATGGCCAAGCATGCGCCCTTAAAATAGCATATAATAACATGCGCAACGCGCCACTGACTTTAAACTATTTTTTTTCGGTCAGTGGCGGAATTGTTTTCTAAACCTGCAAAATAGCATGAGGGAACGTTTGCGCCGGAACACGCCTCCTCTTTGCGCTGAACTGCCCCCGGGAGCGCAAGTGTATTTCTTAGTAAACCGACGTGCGTCTGTGGAAGGAAAAGTCCGCTTGTGTTGTTATTTTGAGTGCTGGACAACATTTTATGAAAGACTCTAAGTTTTATGTTTGTATGTTGTTTATGTGAAATTTTCTGTGCTGCCATTTTGGCCAGGACTCCCTGGAAGAAGAGATTTTATATCTCAATGGGACTATCCTGGTAAAATAAAGGATAAATAAATATATAAATATATATATATATATATATATGACAGGATATGTCCATATATGGGAGTTTTATGACAGGATATGTCCATATATATATATATGGGTTTTATGATAGGATATGTCCATATATGGGGGTTTTATGACATGATATGTCCATATATGGGAGTTTTATGACAGGATATGTCCATATATGGGGGCTGTATGACAGGATATGTCCATATATGGGGGTTTTATGACACCAGGTGATATGTGACCTTTGACCATGTATGTTTCTGGTGTGTTTATGGTGTTTATGACTGCAATCTGCTTGTGTGGCAAGGAGGTGAATGTTTTTCAGGGGTGTTTTTATTATAGCTGGATAATGAAATTATGAACATGAAGAGATCTGTCATGGATTTGGTTTTCAGATGGTGTTGCAGCCATAATGTCTGGGGAGAGAATAAAAATGGGGGATTGAGTTTAAGAAATAAAACTCATTGTTGGTAATAAATCAAAACATGTAAAATATATTTATATATAGGTTTAAGCTTTCAAAGTGAACTCCGCAGCTCTTTGAATTTTTGTGAGCAGAAGAAATGTTACAAATTAGCTTTTAAAAAATAAAAGCATTGCTGATAAATAAACCATATAAAATATATGAAATAAGACAACATTTATTTAAGTATAAATATTTTTAAAGTTAGTTTTAATCTTTTAAACACCATGTTGAAGACTCTGTTTGACGATGTCCTTTTCCTCAATGAGTTTAAGAAATAAATCCATTAGGCTATTGTTAAATTAAATAAAAACATATAAAATATATATGAGATAAGAATACAATTATCAAGTATAAGCATTTTAATCTAATACTGGTACACAATAATATACTGACTTGTACAGATAAATAAAACATAAAATAGTGAATAATAGCTCATATTATTTGAAATAAGACGTTAAATTATCAAGTATTTTAAAGGTAGTTTTAAACATGTGTTGAAGTGAACTTACCATCGGTGAAATTAGGCGGTCTCTGTGTCTCTGGTTAAAATAACAGAACAAAATAACAGAGCAGAAGAGATGTTTGCTCTCCGTTTGCTAAATTGAAAATGAAGATTGTTTCCATCATGGCAGGATATATCCATTACTACTCTTATCCATTGATTGTTATAAGTTAAATTGTCCCCCATCCTGTTGTTCTTGGAGAACGCGTGAAAGAAATAGGCCCCCAAAAATGACACCTCAATTCTGACACCTTTTGAAGATCAGATTTATTTTTCTAACATTTAAACTTAGAACACATTATTAGAACACCCGATGACTTTGAATACACATACATGACAGCTTAATGATTTTTTATATTTTCGTGCATTTATTTAAAGACTACATGTACCATAATATAAATTCTCTTGAGTGTTTCTCAGAGTGACAGAGCTGTGTGTTTTTAGCTAAAATGGCGTGACAGTCACAGCCGTGGGGGTTCCATAGACATAATGATTTTGTACTGTAACTGTATATTCTACCTGTATACCTAAACACTACCCTCACAGAAAACTTTCTCCGTTCTTTAAATTTTCAAAAATATAAATAAATATAATTTATAAGGTGTTTTGCTCATGGGACACATTTTGCTCAGGTCAAAAATATCTGAACCATACACAAACTTTATTAGGTGTGCAATTATTTTCCAGGAAATGCACAGCTAAAGTAGTTCCAGGCAGGTCTAGACACACACACACACACACACACACACACACACACACACACACACACACACACACACAAACAAACAAACAAACAAACAAACAAACATTCACATGCAGCTGTGCCCCACAACTTTATCAAAAATAGTTTTGCAACTGAAAAGCTACATGATATTTCTCTGAATTCATAAATACATCCAACATGTCTAAATCATTTAAGACCTCTATAATGAAGAAATGATGGTTGCACCTTCTAACTGTTTCTCTGGTGTCTCTTTTTTGTGGCTCTGTGAGGAAAGAGAAAATGAGCAAATGTATACAAAGGAAAGAGAAAATAGATACAATTACACAGAAGAATAAAGTTACAAATACCTAAAGCATTTCTGAACAACATGGCTACACACTAAACTTCCTTAAGAATAGAATTCACAACTACTGAGCATTATTTCATTTATGATTGTTCATAAGCAGTGTGTCTCAGAAAGCACAGTTATTGCGTATTTTTAAACATTAAAATTTATTATATTATATTTTCACATAAAACCGATCAAGTCTTGCTGCTGATATTTATTTCATTAGAATTCTGTTTGAGCCAGGTATACTGCCTAATCCCTGGAAAACTGTCTCTCCATAAATCAGTAAAACTATGATAATTAATTAAAGACCTAAGTGCTTCAGCCGAACAAGCATGAGGTTCCTCATGATTCCTATTCACAGCTTGATCTAAAGTACAGTTAAAATCTAGCCTGGCTAACGTCAGACCTCATCTCATTGAGACGTGGTCTGTGAACCACATGTTCATTTTCTCGTATTTGAGGCGCGGTTTACGAATGCCCAGAGCCGTTTATTGGGCGCTACAAATGTCTATCAAATGCGCCTGTACGTAGCTCATAGCCAATTGTTTCAATTATACCAGATGACGTATATAGAGTGACAGAAATTCGACGAGGAAGAAGATGATGGGTCAGAGATTTATGTGTACACGATGGCGTTCAGCGACTATTTCCGTTTGTGATCAAGTTCCTCTAAAGTAGCTTTTCTCATGGCAATGGCACATGATTCATTGAAAAGCCTCAGACTTGGAAAAAACATTACAATTTTTGGTCTCCGTTGATTTTTTGTAGAATCAAGAAAATGATTCAACTGTTCAACCGTATAGTAGGATACATTTGTTTTAGAAGTGGAACTTCCTTGAGAGGTTGCATCAATACTGTCTCCACAACTATCTGAGTATTCACTGTCAGAATCATAAAGAGAGCGTCCATCATGTTCCAAACCATCTCTAGAATCATTTTTTATACCCAGAGGAATCATCTTCATTAAACCGACGATTTCGCTGTAACGCGCAAGAATGCGTTCAAGCATATCGTTGGGAATAAACGGCGGGACATTTGAAAGAAAAACCTTTTTTGAAAGGTTGGACAGCGGTAGTACAGGAATGAGAGTATCTCTCACTGATACACCACACTCAACTAAATGATCCACCACAGTTAACTCCTTCAGAAAGATAACAATAGCCGGTAACACTTTAGAATACTGTTCCTTCATTAATGAATAATTAAACAGGAACAAACGAGTAATGTATTATTAACATTCTAGTAACTACTATTAACTAACAAGAAACTCTGATAGCGCTCAGATGAATGTAGTAGTTCATTATTAGCTAATCAATAACTACTATTTTTTTCATACCTCCCAGAGAACTACTATCTACAGGTTCATAATTAACATGAATAACGCATAATTTATAATAAAAGGTAATGGTAACCCACTAGTAATGACTCAAGTATTACTACATCATTCTAAAGGAACTACTAATTATTTGGATCAGTATCTAAAGTGAAAAACGTTTCGGTTACTCACGTAACCTCTGTTCTCTCTAGAAGAGGGAACGAGTATTGCGTAGTTAGCTTACGCTACGGGAAAGCCTTTCTTTCTCGAGATACTGAAGCCAAAAATTATCCTTAATTTTTATAATCTTGTCAACGCAGTGCGGCAGCCTGCAGACCTAGGGCAAGCTAACTAGCGTGCCCATTGGCTGCCCTGCGGCAACTGCAGCAGCCTACCGCTGAGCCCTTGGCGTGACGTCACGACCAATGAGCGCGCATGGCGCGCTTAATGCGTCACAGCCCGCGAAAAGGGGTGTGGCTTAGCGTATATAAACAGGGCTCGGAGGCTGCTTCTCTGGTTTCTGTCGCATGAAGCGAAATGAGCTCGTGGCGCGAGCACGGCGGGCTACGCAATACTCGTTCCCTCTTCTAGAGAGAACAGAGGTTACGTGAGTAACCGAAACGTTCTCTTACGAGAGGTTCTCTCGTATTGCGTAGTTAGCTTACGCTACGGGAACGCCCTTGTCAACGCCGTGCGCGCCCAGCATCCACTGAATGAGTCCCAGGGAGAGCCCGGGGAACGTGATAGCGGAGAGCCGGGCAGCCCGAAGAGGGCTAGCGCCGTACATAAGCACACACTAGGGGGTTAGGAGCGGCACGGCCGGTCCTAACTGCCAATTCCCTGTATAGTGCAGCTCAACCAGTAGAGCTAAATCACACAACGTAGCCCGCGCACAGATAGTGGGCTGGCATACGCGAGACTTAGACTGATAAGACTTTCGCCTGCAAGGCGGGAACATCCAGGTTGTAAAACCTAACAAACGTGGAGGGGGAGGCCCAGCCTGCCGCTGCACAAATGTCATGAATGGGAATCCCGCTGGACCATGCCCACGACGAGGCCATGCCTCTAGTGGAATGAGCTCGAACGCCCAATGGGCACTGCAGGTCTTTAGACGCATAAGCAGCAGCAATAGCGTCCACTATCCATCTGGACAGGCTGTGTTTCGAGGCGGCGAGACCCTTGGTGCGCCCACCAAACGAAACAAAGAGCTGATCCGAGCGCCTGAAAGCGGCGGACCGTGAAATGTAGTTTCTCAACGCCCTGACCGGGCAGAGGAGATTACTATCGGCCTCGCTGCCGTGCGTCGGCAGGGCTGAGAGGGAAATGACCTGTGCTCTGAAGGGAGTGCCCAAAATTTTTGGAACGTACCCATGCCTCGGTCTGAGAATGACTTTGGAGTCATTAGGTCCGAACTCGAGGCACGCGGCGTTAACAGATAACGCGTGAAGGTCTCCCACTCGTTTGACTGACGACAGTGCTATCAGAAAAACGGTTTTGAGCGTGAGGTATTTCATATCCACAGTTTCCAAGGGTTCGAAGGGATGCGCTCTCAGGGCCTCCAAGACCAGAGAGAGATCCCACATAGGAACCGAGGGGGGTCGCGGGGGGTTCATCCTCCTGGCTCCCCTAAGGAAGCGGATGACGAGCTCGTTCCTTCCTAATGCGCGGCCCTGCTCAGAAACCGAGAGCGCTGAAATGGCCGCAACATAGACTTTGAGCGTGGAGGGGGACCTGCCCGCGTCCAGTAGCTCTTGAAGGAAACACAGTACTCGCGATACCCCACATGTCTGTGGATCGAGCCCCTTAGCAGTGCACCATGTGTTAAACACTGACCATTTCGACATGTAGAGCCGCCTCGTAGAGGGGGCTCTAGATTGTATGATCGTGTTCATGACCCCGTCTGGCAGATTAGCGTGTAATCGTTGAGGCTCCACGCATGCAGAGACCAGCGCTCTGGATGGGGATGCCATATCGATCCGCGTGCTTGAGAGAGGAGGTCTCTCCTCACCGGTATCGGCCAGGGGGCTGAGTCTGCCAGCTGTATTAGATCCGGGAACCAAGCTTGGTTCTCCCAGCATGGGGCTATGAGGAGCACTGAGTGGCGCGCTTCCCTGATTCTCTCGATGACCTGAGGCAGCAGAGAGACCGGGGGAAAAGCGTACAACGGGCCGCTGGGCCAGATCTGGGCCAGCGCGTCCTCGTTCTTCGAGAAGAACTCTGGGCAGTGAGCGTTGTCTTTTGACGCAAAAAGGTCGACTTTCGCTCTGCCGAACCGTCGCCACAGTGACTGGACTGTTTGGGGGTGTAGAGACCACTCCCCAGGGGGAACGTTGTCCCTGGACAGTCTGTCGGGGCCCTCGTTCAGGTGGCCAGGCACATGCGCGGCTCTCAGCGAGCGCAGAGAGTGCTGAGCCCACACGAGGAGGCGTTCCGCCAGGGTGCAGAGCATCTTTGATCTGACACCGCCCTGGTGATTCACGTAGGCCACTACCGATGTATTGTCCGTACGGACTAGAACATGGTGACCGTGGAGGAATGGGAGGAAGTGTTTGAGCGCTTTCTCGACCGCGAGCATCTCTAGACAGTTTATGTGTAGGAGATTCTCCTGGTCTGACCAGCGGCCATAGACCGGTCTGCCTTCGAAGAGCGCTCCCCAACCTAGGTTGGAAGCGTCTGTCGAGACAACTTTCCGGTGTGAAATCACTCCCATAGTCACTCCTGTGTGATACCATTCGGCTGCCAGCCAGGGCTGCAGGGCTGAAATGCATCCCTGATTCACTCTGACTCGCAAGCCGCCGGCCGCCCAGGCTCGGTGGGGCACGCGCATTTTCAGCCAGCGTTGGAGCGGGCGCATGCGCAGTAAACCCAGCTGGAGCACTGCTGCAGCTGAGGCCATATGCCCCAGGATACGCTGGAATGTCCTCAGCGGAACCCGGCTGCCTATTTGGAGGGATGCGGCGAGAAGGCGGATGCGGCGCGCGCGCTGCTCCGACAGTCTGGCCGTCATAGCCACCGAGTCCAGTTCTATTCCAAGAAAGGAAATTGACTGACGGGGTGATAGCGAGCTCTTGGTCCAGTTGACCGAGAGACCCAGCTCCTCCAGATGGCTGAGAAGCGCTGTTCTGTGAGACACAAGTTCCGTCTCTGACTGCGCTAGAATAAGCCAATCGTCCAGATAATTCAGTATTCGCATTCCCTGTTTCCTCAGGGGAGCGAGGGCCGTGTCCATGCATTTCGTAAATGTACGGGGTGCCAAAGACAGGCCGAACGGCAGGACTGTGTACTGATATACTCGACCCTCGAAGGCGAATCTCAAGAATGGCCTGTGACGGGGAGTTATCTGGATCTGAAAGTATGCGTCTTTTAGATCGAGAGAGATAAACCAGTCTCCTGGGCGAATCTGCGCGAGGATTTTTCTGGTTGTGATCATCTTGAACGGCCGTCTCATGAGGGCTTTGTTCAGATGTCTCAGATCTAAAATAGGTCTGAACGCTCCGTCCTTCTTGGGCACGAGGAAGTAGCGGCTGTAAAAGCCCGACTCGCTCAAAGAAGGATGAACCTGTTCTATAGCCCCTTTGCGCAGCAGCTTCGCTATTTCTGCTTGAAGCAAGTGCGCCGCTTCTGAACTCACTCTCGTCTCCGTCTGTGCTGTATAGCGCGGAGGGCGACGAGCGAATTGAAGCGAATAGCCGTGTTTTATAGTTTTCAGCACCCATTCTGACGCGCCCTGAATCGCTTCCCATGCTTCCGCATGCATAGCTAGGGGTCGAATGGTCTCTGGGCTCAGATCGCCGCGCTGCGCGGGATGGGGAGCCTGTATCAGAGAGAAAGGCGCGGCGCGCGCGCCGCTGGTGCTCGAACACGGGGGCTGGTAAACAGTATTGGCCGACTGTACAGCGTTCAGTAGCTCGGTCCCATCGGATGGAGCGTGATTTGCTGTCAAACAACCCAGGCGCGAGAGAGGCGTGGGGATTATCATGTCTACAAGTGAGTGCGCGTGCTCGTGAGCGGGCGCAGGGTTTACACTTATGACACGGCCAGTGTTTGGGAGCTTTAGAGGATCCGTGACCCAAGGTAACTGGCTGGCAGAGCGAGCAGCGGGTAGGTGTGAGCACAAGGTTGTGGGCACATTTCCTACATTTAATACTCGAGCGGCTTGCGACCGCTTTATGAGAGAGCGCTCTGTACGCGTTACCATGGGGACCCTGTTTGTGTGAAGCAGTGAGCACATGGGAGTGGGCACATTTTCTACACTTATAACACCCTCGGCTTGAGCCGCTGTTGCCCGGGGTAACCAAGTGGCAGAGCGAGTTACAGGTAGATGTGAGCACAGAGTTGTGGGCACATTTACTACACTTATTACTCGAGCGGCGTGTGACCGCTTTATGAGAGAGCGCTCTGAACGCGTTACCATGGGGATCGTGTTTGTGTGAAGCAGTGAGCACGTGGGAGTGGGCACATTTTCTACACTTACAACACCTTCGGCCGGAGCCGGAAAGCCCGAATTTACACTCTTTCTGAGATTTATTTGGGCCGCCGTAAAAACGGCGTTTGTGTGCAGGCGAGCGAGTGGTATTACTGGCTCGTTGGCTGCGGTGTAAGCTGCTGCAGTAGCCTGCACTGAGGGGACTGACAGAGCTGGGCGTTTTGATGGCGGTCCGGCCGCAGCGGGACTCAGCCATCTCTTCCTCCCTGCGGGTGCTAGGAGGACTTCGCGGGCTCAGACTTCAGCGTTATCTTGGGACGCGGACCCCGGGGGGGCGGCGGTCTGTGACGGCTGGTCGAGCGCGACCTAGGGCGGCCGCCCTGGCGTCGCTGCGAAGTGGTTGGTGGCCGAGACGAGCGCTGTGTGGAGCTGCGCGCAGGAGGCTGAGCTTGAGAGCGGCCTGCGGCTGGGCTCGAGCGGCGAGGCAGGAAGAGATTCATAGCCTGCGACGCCTTCTGCACTTCAGAGAAGCGGTCCACAATCCCGCTGACCGCAGGGCCGAAGAGGCCGGTGGGCGAGAGCGGGGCGTTGAGGAAGACAGCGCGTTCTGACTCACTCATATCCGCCAGCGTCAACCATAAGTGTCTGTCGATGACGGTGAGCGCGGCCATAGATCTGCCGATGGCTTGTGCAGCGGTCTTAGTAGCACGGAGCGAAAGGTCCGTCGCGCTGCGCAGATCTGTTAAGGCTGTATGATCCGAGCCCTTCTCGTCCAATTCGCGGAGGAGGTCGGCTTGCAGGATCTGAAGAACAGCCATCGAGTGCAGGGCAGAAGCAGCTTGGCCGGAGGCGGCGAATGCGCGGCCGGCGAGAGCTGATGTGGTCCTGCAGGCTTTAGACGGCAGGGCAGACTTTGAGCGCCATCTAGCAGACGGCGGGCAAAGGTGCGTTGCCACCGCTTCCTCAACGGAAGGGATGCCGGTATAGCCTTTCTCGGCGGCCCCGTCCACCTGGGAGAGAGCCGAGGAGACAGACGAGCGGAGTCTAGCGGAGAAGGGCGCGTTCCACGACTTCGACAGCTCCTGGTGGAGCTCAGGCAGGAAGGGTGCTGACCTAGAGGCTGGCGCTTGGCGGCGGCTAGGCAGAAAACACCCGTCGAGTCGGTTAGGCGCGGGCTCCTTGGGTGGGGACCAGTCCAACCCCAGTCGGTCGACCGCTTTGGTGAGGAGGCGGATAAGCTCCGCGTCGACACTGGAGCGGGACCTGCCAGACTCAGGAGTCGAGGAGGCGGAGCGGTGAGAGCCCGACCACTCCTCGCTGTCCGAAGCAAGCAGAGAGCAGCTGTCAGCGGCGTCATCTGCTTCATCCCCTGAGGCGACGGCAGTGCGGGCAGTAGCCGGCCGCTGCGCGTCGGTGAAGGGCGGGGGAGAAGGAGAAAGCGAGGCTCGCGGGAGGGGCTCCGGCGAGCGCTCAGCTATAACCACCGGCTCTGGAGGCCTTTGAGAGCGGCGTTTCTTCTTACGCGGCCCTGAAGAGGCAGCCGGGGAAGGTGGAGGATCGTCAAACATGGCGAGTCGAGCCCGCAGGGTCGACATCGGCAAGTCCTCACACTGTTCGCAGCCGCCCGAGGAGAGGGCGCGGGCTGCGTGGTCGAAGCCCAGGCAGAGAGCGCAAACCACGTGGCGGTCTCCATCGCTGAGCGGGGCTCTGCACGAGCCACAGGATGAGCGAGGCATTTGCAACAACGCCTCGCGCTCTTTTAGATGCAAAAGTGTGTCGCGGGGCGAACACACAAACACATACAAAACAGAGCAGTAAAGGATATGATCGCCGGATAGCGAAGCAGGCAGGGAAAGCTGAAGGCGGCGAAGGCGGCCGGCGTCCTCAGGCTGAGATCCTCGGCGTGCTGGTCGCTTGTTTCGACGGCGGCTTCCTCAGAGAGCAGCGATGCGAAGAGCTTCGCTGAAAAGACAGAAATCAGAGAAGCAGCCTCCGAGCCCTGTTTATATACGCTAAGCCACACCCCTTTTCGCGGGCTGTGACGCATTAAGCGCGCCAAGCGCGCTCATTGGTCGTGACGTCACGCCAAGGGCTCAGCGGTAGGCTGCTGCAGTTGCCGCAGGGCAGCCAATGGGCACGCTAGTTAGCTTGCCCTAGGTCTGCAGGCTGCCGCACTGCGTTGACAAGATTATAAAAATTAAGGATAATTTTTGGCTTCAGTATCTCGAGAAAGAAAGGCTTTCCCGTAGCGTAAGCTAACTACGCAATACGAGAGAACCTCTCGTAAGAGAACATAATAACTACCTAATATTGACTGAAGTCATTGTAAGCTTTTGAGATTTTTGTAAGATTTTGAATGGCAATTCCTTCCAATGGATTTGGTAACACTTCAGTCATTACTAGTGTGTTCCCATGATCTTCACTTTAGAATACTGATCCAAATAATTAGTAGTTCCTTTAGAAAGATGTAGTAACACTTGATTCATTACTATCCAAAACCTTACAAAAGCCTTACAAGCTTACAATGACTTCAGTCAATATTAGGTAGTTATCATGTTTTTCACTTTAGAATACTGATCCAAATAATTATTAGTTAAAATTATGTGTGTGTGTGTGTGTGAGAGAGAGAGAGAGAGAGAGAGAGAGAGAGAGAGAGAGAGAGAGAGAGAGAGAGAGAGATAATGACCACATCCTCAATGACACCATGTTTGATTCCTCATCGAATATCACACCAAGAAACAGCTACGATACTTCAGTGAACATTAATGGAAAACAAATGTTAAAAGGTTTAGGATTATACATCATTAACGGCAAAACTCGTGGAGATACATTAGGTAGATTCACTTACTGCTCCAGATTAGGAACCAGTGTGGTTGATTATTCAATAACAGATATTGATCAAAGCTTTATTAATGCCTTCACAGTCAGACCTCAGCTCCCGATTTCTGATCTCTGCCAAACTGTGCTCTATCTGAAAGCCCCATGTCAAATAACTAAAACTGCTCCACTTGAATCTGAAAAACTGATTCCTTTGAAACATAAACTCAAATGGAATCAATCCAACTCAGAACAATTCAAAGAAAATATGAACAGCCCTACTATATTAAAAATGCTGGATGAATTTATGTCCACTGATTTCAGTTTAGATGTTAATGGAATAAGTTCAGCAACAAAAAACTTAAATTACATATTCAAAACATTGATGACTCTATCTAACATTAAACATCAAAGCAAACATAAAACAAATCGACAGAGAATGAGAAAGGATGTCTGGTTCGATGATGAATGTGCCGGTCTCAGACAAGAACTCAGGAGACTTTCCAACAAAAAGCACAAAGATCCGTCCAGCCAGACATTACGGCTTTCTTACTCAGACTGTCTGCAAAATTACAAAAGACTTTTGTGGAACAAAAGAGAAAGATATTTTAAAACCAAAATTGAAGAAATTGATGATTTAATAGATCAAAACACTTTCTGGAACCTATATAAAAAACTCGAAAACCCCAAATTAGAGATGTCACTCTAGAATGGCACAATTTGGAAATCTTACTTTGAACATCTGTATCAAAAAACTGAACCTTCTGACCTCAACCAACCTCAGAGTAAAATGAAGAAAACACTAGAAGACTTAGAGAAAACAATTAAAAATGCATCCATTAGATAAATCTATAACAATATCTGAAATATTAGAACATATTACAGTTTTTTCCAATTGCTAAAACACAATTTTGCAAACTAGGCTGGTTTTATCAAAATACTTAACACAATTTACAAAACCACACACCCAAACTGCAAAATACCTCATATATCCTTGATCAAAAATGAAGCACTGCAACCAAAACTACACATAGCAATATCAAAATCAAACTTTTGCATGAAATGGCACACACTTCATTCATATTACCAGATTTCTGTCTAACCAACTACACACTGTTGGGCATAATGAAAAGCACTCTCATCTTTAGTATGCTTTGCCATAATACTAAAATAGTTCAAATTGTAGAAAATTCTTCAGATTGTTACAGTTTTTCTCAGTCGCTTTGGTGCATTTCTCACATCACTATTTACATTTGCACCACAGTTAATGCAGTTCTCAAAACAATTAGTACAAACTGCAAAACCTAGCTGATAACCTTCAAAAGTGTGTCACTTGCTCAAAATGGAGAGCTCATTCCTCAAAAGCAAGTATTTGTGTCAATGAAAGTGTCAGTGTCATCAGGATGAAAAGTCCTGACACCATTGTTATGAACAAGATAGTCAAATGGCTTTGTCATGTTTTCATTATGACAGTTTACTCTGTAAATGTTTTCCAATGCAAAAAAGTCAGATCTTGGTGACACTACCTGAAAATGCTCAAGACAGCACTATATACTATATGCACAGCCATTTGAAAAATACAGTAAAGTTACACATTACTGTATTTAGTGAGGTAACTGAGTAAAAGACACTGAATATGTATGTTTCACATTTTTACTGCATATGCTCTTTGCAATTCTAATTTGTTCACAGCATTGTGCAAAAGAACAAATACACCATTATTTACAACAAACATAAACTCCCTTTGGGTAGAGCTGTGCACAACTGTAAACAATATTGCAGTACATATTGGAACTGAACATACAACATACATAGTACTGTAATCATTCATGCACATCCAGACGCTCCTCTCTGTCTGACCAAATAATTTCATCTACATCACAGCGAATATTAGGAGACATTTTCAAGAAAAAAAAAAAGATTTAAAAAAATGTGTAAAATTTGCTCGACAGATTTTGACAACTAGTTCAACATTTTTGTATGTAATGACTCAAGCAATGAAATGAGGACTATTAGTTTTATATGGAATGACTATTCAGCATTCACAAGTATAGATAATTTTGACTGACATGACATAAGCAAATTATATTGTTATAAACAGCAGAGAGTTGTATGAAAGCAATTGATGCATGTCCAAAAGCATTTGCAATTTGTTGGAAGGAATGTGAAACTGCTACTATGATGTGCACAAATGACTAAATGCTGTGGAGGTTGAACTAACTGTTGTGCAAATGTAAATAGTGATGTGAGAAATGCACCAAAACAACTGAGAAAAACTGTAACATGCACAGAAATATTTGCAGATACACACACATGCTGTTGAAACATTTATTTTTTTTATTTTTCACCAAACAAGTCATTGCAACATATGCACAGCAGAGATATTTACATTGGACTGAACAAAAATATGCTCACAAAAAAACAGTAAACTGAAAAAGATTGAAGTGTTAACAATTAAGCATAGAGGTGTTTGGTCAGGTGACACATGTAATGGCCAATTAGCTCATGTAGTGTCATTTTGAATGGCAGTGTCTTGAAATGGCAAACATGTGAATTTATGTCAGATTGTTGTGTCTTATGCAGAGAACCATGTTCAGTGCATTTGAAAAGTGCCATTTTGAATTGCAAAATGTGTGTAAAGCAGAAAATGTGTTTAGACTTTTGGAGACTTGAGAAGAGGTTTTGCTAGCCTGGGAAAACCCAGACAACTTCCGGCAAATTTAGATTTGCTCTGCAAGTTAGTCTTGCAAAGAGCTCATTCAAGTCCATATCTAGCCTATCCAATTGACCGTTCGCAAAGACCCGCCCCCCTTAGTTACTGTTGTTATGTCCGACAAGCAACGCCGTTCTCACGCCACAGGCCACACCTTGTTCTCACGCAGTGAAAAATGCATCGCGTTGACAACACGCTGACAGACAGGACAGACCAGGTTACTTTTCGGTTACGTTTGATATTAAACATATTAAACAAAGTCTCACCTTTCAAATTTGGTCATTTTTTAAAAGAAATTTAAACAATAAATACCGTTTTGTTGCTCTTTAATGTGCCGTGACAGATCGCTGTAGAGCATCAGTTAAAGCTGCTCGTGAACCGATCATCTCTTCCTTCTAGTTCATTTATAGTCTCAAATAAACGTGAACAAAAATAAGAAGGAATGTTGTTTTAACCATGGAAAGGCGTCAGTACACTCTGTTTTTCAAGTTCAAATCCTCCTATGTTAATCTACTAACTCTCCTGACTGCTTTGTCGGACAAAATGGCGGATGGCGAAGTATGATTGAAGTCAGATCACCTGTCAATCAAGCTCCCTGCGAAGGGTCAATTGCGCCCAGAGGAATTTGAGCGACGTCCACGCCAACGTCCGTTGGTGAAGCGCACCAACTTTTAAAAGCATTATTATATTCAAATTGCAAACACATGAGGACAGTCTCCATAAAAGACCCACTGGCAGATGAACGTGCTACTACATTTCTCTCCGAAACGGTTGGAAATTAAATTAGATTTAATAGAGGATTTTAACTGTGACAAGATGATTGACAGGGCAGTTTACATGACGGGATGCACGCGACAGATCCGTCCGATAAAGATGATAAAGTAGTATACATTCAAAAGTAAATACATTTTCATCACAAAAAGAGTACATACTTTTATGGCGTAGTGTAACTTAGGCGAATTTGGACGCAGCATATGGCTTTACACATGACGATCGCTCTGATTGGTTTTAGGAGTTTTAGGTCTATCCAATTGCGCCCAGAGGCATTTGAGCGACGTCCGTTGGTGACGCCCCTTTGGAAATGATTTGTCTATGGAGCTTTGCCAGACCATAACTCAATTACTACTAATGCTGCGTTCACACCAAACGCGAATATGCGTCTGGCGCGAGTGATTTCAATGTTAAGTCAATGGTAAGACGCATTTACGCGCGTCTGGAGGTCTAGTTCGCACGAATGGCACGAATTGAGCGTCTGGTGCGTTAGCGCGTTGCGCGCGAATGATTTTATTAGTGCTATTTGTGCATTCACGCGTTTGACGCGAATTCGGGTCTGCCGCCCAAGTTGAAAAATCTGAACTTCTGCGTCAATTCGCGCCGCGTTAACCAATCAGGAGCCTGCTTGCTGCTGTCACGTGGTGAACTGAGAGTTTATAATGTTATTTTATGTTTGGCCTCAATATTTTGTAATATGACTAAAATGCACAACAAAGCAAATCTTTCACATAAAAAACTCGATTTCAATATGAGAGATACTCATTTGTATTGAATGGTATTTATTCCATATCTATTCTAGATTATATGAAACTTTAATCTAATGTAAAGACAACAAACACAATTTAGTGTATAAAAACTTTTCAAAAAATCACAGGACAGGTTTCACTTTTGGAGGCTGGCTCCATTTATTGTCAAAACAAAAATAAATGACAGATTAGGTGTGGGAGAGGGTGAACCTCGCGCCGGGCTGTACAGCGCAGGCTCGTCAGGCAGAGACCACTCGAGGCCGAGGCTTTATACGGCCCCCGGATTTCGCCCCCGGATTTCGCCTTTGACGCGCGTAAATTTCGCTTCAAACTTTTGATTTTACACGCGTCAATTTCGCTCTTGACGCGCGAATGCACACAAAGTGGTCACGTGTATAACTAGACGCGGCAGGCGCGAATTTAGACGCATATTCACGTTTGGTGTGAACGCAGCATGAGAATGGTCTGGTTTTAACCAGGCTAAGGTTTTGCTCTATGTGTGTTACAATATGTTATATATTGTCAGAAGGATGTGACAGACCATGTATGGTTGAACTGTGAGTCCTGTGTATTTGACGTCATTGAGATGCGCGAGCACGTGAAGTAAAGTGAAAGCACTGAGAAGCATGCGGTTGTGAGATTCTTTTATTTATATAAAAATAGAGAGATTGACAGAGAGAATCAAGCTTAACATGGTGGCAGCGGTAAAGTACGATATAAAAGTGAAATATTAAGTTTGCTATCAAGAAAGCAACTGCGAGAGACGAGGTCCGATCATGGAGGGTGCGTTCGGATTGAAACCGCCAGCAAATTTTGACTGGAATGCCACGTGCATACCCAAAGCTTGGAAAGCGTGGGAAGAGGAGTTTTCCCTGTACATGGATTTGTCGCTTACAGACGCGGACAACAAAACGAAGGTAAAAGTTTTCCAATATCTAATCGGAGAAACAGGAAGAGAACTGTGTAAGACGCTGAGCGCGGCGTTGCCGGCTGACGGCGAGCTGACGCTGGAATGGCTGTTAACCGCGTTCAGAAATCATTGCAATCCAGCACCGAATGAAACTGTGGAAAGATACAAATTTTTCTCCAGAAATCAGAACTCAGGCGAAACGTTTGACAAGTATGTTACTGACTTGAAAGTGCTGGCTGACACATGCAATTTTGGATCGGCGAGAGATTCTCTGATTAGAGACAGAATAGTATGCGGCATAATGAACTCGCACGTGAGAGAACGCCTATTAAGAGAGACGGACCTGACACTTGAGAAATGTGTGAGGATATGTAAAGCATCAGAACTGTCAAAAGAGAATGTGATGACTATTGAGGGTCAGAAATCGGAAGTACACGCAGTTCAGAGAGTTAGACAGGCCCAGAGTGCAAAACAAACACAACCAGCTAAGTGCAAATTCTGTGGAAAACAGCATGAGTGGAAAAAACAGAGTTGCCCTGCTTACGGAAAGCAGTGCAGGAAATGTGGCAAGCTGAACCATTTTGCATCCACATGCAAAACAAAAGAGAAAATGCGAAAAGGAATACACAGTGTTGCAGAAATGGAAGAAGAACCGTATCAAGAAATCCTAAGCCTTAGTTCACAAGAGGACAAACATGAAAAACAACTGTTTGCAACCATGCTGATAGGTGAGAGGCCAGTAAAATTTCAACTAGACTGCGGAGCCAGTTGCAACGTCATACCCATTCAACTGTTAAACCCTGACACAGTAATGGAAAAGACTGAACAGATTCTGGTCATGTATAACAAGAGCACTTTGAAACCCATAGGGAAGTGCAGAATAAAAATAAGAAATCCCAGAAACAGAAAACTTTATCGTCTGGAGTTCATTGTAGTGGAGGAAAGCTCATCAGTGCCCCTGCTAGGAAACAAGGCTGTACAAGCAATGGATCTGGTAAGAATACAGCATGAAAACATTATGGCAATTGATGATATTGTTACCACAGAGAGATGCAAAGAAAACGAAACGTGGGACAAGAAAGACATATGTCACGGGGTGACAAATAAGCCCGGGACTATCCCTGCTAGAGAAATGTCCCCGCTGAGATTTGGGAAGCGAAACACCGTCCCAAAGCCTGGGTGAGTGCCTGTCGCTATGGTAACCTAGTGGCGGATTGACAGCAGGTGTGGGTAATTTGCACTGAGCGTTTGAATGGGGCCACACTAGCTCATGAGAGTATAAAAAGTCAGAGGAAGAGAAAGTGAGGGTGGTTCTTCCCCGCGGGGGTTGTGAGAGAGAGACGCGCAGCACGTGAGCGGCCGTGGCCGCGGTCGCGGCGGGAGGCCGCGGGAGAGAGAGGCACGAGCAGAGAGGGACACGACGAGAGTGAGAGGTGAGGCGCGCAGCACGTGAGCGGCCGTGGCCGCGGTCGCGGCGGGAGAGAGAGGATGAGAGAGAGACAGACGAGAGAGACAGATGGGAGAGCCAGAGAAAACTTCGGCTGGATTGCGGGCGGAAGCCGTGGTACACTGAGTCTGTTGAATTGCAGTTTTTATTGTAGAAATGAGCACGAGTGAAACCTTACAGTGTGTGGTGGAAATGTGAGTGTGGGAATTGTTTCTGCTGTTCACTCGCAATCACAGCTGTCTGTTCCTCCCTCTGTCTGAGTCCAGTGAAGAGCCTGCTAATGCTGTGAGTTACACGTGTCTATTCCTCTCCCTGCCTGAGTCCAGTGAACAGCCGGCTAATGCTGTGCTGAGATACGCAAAGAGCTCGCTGAAGAAGAGAACGCGGAAGCTGTGAATTATGTTCATTACTCTCTCTGTCTGAAGGTGCTGAGAAACGCGAAGAGCTCGCTGAAGAAGAGAACGCGGAAGCTGTGAATTATGTTCATTCCTCTCTCTGTCTGAAGGTGCTGAGAAACGCGAAGAGCTCGCTGAAGAAGAGAATGCGGAAGCTGTGAATTATGTTCATTCCTCTCTCTGTCTGAAGGTGCTGAGAAACGCGAAGAGCTCGCTGAAGAAGAGAACGCGGAAGCTGTGAATTATGTTCATTCCTCTCTCTGTCCGAAGGTGCTGAGAAACGCAAAGAGATGCATGAAGAGAATGCCGAAGAGACTTTTAAAAACTTTTTATTTATTTAATAAAGAACATTTATTTTTAATTCTGTGTCTGTCTCCTTTGTGTCCACGGTCAGCTCCTCAGGGGCGGCACGCAAGCGAAGGGGTGGGCGGCCCGCTGGCGCTCCACCCCGACCTGTGACACATACAACGAGAGTATGCTGATGTATTTGAGGGAGATGGATGCCTGGAAGGGAAATATAATCTCGAGGTGGATCCTGAAGTTAAAACGTTGAGGCTTCCAAAGCGCAGAGTTCCGGTGGCACTAATGAAACATCTAAAAGACGAACTAGGAAGCCTGGCAGAGAGAGGCATCATAGCTCAGGTAGAAAAGAGCACAGATTGGATTAGCAGCATGGTGGTGGTGAAGAAACCAAGTGGGAAATTAAGAATTTGTATTGACCCAAGACCACTAAACAAAGCACTTAAGCGTCAACACTTCCCCCTTCCTACCATAGACGATGTTCTCCCGGATCTGACCAAGGCGAGAGTTTTCACAGTGTGTGATGTAAAGGACGGATTCTGGCATGTAAGGCTTTCAGAAGAGTCAAGTTATCTTACTACTTTCGCTACTCCGTTTGGCAGGTATAGATGGATCAGAATGCCCATGGGGATCAGCCCGGCTCCAGAAGTTTTCCAGCACAGGTTGACTCAGGCGTTGGAGGGGCTCCCAGGGATCCGGATAATAGCAGATGACATCCTCATCTGTGGGGAAGGCGATAATGATGAGACAGCTGAGAAAGATCATAACGAAAAACTAAGACAACTACTGGAGCGATGTAGAAACAGAAACATCAAACTAAATTTCAACAAACTCAGGCTGAAACAGAAAGAGGTGCCATACATCGGACACAGACTGACTTCAGAGGGTCTAAAGATTGATCCAGAGAAGGTGAGAGCCATAGTGGAGATGCCCAGGCCGTCAGATGTGAAGGGGCTGCAGAGATTATTTGGTATGGTGAACTATCTGTCCAAATTTTGTGCACACTTGTCGGATAGCTGCGACACATTAAGACAACTGACACACAGAGATGTGGTGTGGGAGTGGACTGATATACAGGAAGAAGCATTCAATAAATTGAAACAAATGATTGCCTCTGCACCCGTCTTGAAAAATTATAATCCAGAAGAAGACCTGGTTCTTCAGTGTGACTCCTCAGAGACAGGGCTGGGTGCAGCACTTCTGCAGGCAGGACAACCAGTTGCTTTTTGCAGCAGAGCACTTACACCCACAGAAAAGGGGTATGCTCAAATAGAGAAAGAATGCCTGGCAATTCTGTTTGGGATGGAGAAATTCCACCAGTACACCTATGGTCGGAATGTAGAAGTCCATTCGGACCACAAACCCCTTGAAACTATCACAAGAAAGCCACTTCTAGACGCACCTAAGAGATTGCAGAGAATGCTTTTGAGGCTTCAACGATATGATATCAATGTTGTCTATGTTCCAGGTCGACTAATGTACCTAGCAGACACCCTCAGCAGAGCGTACTTACCGGAGTGTGCTTCAGAAGGATCCGTAGAGACAGAAATTGAGACGATTAACATGCTGCAGTACCTGCCCATATCAGAAGGAAGTCTACAGAAGATACAGACAGAAACGGCTAGGGATGGGACATCTCAGATATTACAGCAAGTGATAGTACAAGGATGGCCGGAAGAGAAAACTCAGTTGAAAGCGGAGGTGAGACCATTTTTTTCAGTAAGAGAAGAGCTTAGTGTGCAACATGGTGTGATTTTCAGAGGAGAGAGAGCTGTAATACCAGCAAAGCTAAGAACAGAAATCATGGAGAGAATTCATGCATCACACTTGGGCATAGAAAGCTGCTTACGCCGAGCAAGAGACTGTGTATACTGGCCTGGGATGAGTGCCGCCATAAGAGCATACATAGGAAACTGTGCAGTCTGCAGAGCAGTGGATGCACGGCAGCAGAAAGAGACAATGTGCCCACATGACATTCCTATGAGACCATGGTCAAAAGTGGGAACAGATTTGTTTTCATTTAACAACAGAGCATATCTCATCACAGTGGATTACTTTTCAAACTTCTGGGAAGTAGACTGTCTCACAGACACCAGGTCAAGTACAGTGATACACAAGTTAAAGGCCCATTTTGCACGACACGGGATCCCAGACA
>NC_138224.1:49834922-49957422 GCF_964197995.2 Scardinius erythrophthalmus
ACTAAACTCCCTGTAACGCCCATCAGCTGGAGAACAGGAGTGAGGAGAACAGGAGTGTGTGTGGATCACAGTGCAGGAACTCTGTCCTTCTACAGCGTCTCTGATACACTGAGCCTCATACACACAGTCCAGACCACATTCACACACACACTCTATCCTGGGTTTGGGGTTGGTTCTGGATCATCAGTGAAACTGTGTTGATGAATGAGAATAGCCTGATGAGAGACTCTACCCATAATGCTTTGAGCTCATGATAAATCAGTGACAGTGAGATGTTCTAGAGTCTCTTATTGTCTCTTCATTACATTAATAACACAGCTGAACTTCTGTCAGTGAAATAAAGAGAAACAGACAATGATACACAGAGAAGAGAGAGGAAATATGAGACACAATGAGACTCACTGAAACATGTCTGGATGATACGAGCAAAACTAGACTTTCAACTCTAAACTCAGTTTAAGACATTCAGAGATGTTTTATCTCAACTTCTCCATCTGTTCATAACATGTGTAGAGACCTAGAAAAAATGTTTTGGGTTTTCTAAATGTATACCTGTCACTTATCTTCTTTATAAATAAGATAATTTAATTATTTGCATTTGGGCCAGAAATTGTATTCATCCGCAAACAAAGTGTTGATGGACTTTTGTTTTTTTGTCTCTAATGTTCATATGAGACATGTTTATAAAAGTTTTTTTTTCCAAATATGTGTGTGTAAATGAAAACAAATCATAAATGGTTTCATTTAATTGGGTTTTCTGAGAGCGTCAGTCTGACGATGAGAACTGTGGACTTTGACCTCTGGAAAAGTTCGGTGTGCAGGGGATGAGAGAGGAAATGCAGTTTTTTTCTTCTCTCGCTCTCTCGCGGATGAGTTGCAGTTCGGCTGACAGACAGCTGAGAGAAATCAATGTTCATGGACATTTTTGAGTGCCGTTTGGTGATGAACGTTAGCGCGAAAGATTGGTGTGAACTGTGAAAGTGTCACAAATAAGTTTGCAGCACGAAAAAACGAACATTTCGAGAGAGTTCGGTGAGAGACATTTCCGTTTCGCGTGAGGAGGAGATCTAGCACGAGGATCACACGTGAGAGAATCCCTGTTATTTTCTATCTTTATGTTGATTTGTTTTATTAGATTTAGATTGTGAAATCACCCGGAAGATTATTCCCGAGTTTAATTTCTTGAGTGCAGTGTTGCAGTTTAAGTTATAATAAGTTTGTAAGTCGTTTGAAATCCGGAAGAAAATACCCGTGTTTTATTTGGTTAATTTTGGGTATAAGCTTTGCAGTGGTCTATCTAGTTGAGAGTGCACGTGTGTGTTTATTTTTCTTTAACACTGAGAGATCGTCTGAATCGGGAGATCTATGTTGATTTTCGCGGTGGCATCCAACCAATTCGAGGAGGGAGGAGTTCATTGAGATCCACTCAAGCGTCGTGGTGGGACGTGTCATCATGGATGCTGTTTATCATCTCGGCGAGGAGTAAGGATTCAAGGTTACTTTTCTACAACTGGAATTCTTGTTGTCCTGATTCGTGAGTAGCCTACTCTGGTTTTGCATCAAAGAGCTCCAACTAGCGCGCCATCTGTGTACTGAAAATCCCAGCTGGGTAAATTTTGAGTATTGCACTGACAATTTATTTTATTCTTTTTTGGGGTTATATTGATTCATTGTTGTGACTCTGTGAATTGAATTATTTGGTAATTCAAAGAGAAACAAAAGAGAAAAGAGTTCCGGAGAAGAATAAATACATGTTTATTGATCTGCCATAATTTTGTGTGATTTCCTGTGGAAAGAACTGAGTTGTTAATAGGTTTTTTTTTTTATCTAGCCTAACAGTAAACACAGTAGGGGTTTATTTATTTATTATTTTCAGAAAAGAAGAAACATAAATCTGACACTATTGAGTGAAAATCTGACAATCTGGGTTAATGTTGTACTGTGACTGAAGAGAATGTGCCTTTACCGGGGTAGTGGGTAAATTCAAGATCCCCTAGACAGATTTCTAACTTGTGAGCCATAAGATTCTACCCGGCGGGAGGGCTACACATGATTCACACACACACACACACACACACACACACACACACACGGAACATGATTTGGGGCATGATTCCTCTGCTGTGGGTTATGTGTGTGTTATTAAACATGATTCATCTGCTTTGGGTTATGTGTGTGTGTTATTAAACATGATTCATCTGCTTTGGGTTATGTGTGTGTTATTAAAGACGCTTCTGCTGTAATATATTGAATACTGTACTAAACTGTTTGTGGGGGTTTCTGGATTGATCTTTATCTTTTTATTATTAATCTTGTTTTCTCTCTCTCTTATTTTCTCTCTCTATTGCTGTGATAATAAGACATATTCAAGAGAATGAATCAATATGACTGTTCGATAGAAGGATTGGACTGTAATAGGTGATGGTTTATTATTTCTGGCTTTCCTCAATGGGGTGTCGATCAGAACACACTGGATTGAATCAGTTCCATGCAAAGGTGGTTTATTGTTGACAGTTTTGGCTATGCACAACACAGCAGTACACAGGTTGCTCAAAGTATTTAGATGTGCGTGTTTGTGGTCTACAAAGGGAAAGAAATAAAGATATATATATTAACAAATGTCTCTAGTATTATTATACAAACATTACTTCCAAATCTACATTTCTCAAATAAAGAATTATCAGGTTCGATTCTATATTAAATAAAGAAATCCATATACAAGCAATGAAAATATGCAACACCGCCACCCGGTGGTCAGAAATGGCATAACATTCAAAACTGAAACTAAATCTGAGGTAATTTAAATGAACGGCACATAATCATAAAGATCGCGTCCTTAAACTCGAAATAACAAGAGTTTCAAATACTAATATAACGATCACACATACATATGTACAATCAAACACTGGGTGCAATATAAATATGATAAATTGCAAGTAATATCGAACATAAACGGCACATTCGCGAGCCCTCAACCTCACGCGATTAACGGATTCATCTCTCTTAAACATGCATCACTTTATGAAAGTATGACATCAAGGCTTTACAGCTCCTTAACAAGTATTGATCACCAAACTAGGTAAACAGTCAACTTACATATATTTATTGACGCACTTTCACACACAGTCTTGCTTGTACGGTCCGGCGCTCATACAGTCCCGCTCTCTGCTCATGATGACTGACAGTAAGTAGCGCATGCGCACATGACTCGGTCTTTCCAACACAGCCGCCCCCAAATTTGGTTACAAATTTGCTCCATTGAAAGGCCGACACTATATGGACTACCGTTGGTCACTAGTGTGGCTTTTATCACCTTCATCTCGGATCTCTGGAAGAACAATCAGTCGAGCGATGGGTCTTGTGTAGACTTTGTCCTTAATCTGCACCTCGACTGTTCGAACTCGATTATCAGCCCCAGGAAAGACATTAAGTACTCTCCCGATCTGCCAGAATGAACGGGGTAACTGAGGGTCAACAAGCATGACAACTGTCCCGGGTTTGATGTCTACTGATGGATTCTGCCACTTTCCCCTGGCCTGCATGTCAGGTAAATAATACTTTATGAAGGCCGTCCAGAATCTGTCAGACAATACTTGTGAATGCCTCCATCTCCGTCTTCCTAGGAGCTCAGACACTGGATATATGACTTGGGGTAGGGACCCATCTGGCCGCCCCATTAGAAGGCAGTTTGGGGTGATCGGATCCGCATCAGCAATGTCCGCTGAAACGTAACCAAGAGGTTTGGAGTTGAGGATGGCCTCAATCTCTATGAGGACAGTTCGAAGCACTTCTTCAGTTACTGATTCTGAGCCCAGGGTCGTATAAAGTGCGGCCTTTACCGAACGAATCTCGCGTTCCCACACCCCTCCAAAGTGTGGAGCAGCTGGAGGATTGAAATGAAAGCTAATTTGTTGCTTCGCTAGCTGCTGTTGCAGATCACCACTGAGCTGACTGAAGGCTTCTTTAAGCTCTCTCTCACCACCTCGAAAGTTGGTGCCTTGGTCCGAATATAACTCTGCAGGTTTCCCACGGCGACCTATAAACCGACGTAGTGCCATGAGAAAGGCATCACTATCTATAGATGTCAGCACCTCAAGGTGCACTGCCCGGGTGGTCAAGCACTTAAATAAAAGTCCCCACCGCTTCTCCGTCCGACGACCTATTTTGACCAGAAGAGGCCCAAAGCAGTCCATTCCGGTTGAATGAAAAGCAGGCTTGAACAACCGAAGTCGTGGTGGAGGGAGATCAACCATCTTCTGGGAGGCTGGCTTTGACCTCCATTTACAGCAATCAAGACATGTTCGCTGGTGCTTTCTCACTGCCTCTCTCCCTTTCAGTATCCACACATTTCGACGGAGCTCCGCAAACACTCGCTCTGGTCCTGGATGGCAAAGGCGAGCATCATATTCCTTTATGAGTAGCTGAGTGTTAGGGTGACTGGAATCCAACACGATAGGGTGTACTGTGTTTGGGTCCAATCCTTCCACCCGCCTTAATCGTCCTCCAACCCGTATTACCTCACTGGTTCTGTCGAACTCTGGGGAGAGACAAAGTAAGCGGCTGCTAGGACGAACAAGCTTACCACTCTTCAACAGATGGTAGTCTTCATGGAAACTATCCATCTGGACCTGTCTCAGCGCGGTCAGTTCTGCCTTCTGGTAAGCACTGGCTGGAGGAGAGCCACTTTGTTCTGCCGCCCCGTGCAACTCCTGTGCTACTGCTTCGACCAAGTCTTTCAAGCTACTAAACTTACTACCATCTACTGTCACTGGTGCTGAGTTAATCACGCCACAGAAGGCACTTCGCTTTAATTCCGTAGCGTCATCAGGCACTAATCTGTGCATAACTGGTGGTGCTGGCCAAGTACTCTGAGGTTGGAGGAGGAATTTTGGCCCTTGGATCCACCGATTGGGTTCAATAAGGTCCTTCAGGCTCTTACCACGGGTTAGATCATCCGCAGGGTTCCTGACAGAGTCAATGTAATTCCACCCTTTAAGGTCAGTCAATTCTTGAATCTCTGCCACCCTAGTACCCACGAACACCTTGAAGCGGCAGGATTCGGAATGTAACCAGTGGAGGACAGTTGTTGAATCTGTCCAGAAAGTGACCTTCTGGATCTTCAAGGTGAGCTCATTTTCAGCCAGCTTGGCCAACTGCGCTCCTATTAGAGCAGCACAAAGCTCCAGTCTAGGAATTGAGCACTGCTTACGTGGGGCAACACGTGATCGGGCCATGAGAAATGAAAGGTGTACCTTCCCGCATGGATCTTCTGAGCGAAGGTAAGCGACTGCCCCATAAGCCTTTTCAGAAGCATCGGTGAAGATATGGATTTCCCGAGTGACCTCTGAGTTGTCCATGCTGGATGGAATGTAGCACCTAGGGAGTACTACAAGAGGTAAGTACTGAAGCTCAGCTTCCCACACCTTCCATGCCTGCTGAAGATCATCGGGAAGTTGTGGATCATCCCAGTTCCTGTTCTTAATCCAGAGCTGTTGAACAATCACCTTGGCCCGTGTGGTGAAAGGAAGAATGACACCAAGGGGGTCATACTGACTTGCTAACACACGATATATGTTCCGCATCGTCAGAGCACTGTAAGTAACGGGTCTATGCTTAAATCCTAGGTGGTCCGACTCACAGTGCCAATTCAGTCCCAAAGTGGATTCACGTGGGTCTTCCTTATTATGTGAAAGCCACAGCTCTAGCTTGGGAGATCTGGCTTCTGGTGGCAAGTGACTGACGACTTCTTGCGCGTTGCTGGCCCATTGACGGATATCAAACCCTCCGGAAGCTAGCAGCTTACGAAGTTTGTCTAGTAACTGCCGTGCCTCTTGAGCAGATGGGAAGCTCTGTAGACAGTTATCCACATAAAAGCAGCGTTCCACGGAATGTCTCACATCTTCATCCGCTGTGCTGTGCGATGAGACATGTCTTTGGAGGGCGTAGGATGCACAGCAGGGACTGCACGTGGTTCCGAACGGCAGCACCTGCCATTCATAGATGTCAGGGGGATCGCCGCGTCTCATGCCACGCCAGAGAAAGCGCAGGAGGGGCTTGTCCTCAGGTAAGAGCAGAACTTGGTGGAACATTCCACGTATATCACCGCTGATAGCCACACAATGCTCCCTGAAACGAAGTAGAACACCTAACAGAGAAGGGCTCAAGGTTGGACCAGGCATCAAGGAATCATTAAGGTTTAGTCCTTTATATTGGAAAGAGCAATTGAACACAATACGGTCCTTATCATTGTGGCTGACTAAGTGGTGCGGGATATACCAGGTCTCTCCTGCCATAGTGCTTGCAGCAGCTGAGAGTTTGGTAACTGCTCCATTCAGTTCTAGCTTTTCAATTTCAGCATTGTATACAGCTGCTTTCTCTGGATTTTGGGTCAGTCGTCGTTCCATACTCCGGAGACTTGGAACCACAGCCTCTTTCGGAGCACAAAATGAGGGTGAATCCTTTCTGCGCAACAAGGGTGTCACGTAGCGTAAGATTCCATTCACCTCCACGCGAGTTGTCCTGGTCTCTAAGAGGTTAATGGCATCCTGGTCCTCCCTGGACCTTGTCACCTGCTTTTCACAACGGAAAGGCAAAACATCAAGTTGCCATAGCCTTTCAACATCTCTTTTGAGTTCTAGTTCCGCAGGGGTGAGAGACAGGAAAAGGCACTGCTGTGGCTGCAACTTGGTCTCCAAGATCTTGGCTGGTCCCTGCAGTGTCCATCCTAGCCTTGTCTTTATGGCGGCCGGACCACCAAGTGGACCAATTCGGACAGGTGCAATTGGTGTGATTAGATGGGTGTTGTCAGCTCCGATGAGAAGTAAAGGACTCACTCTTTCAAAGGCCTGCAAGGGGAGATCCTTAAGATGCTTGTACTTCTCCAACAAACTGACAGGATAGGAGTAATCGGCCAGACCAAGACGTTTCGCCGTGAATGCTGCATTGATCTTAAAGGTCCTCTGTGGTTGAGTGGCAGGAGATATGTGGAAGGTAACCGTGGTACCACTGATGGTCTGCACATCTTGGCGGATGGTCCGCAAGGCTATGTTTTCGGCTTGACCTTGTATACCAAGCTCATGGGCGGCATCAGGAAGAAGAATAGTGCGCTCGGACCCATCATCCATGACAGCATAGGTGTCGAGCGTCTTGCCTCCATAGCGCAGCAAGACCCGGATGACCTTTAGGAGAACACGCCTGCAGTCAGTGGGTCTGTCCAAGTACAGTCTCTCAGTGGTTGAACTAACAAGGCAGGAACCTTCTCTGGTACTCTTTGTGTTGACCTCATGCAAGATTTGTAAGTGCTTCCCTTTGCAGATGCTACAAGGCTTCTTGAGTGTGCACTGGGCTGCTTGGTGTGCACGACCACAGCGCCAACAACGATGATTGGTCTGGATCCATTCAATCATTTGCTGTTTATCAAAGGACTTAAAAGTGGGACATTGACTAAGATAATGGTCCTCGTTATCGCAGTAAGGACAAAAAGCTCTAGGTGGGAGTTTAGGTTTCTCCGCTTTAACTGGTCTAACTTGAGACGGTGCTGAGGGTATCTTTGTGGCAATGTCGTCCGCTCCATGAAGGATGGTAGCTGAACGGGCAGTGGGTTTGGTTTCTCTCCAGCGTTCTGGTCTCTGGCTCTTGTAACTGATCTGTGACTCACTGCTTTGACACCAGGCCTCATACTGGAGCCACTCAGAAAATTCACGAAGGTTATACACAGACCCAGGACGGTGGTACATCTGTCTTCGGAATCCTGATCTCATTTCAGCAGGTAACTTACTCAGCAGTCTCTCTACATGTGACCCACATCGAAGCTCGGCTTCACCTTCATCTCCAAGAGTTTCCAACATACCCACCAAAGCCCTAATCTGTAGAGCAAATTTGTCAAAGGCCTCAGTATCTCCTCGTCGGATATCTGGGGAATCCATCACTTTGGCAATCTTCTTGAGTGCCAACTTGTGAGGCTGGCCAAACCTTTCATTCAGAGCAGCCATAGTAGCAGAGTATGGAAATGGTGAATTGAGATAGGAATCTGCCACCAGACGAGCTTCGTCTAGCTTCAAATGATCCAGCAAGATTTGATACCGGAACAGTTCTGTGGCATCTGATGGTAGAAGGTTCTCAAGAGCTATCTTTAAACGAGTAAACTCACTGGGGTCCTTAGTACAAAAGTTGGGTATGGTTGGCACTGGACCTCGGTAGCTGGTTTCTTGTCTTACAGGATTCAGGTTAAAGGCATAAGGATCTCTGTGTACTAACTGTGGCCCTGTGGGTTGCTGGGACTGAGAACGCACCTGTGTAGGGTAATCTAAAGTCTCTCTAGGGGACTTGTACAATGTCCTGGAATGCCAGTGAGGAACAGGAGTATCTGCTTGGAGGCCCGGCATAGGAAGAGCTGTTCTCTGATAAAGATGGTGACTTGGGTTTTCAGGATGCTGCCAGGAAGGGAAATCATGGCCAGCACGTTCACCACACATGGTTGGTTGAATGTGTGATTTAGTAGGTGCCGCCGCTAAGATCTGATCTTTCATTATCTGAAGCTCACCCATCATTGTTCCCAGAATGTCTAACATTTTAGATTCACCTGTTGTAGCAGGAAGGGGCTGGTGTGGCTTTAGAGGTGGCGCTGTTGTGTAGTCTGTCTGGCGATGCTTACCATAGGTAGGTGGGGGCAAAGATGTAGACACCATGGAGTGTGAATGGTAGGATGCCGTTCCAGGATGTGGGAGGAGTCTATCCTGTGCAGGGAAAGATGTACTTGGCAATGGCGTGGACTGATGTTCTTCCCATGGCCGATGATATGGAGAAGACTGAGGATGGTGAACTGGCTGCACTGGAGTATAGATGGTGCTAGGTTGTTGCAGTTCAGTGTTATCCATTCCTTGGAAAAAAGGATCCCTTTCCCCGACTACAGACCATTCGTCCACTGTGTCCCATGGACCTTGACTTATGGGACTTGATACTCTGGTAGAAGGTGAAGGAACGTTCTCTGCAGCATCTCCAAGCCACTGTGTATGCTGTGTTGTGTGAGGCGATACCGGCTGACTGGCTGCTCTATGACGCACAGTTGTAAGGTCAAAGTCTTTAAGGTAGGCAGGAGGATGGACCTGACGTTTGGGTCTTACAATCTGTGCATGTGCTTCTTTAGGTTGCATACTGATACTGATCAATTATTTGTCCATGAGAAATGCCAGATCCGGCTCGAAGGACCATTTGTTCGATAGAAGGATTGGACTGTAATAGGTGATGGTTTATTATTTCTGGCTTTCCTCAATGGGGTGTCGATCAGAACACACTGGATTGAATCAGTTCCATGCAAAGGTGGTTTATTGTTGACAGTTTTGGCTATGCACAACACAGCAGTACACAGGTTGCTCAAAGTATTTAGATGTGCGTGTTTGTGGTCTACAAAGGGAAAGAAATAAAGATATATATATTAACAAATGTCTCTAGTATTATTATACAAACATTACTTCCAAATCTACATTTCTCAAATAAAGAATTATCAGGTTCGATTCTATATTAAATAAAGAAATCAATATACAAGCAATGAAAATATGCAACACCGCCACCCGGTGGTCAGAAATGGCATAACATTCAAAACTGAAACTAAATCTGAGGTAATTTAAATGAACGGCACATAATCATAAAGATCGCGTCCTTAAACTCGAAATAACAAGAGTTTCAAATACTAATATAACGATCACACATACATATGTACAATCAAACACTGGGTGCAATATAAATATGATAAATTGCAAGTAATATCGAACATAAACGGCACATTCGCGAGCCCTCAACCTCACGCGATTAACGGATTCATCTCTCTTAAACATGCATCACTTTATGAAAGTATGACATCAAGGCTTTACAGCTCCTTAACAAGTATTGATCACCAAACTAGGTAAACAGTCAACTTACATATATTTATTGACGCACTTTCACACACAGTCTTGCTTGTACGGTCCGGCGCTCATACAGTCCCGCTCTCTGCTCATGATGACTGACAGTAAGTAGCGCATGCGCACATGACTCGGTCTTTCCAACAATGACAGTTTGTTGATCAATTCCTGTGTGAATGAAGGATCTCATGATTCTCTGTAGAAACTGATCATACTGTAAACACTTGATCAGTTATTGTAATATAATCCAGTTTACTCTAAATAAACCTCCTCCTGAACAGAACTGAATTACAGACTGTCACGGTATCAAATGAGGAGAAGGATTTGCAGGTTAACAGTGTTTAATAAAAACATAAAACTCACAGCCGTACACAAAATGATAATCCAAACAGGTGACACAGAGAAGGCAACAGAACAACCAGTGACATCAAACAATGAACCAGCAAAAGACACACACAAAGACACAGCTTATATATGCAGGTTAATGGGAAACAGCTGGTGACAAATGATCAATGATTAACAGACAGGAGTATGGGAAATGCAGTTCATGAGGGGAAGAGACATCTGGTGGCAACTCAGGGAACAACACTAATACAATACAATAAACACAAAACACAGTCTCACACTGTGACACAGACTTGCTGTTATTGATAAGATGTCTTATCTTGAAGTATACAGAAAATAAACTTTTCTTTATTAATTCATACACTGATTTGACATGTATATTTAACTTGTTAACAACATTTGTAGTTATTTGCATATTAATACTGTAATATCTGGTATAAATGGTTTCTCCACCCAAACATTACAGTTTTGCCTATTAGACAGGATCTCACACTCTTTCATTGCCAGTTATTAATATTTTCTAGGATGCAAAAGAAAAACATCATCATGTGAACAGGACTTTTATTTTGGTCTGGGTGTGTGATGTCATCAGGCTGCGCCGCTCCTGCGTCTGTTGTGATCAGTGGGTAAGCGTTTCATATTACTTTGAAGGTACCCCCGGGAGCCGCCATTGGCTAACAAGCCTTCACCTGCTGTTAGCATCCCATTGACTCCCATTCATTTTGGCGTCACTTTGACAGCGAATAACTTTACATCTGAGGCGTTTAAAGACTCCATTTGTCCATGGTTTATTTCTAAAGAAACACGACAATGTATAAAAGGCTCCATTACCTTGTATCTTACGTTATGCCCCCGTAGAAGCAGTTTTTGTAAAAGTAGGCTAACGATTGCGTCATAACCACGCGACTCTCTGGAAATTACCGTAGAGACAGGAAGAGAAGCTCGCATGCAATCGGGGGGACGTGGAGGCATAAAGTCCGATAAAGTCAAGGGAGAAGGCCATAGAGAGTCATGACGTTGCTCCTGCTCCTAGCTCATGGACAGATTCTACTCACGCTTTCCATCTCTGCAAGATTCGGAAGGGAATGGTTCAGATTTCGTTTGGCACAGCTACTAGAAAACTTACAACTGTCAGGCAGGCTGCTCACGTCACATCCACGTCGTCAAGCTCAGTTTGAGTCTGCGCAGTACGCTTGGCAATCAGGAAATGAGGGCTTCTAATGTGCTTCACTTCTCTCCGTTGAAACCTATGGGGTCACTGTGTCCAGTTTATATACTGTCTATGGTTGTGATTCGGCTGCCGAAAGGTTTGTGTTTTTACGCATGTAAAGTGTTTAAATCAATGCAAACCATTCAGTCAATTCAATTGTTTTTACACACGCGAATTCTCCTCATTCAAATGAGCGTATTGAACTGGTATGGGTGCTGGAAGAGGTCAAAACTGATTTTAAGACTATTTTCTGCTATTTTCCATTTTATTAGCACACAAATAATACAATTTCATGAATTTTTAAAAACATGACTTTTAATTTTGTTTATTTTTTATTATTTTAATGTTTGTAGGCCTAAATATGATTTACATTAATTATTACATCATTTATTCATGTTCATATTAATGTTAATTATTATTCATCATTAACTTGTTTACATTTTTAGTGTTAATTTTTATGTTTTATATATATGATACATTAATTATACTTTATTAATTAATGTTAATTACATTTGATATTAATGTTAATTGTCATACATACATTTTATGCATTTTTATTGTTGATTTTAATGTTTGTATATGTATATATATAGTATTCATTAATTATTATACATTATGTATTAATGCAATTAATGTTTATTTATTTATTTACTTGCATGTTTCATGTTAATGTAAATGACAAATATGACACAGGCTTTTGATCTGTTAGTTATCATTGAATATCATATATGAGCTATAAAAACCTGATCTATGAAATATACATTCATACCTGATGTATGAAATACTCTAAACACACACACACACACACACACACACACACACACACACACACACACACACACACACACACACACACTCCTTCATTAATGTTGGTCAAAACACTGTAAAAGTGAATCAACACGCAGAAATGTTACAATTTTCTAAATCTAATAATCATTTGTTAATAAACAAGTATTCATTACTTCAATGATATCATTGATCTACATACATTTTTAGCAAACTGTGATTTTGAATTTGTACATTTCTGAAATGTATAACTTAGACAGTTTCCTCTGATATCAACACACACACACACACACAGAGAGTCAGGACTCAGTCTCCTCTGATATCAGATCACTGTAAACTGTAATATGGACTCGTGTATTTTCTGTAAAGCTGCTTTGAAATGATGTGTATTGTGAAAAACGCTGTACAAATAAATGTGAATTGAATTAAACGAGTTTTATCTTATAAATCTGTTACTTCTTCCTTCCACACACTGTCCCACCCACTCTCACACACATGGACTCTTGGGCTGCGTCCCAAACCGCATACTCAATGAGGAGGGACTTCATTTCAATAAGTACTTACTGAACGAACGCTAAAAGAGTCGGTACTATATAATATAGCCAGATCTCGTTAAGTGTGAATCATGGTATGAATCAGAGCCCGTCTACGGAGAGCCTTGGCACTTCCTATCAGCCCCATTGTATCGATCTTGGTTGCAGTTCCATTAGAATTCCACTGGAGGTGATCGCGGGCGAGTGCAGACTGAATGGGAGTCTATGGGGCTAGACGGCTAAATGTGTCTCTTTCACCCGATTGCCGTTGAGAAATCTGATTTTATTGTAGGTTTTGCAAGTTCAACATGGGTTATAGCTCGAAAGTTGAATGAACGAGTACTTATTTCTTTTCGATTTCTTACAGGTTGAGTTGTTGTTGCCCATAACATGCTAGCATTCTGCTAATGACGTCAGCATTCTGACGTCATTGACATTTTAAAAGACTTTTTAAACCAAATAAGTGACTCTAAAAAAATCTAACACCCAGCAATGTGTAATTTCTTTGCATCTCCTTTCAAATACAACATTCAAATTACTAGACAAAAAATTATATCCTGAGAAAAGTGGATTTTGAGGGGTTTTCGCCATAGACCTCCATTCATTCTGCACTCGCCTGCCCTATACGCTGATTTCACGCAGCCGCCATTTTGAAATCGAAAGTGAGGCTCCGGTGGGAAAAACCCCGGAAGTAAAGATAATTAACAATGCCTTTGGACTACCAACCTGAAGCTGCTGCCGCGATTTACACTATTGGATGTTAATATCCAATATATAATATGTATATAGTTCATTCCTGCTTCTTTTTTTACTTTTTGAATTATATATATATAAAAAAAAATTATATTTATTTATAAATGAATTTCACTGTATATAGTCTAAAGTATAAAAGAAATGTATGTACATTTTTAGAATTGGCACAACATCATTAAACACAACAATACGCCATCGCATTCATGACTCTCCTGTGATTAAAGGCGAGACTTCCGGTTTTCTTCCCACCGGAGCCTCGCTTTCGATTTCAAAATGGCGGCTGCGTGAAATCAGCGTATTACACATTTGCTGCGTTCCAAACTGCATACTTCCCTACTATTTAGTATGGGAAAAAGAGTAGGCGAGCGAAAAAGTATGTACGAATCCAAAAGAGTAGGCGAGAATTACCTGGGTGACGTACTAATTATCGCGAGATTCGGACTTAAGTGCGTTCGAATATGCCTACTTTCCTACTATATAGTAGGCGAAAACAGTACGTAAAGGAAGCAGTACGTTTGAAACATCAGTATTTACAAAAGAGTAGGCGAGAAGTTCCCGGATGGCTTACTGCTTCTGTCCAGATTTTTGAGTGCTTGACCGATGGATACTCTTCTATCCCAGGAGGCCACGCGAGAGGATACGTCATCGCAAACATCGCAGAGATCAGAGACGCGGGTGCTTCCAAATGTGAGTAAACACGGTTCCTTGTGTTGAAATCACATGTGTTGAACTACTGAGTGTAGAGTAAACTGTTGAATTGTTAAAGGTGTAAAGACGTTACACAGTATAGTATAGTTGATTTTGCTGTAAAAACACGTTTTATTATGTATAACGTTAGCTAAAGAGAGCTCCAGTAAAGACACGTAAGTTACGTCTCTAAAGTGGATTTACATAAACCATATACATCTTAAGACGCTTATTTTAAATGTCTATTTACAGTAAAATCTTGAAATATCACAACATGAAATAGACATCTGAGTGATGAATGTGTGCTATTATGTAGAACAAATCTATAAAGTAACTAACGTTAAACATAAGTTATCTATTTTATTTGTCCATTAGTAGTTGATAAATTGAGGAACATTTATGTTGGATAAAAAGTTAAAACAACCTCAACATGTAAATGTAGTGTTGAGCTCATAAATCACAGAGGTAATGTGAATCTTGTCTGGATGTTACAGGGACAGATGAACAGATGTGTGTTTATCCGGTGGAGTGGCTCATGAAGGCTTTGAGTGAGTATACAACTATCAAGAAATGAATAACAACTATTTAAATCTTAAGCTGTAGTTTATTTTAATTAATGTTTGTGCATTTTGTAGGATCTGAAATGTCAGCAGGCTGGTGTGAGCACTGAGGATGAGGAGCCCAAAGCTGAATCCTGGAGATGGTGCCATGGATGAGACCCTCCATCACTCCACCTGTCCTTACGAGACCCTTGATCACTCAACCTGCTCTTATTGCCTCAGATTGTGAAGCACAACACATCACGCAACAACCTCCGGCACGAGGGAACGGCTCACCTCTGGTCAGCTGATTCATCAGAATAAAGCTGCAGAATGGGAACTGCTGTGTTGAGATGGCAGAAGGATGTGGGGTTCAGCGCCTTTAGCCTACATACATGATGTAGTTTGAATAAAGCTTTGTTTCATGTGTTGACTTATGCATTTGTTTATTGTGTGATGGTGACTTTCATTCATTCTTTTACTAATTTATTAAAATTTCTCATTGTTGTCAGTAAATAAAATATAATTATTTAATTAAGGTTTTATTTAATTGTTTGAAAGAAAATGTAGATATGTTCATTATATACACATCTAGAGTGTATTCAATCATGCAGAGCTATGTCATATGACATACATTACATTTTACAAGTTTGTTTTATTGAATTATATCATTTTCAGTAAAAAGTTATATAATTAAGTATTGGTCAGCATTTATCGTTGTTGTTATTGTATGTTTTGGGGTGGGATAGCAATGCAATTCATTCTGAGGTAATATTAATTTTTAATAATAATGATACGTACATTTTTCGAGTATAAAATCAACAGTTCCCTTACGAGAACGTTCTCTCGTACTGCGTTGAAAACGCTTTGGGAAAACTCCTTTTCTCGAGAATATTGAAGCCTTTTTTTTAAAACGCATTGCTGCAGCACAAGCGAGAGCATCATGCTCGTGCGAGCTAGCTGATAGGCTGTGCTGCAGGCAACTGCACGAACCAATGGCGAGAGAGCAGAGGCGCGCGAACCAATCAGAGAGCTTGGCGCCCTGCCATACTCGAGCGCGCCAAATAGGGCGTGGCAGGAGAGTATAAATACAGAGAAATCTCGCCATAAAACAGATCTAATCTCCTTCAGCTTCGAGACTCACCTCTTCGCTGAAATCTCCAGAGAGAAGCCGCTCGTCGTGGAAAAGCCCTTCAGCGGAACAGCTTCGCGTCTTGGCAGATCATCATTGCATCGCCGGCTGAGCGTTTCCCTGTGGCATCCGACGAGTATCCTTTTTTGCTATCTCACAAAAGAGCAAATCGCTGTTTTCACAGCGCGCAAACGGCGTTGATTCAAATGCCTGTTTGTGAATCCTGCGGGGTCTCCCTGCATGTGTCTGACAGACACACACTGTGTGCTGTCTGCCTCGGTCCTGAGCACACCGAGTCAGCGCTCACTAAAGGCGGCTGTCCACACTGTGACAGCATGACCATGGCGGTTCTCCGGTCACGTCTCACCCTCAATACTTCAGAGGGCGAACCCGCTTCACTTCCGTCTTCGGCGCCCCACGAGCCCCGTAGGAAGAAGTGACGTGATCAGAGGATCCCTGAAAGCGGTGAGGTTGAAGAGCTCACGCCGGGTCTCTCCCCGCGTGCTTCGCCCTCCCCCCCATCTCCGGTTCTGTTCGCGAGGAGCGATCAACGCCCCTCTCTCGAAGCGGCGGGACTCGTTTCCTTTGGCGGATCCGCTGAGGAGGATGACGCAGTTTCTGTGGCGGCATCTGAGAGCGAGGAATGGTCGGGCTCTGCGGACCCCGCCCCTCCTCTCTGTGTGATCGTCCTGACACACGTGCGAGCATCGACGCCGAACTTTTCCGTGTCATGTCTCGCGCTGTCGACGAACTAGGACTCAACTGGCTTTCCCCAGCTGAACCTACAAGAGGCCGCCTCGACGAGTGGTACCTGCCGGGCCGCCAACAGGCCCCCCGTCAGCGCGCCGCCCCCTTTCTGCCAGAGGTTCACGAGGAGCTCACTAAAAGCTGGCGCGCGCCCTTTTCAGCGCGAACGCGCTCTTCAGCTTCTCATACTCTTAAAGCCGGCGAAACGATACCCGTTCCCCAAGCGCCAGGGGCCCAGGCCGAAGCTCACGCTCGACCACGAGCCTAAGAAGCCGTCCTAACCGACAGGAAGAGGGGTTCATGTCCCGCCGCGGCCGGACCAGCCCCGAAGATCGCTCGAACGCTTCTCACAGCCCCCTCTTCAGTTCAGGCGGCTGGAGTGGTTTTAAATGCAGAAATAGGGCCTGTTATTCGTCATGCACCTCTGCACACAAACGCTGTTTTAACAGCGACCCACAAAAAGCACAAATCGAGCAAAATTTCACTTTCATGTCTAGTCGAGCCCCCGTCTCCAGGTGCTCAGTCTTCAGATATGATCATACCTCTGGTTCATCGGGCTCTGGCATGGCAGGCCATACCCGGAGTCTCAGAGTGGGTAATGAACATTATAAAGCGCGGTTACTCGCTTCAGTTCTCCCGCAGACCACCACGCTTTCGAGCTGTTATTCAAACTTCGGTAAGGAGCACATTGTCTAACGTCCTCCGCACCGAAGTACAGGGTCTGCTGGCAAAGGGGGCTATCGAGAGAGTTCCCGCCGCACTAAGCGAGTCAGGGTTTTACAGCCGTTACTTCCTCGTTCTGAAGAAGGACGGCGGCTTAAGACCCATTTTAGATCTCAGACATCTGAACAAAGCCCTCATGACACGGCCGTTCAGAATGCTTACAACCAAACACATCCTGGCGCAAATTCACCCAGGCGATTGGTTCTTCTCAGTGGATCTAAAAGACGCGTACTTTCACATCCAAGTGAACCCCCACCACAGTCCATTCTTGAGATTCGCCTTCGAGGGGCAGACATACCAGTACACAGTTCTACCTTTTGGACTGGCACTGGCACCTCGTACGTTCACGAAATGCATGGATGCAGCTCTCTCCCCCCTAAGACAGCGGGGAATGCGCATCCTGAACTACCTCGACGACTGGCTCATTTTGACTCAGTCAGAGGCGGAGTCCAATACTCACAAAGCCTGGCTTCTCAGTCATCTGGAATGCCTGGGGCTCAGGGTGAACTTCTCCAAGAGTATTCTGTCACCCAGTCAACGTATCACGTTCCTGGGAACAGTTCTAGACTCCGTACTTATGAGAGCATGGCCCACATCAACCCGTGCTCTCTTGATCCAGCGGCTCGCCGCGTCGTTCACGAAGGGCGCTAATGTACCCCTTCGAACGTATCAGAGGATTTTGGGCCTTATGGCTTCGGCAGCTTCAGTACTCCAACTAGGCCTACTGCGCATGCGTCCTCTTCAGCTGTGGCTAGCACCTCGGGTACCCCCTCACGCTTGGCGTTCAGGTATCTTGAGTATCAGGGTGGACCAGCATTGCATTCTAGCACTGGCCCCCTGGATGAACGCCAGCTGGTATCAGCAGGGCGTAAGCATGGGAGTGGTCTCAGAAAGGAGGGTCATTTCGACAGACGCCTCCAACTCAGGTTGGGGAGCCCTGTACGAGGGCAGGCCTGCCTCCGGCCTCTGGTCGAGCTCGGAGAAACGCCTACACATAAACTGCCTCGAGATGAGAGCAGTTTTTCTAGCCCTAAAAACCTTCCTTCCACACCTGGCAGGACACCATGTCTTGGTCCGGACGGACAACATGTCAGTGGTGTCCTACATAAATCGCCAGGGCGGCCTCAGATCCCGCAATCTGTTCGCCATAGCTACTCAGCTGCTACTTTGGGCTCAGACCAATCTGCGCTCGCTCAGAGCAGCTCACGTGCCAGGCACGTTGAATATAGGAGCAGACATGCTCTCTCGGGGCAACGTTCCCCCAGAGGAATGGTCACTCCACCCCCAGACAGTTCTCCTATTATGGGAAGTCTTCGGGCAGGCAGAGGTAGACCTCTTCGCCTCAGAAGACAACTGTCATTGCCCAATCTTCTTTTCGAAGAAAAAGGACGCGCTGGCCCACGACTGGCCCAATCGTCCCCTTTACGCGTTTCCTCCGGTCTCGATGTTACCTCAGGTCATCGAACGGATCAGGAACACGGGGTGTGCGATCCTCTTGATAGCTCCTCTCTGGCGGTCCCAATCTTGGTTCCCAGAGTTGATGCAGCTGTCTGTTTCAGACCCTTGGCCAATTCCTCTGAGGAGCGACTTATTGGCTCAAGCGAACAGAAAGATTTGGCACCCCCGTCCCGACTTGTGGGCCCTTCATGCTTGGCCACTCAACGGTTACCCCAGGACCTCCCAGAGGGTGTCCTGAATACTATTCTGGAGGCTAGAGCTCCGTCTACCAGACGCCTCTACCACCTTAAATGGTCAGTGTTTTCCAGCTGGTGTCAGGCTCGAAACCTCGACCCGTACACTTGTGAAGTGCCAATGGTTCTTTCCTTTCTCCAAGAGATGTTGGACGCGGGACGTTCCCCGTCCACACTCAAAGTATACGTGGCAGCCATCGCGGCTTTTCACGTCTTGGTGGCTGGTTCCTCTTTGGGAAAATGCGACCTTATTGTTCGCTTCCTTAAAGGAGCAAGGAGGCTCAACCCGCCTCGGCCGCCCTCAGTACCGGCCTGGGATCTTTCCCTGGTTCTACGGGCCCTTAAAGGACCTCCCTTTGAACCTTTACGGTCGACGGACCTAAAGTCCCTTTCCCTGAAAACCGCTCTGTTGCTGGCACTGGCGTCAGTCAAAAGAGTAGGGGACTTACATGCGCTTTCTATAAGCGCTTCCTGTCTTGAGTTTGGCCCTAACGACTCTAAAGTCCTTTTGAAGCCAAGACATGGTTATGTGCCTAAGGTGCTCTCTACTCCGTTCAGAGCACAGGTAATTTCGCTGTCAGCTCTCCCAGCTTCGGGAGAAGACAGTGATGCTCACACGCTCTGCCCTGTTAGAGCGCTGAGAATATACTTGGAGCGTTCGGCCTCGTTTAGACAGTCTGAACAGCTCTTTGTCTGTTTCGGGGGCCGAACCAAAGGGTTGCCGGCCACGAAACTCACATTATCCAGATGGATAGTTGATGCTATTGCTCTAGCATACACCTCACTGGGCCTTCCTTGCCCCATGGGTGTCAGAGCTCACTCTACGAGAGGCATCGCCTCCTCGTGGGCTTGGACTAGTGGTGTCCCTATTGAAGACATTTGTGCGGCGGCAGGCTGGTCAGCTCCGTCCACATTTGCAAGATTTTATAACTTAGAGGTCCCTGCTTTACAAGCACGAGTTCTCTCCATCTAACCCTGGCTCTCTGGATCCAGGTTAATTCTCTAAGTTGTAAGGGAACTTTACATAGGCTGGCCTTTTTTGCCCTAGTCTATGTACACACTATATATCTTTAGGCCCGATATTCTGGTCTGTGGTATTCTGGCTACTTTTCCTATCCCGGGATTCCTGGATTAGAGTAGCCACGAGACTTAGCACGGCGTTTTAAAAAGTGTTCCCAAAGCGTTTTCAACGCAGTACGAGAGAACGTTCTCGTAAGGGAACGTACTTGGTTACTTACGTAACCTCGGTTCCCTTAGAGATAAGGGAACGAGTACTGCGTTGCCCTGCCGTGATATTCTCGAACATCAGGTATTTTCGTTCAGTCGATTAGACCTGTTTTATGGCGAGATTTCTCTGTATTTATACTCTCCTGCCACGCCCTATTTGGCGCGCTCGAGTATGGCAGGGCGCCAAGCTCTCTGATTGGTTCGCGCGCCTCTGCTCTCTCGCCATTGGTTCGTGCAGTTGCCTGCAGCACAGCCTATCAGCTAGCTCGCACTAGCATGATGCTCTCGCTTGTGCTGCAGCAATGCGTTTTAAAAAAAAGGCTTCAATATTCTCGAGAAAAGGAGTTTTCCCAAAGCGTTTTCAACGCAGTACTCGTTCCCTTATCTCTAAGGGAACCGAGGTTACGTAAGTAACCAAGTACGTTTTCCTCCAAAGGCGAGTCTTCGCACAACTGCCCTTTGTGCAGACATTACAAACGCTGAGGAAATCCGTTCTAGGTAGGGCTGTCGAGTTACTGATGTTATGAGATATGTAAAAAATCTCATTATGTATGCAAACCCATAATATATGTATATTATGGGTTTGCATACATAATATATTTTTTACACAGGAAAAAAAAAGAACCTACAAGGTTGAATATCTTAACAAGGTTGAATATCTTAATATATATTTTCTTAAATAATTCATTATAATACATTTAAAAAAATATTTTTTGGGGTATTTATAGGCCTAGGGATGAAACGACAGTTAAATTCAACAAGAAAAAGAGGAAAAAATAAAGCAGTTAGCCACTTTTGCTTGTGGATGAAAACGTTTGGATAACAAATTAACAACATATTCAAGAGATGACAATTTTGGGATTTCGTAATAAAAATAAATAATATCGTTAAGGATACAACGGTGGGTCACATTAGTAGGGTTAAATATAAGAACTTAAATCAACCCTAAATGTATTCACAAAATAAATGGGCAGCAGTTTCTTCAAAAAGTCCACAAAATGAGCAAGTTTAATCAATATCAAGATATTTACAGATAGATATTTAAACGTGTCACTCAAATCTTTTAAGTTGTTGCGCTTGTGATAACGCGTCGTAGGTCACATGATAACGTCAACATGGCAGATGTCCGGTTCGCATTCATACTCAACGAGATCTGGATATAAAGTACCTACTCTTTTAGCGCTCGTTGAGCAAGTACTTATTGAAATTAAGTACCTAGTCATTGAGTATGCGGTTTGGAACGCAGCCATTCTCTGGTATGAATGCGATCCGGACATCATCCGCCATGTTGACGTTATTATGTGACCTAAGTTCGTCTTCTTCTTATGGAGGCAGAATTGTCTCAAATATAATTCACACAAAAAACATGATTCACACACACGTAGACAATTGCACATGCATGAAACCTAATTCACGTACACGTGAAACGTACACAGAAAAAAAACATGCGCAAAAGATATATTCATAAAATACATTTCACAAATACAAAACACAATTCGTAGAAATTTGTAGTAATTTGTAGAATAGGATTTGTCCACCGGCAATGAAGAATCTGAGAAGGTGTAACTGTTGTGTTGTGTTTGTGGAAGAGAGAAAAAAAAGTCTACAAGTTTGCAACTCTTAAAACATCTCTCTCTGTGACTTCACATTCACTGATACTGTGACGAGTCTCTGATTGTGCCTGCTGTTGTCGACTGGTGGGTCTGGCTGGGAGACTCATCAGGAGAATGATATACACCTGTGCAGGGCTATCAAGAGAATGATGTACACCTGTATATAAGCTTAGGCTTTGAGAATGTTGAGTGTGCTTCGGAGAGCTCCAGTGCTGAGAGACGTTGTGAGACTTGTTTTCTCTCGTTTGTTTTGTTTTGGGTTTGATTTGATTATGTTTTCTTTTGTATTTACTTTGAGCTTGATTCTGTCTGACACTTTAACATCGTTTGTCAGACAGGAATTGTTATTTACTTTGTAATTGATTTCCCGTTTGACCTATCTTTTTACTTATGTTAAGAAAAACTTGTTGCAACCTTACCAACCTTTATTAAGTCCTCCACTTATTTGTCACGGCTTTGAGCCGGTCGTGACAATACACGTGTGTGGATATTCTCTACAACTACAGATTTCACTGTCACAGGCGTTCAGTTGATTTGCACCAAAAATACCTTCATATTGTTCCTCGTTCCTGCGATGCGAACACGCCAACATCCGGGAACTTCCACCAGTAGTTCTGTAGGAGCGATGAAGAGGTTCCTCCGGTAGTGTGGCCCGGGGCTGAAGCCTGAGAGCAGGTTATTCATGCAATTCTGCAGACTGGAGACGCTGCTGTGTAGTTATGAATGGAAGCCCGTTTCCACCACAGAATAAAAAAAAAACATTTTAAAAGATAATTGTGACTTTTTTAACCTCACTATTTCGAGTTTATATCTCGCAATTCTGACTTTATTTCCCAATTGCGTGTTATAAAGTCGAAAACTTTAAAATTAATAAACCCATGTACTTTTGTAAGGTATGTCATATTTGTACCAGACCTCAACACAGGCGATTAACGATTTCCACCGTTTCTCTCTACTGTAAATCAAGCAGCCTTTCACAAATACTGTGACTTATATTATATTAGAGTGACAGAGACTTTAAAAGGAACTGATTTTAATTATAATCACTTTAGCCTGATAACAATGTTAAATTAATTAAAATCAAGACTTCCAGTGATAAAAATTAAAGCTTACAATTTCCTCGTTTTCTTTTACTGTTCTGCACCCTTTTTTATTCAGACTTTATGTAGAAGGGCGAGTGGTTGATATTTATATAATAGGCCTATATTACAATATATATATGTATATATATAAATAATATTATTACACACACTCAAGGTACATCGAAGATATTCAAGATACAAACGTTGTATCAAATTGTTGCAAAATAATGTACACAAACATCTTCAATGTTTTATAACCCAATCCATACTTATTTTTTTTACATTAAGAACAGTATTTTAAATGGCCACAATATTTTTAAACTCAAAAAAATAAAATCTTTCATCATTTATAACATGATGCATAAATCTTATAATATTTAGTTTGAGGTTAATGATGAACATTTTCTGATACATTTGTTGGCATGGCTGTGCAGGATATTCATGTGAACACAGTAAAACATGCGCAGTGGCTGTTCAGTTCAGGCACTACATTACCCAGAATGCACCTGAGCAGGTGGCGGTCACACCTGTTGAACCGGGTTGAGAAGGAAGGTGAGAGCTGGAGCGCAGTGAGACTGACGGCAGACCTCTCTCTCTCTCTGTGTGTGTGTGTGTGTGTATATATGTGTGAGAGCTATGGGATCCTGACCCATGGATCCTCAGGACGACTCCTTCGACTTCCTCTTCAAGATCATCCTCATCGGGGACTCAAACGTGGGCAAGACCTGCCTGGTGCAGAGCTTCAAGACGAGCCAGTTCTGCGAGCGCCAGCAGAACACCATCGGCGTGGACTTCACCGTGCGCACGCTCAGCATCGAGGGCCGCAGAGTGAAGGTTAGGGGTCACACCACAGCTCCATGTTCGTGATGTTAGTCAGACTGAGTGTGTGTATACGCAGGTCAGTGTGACTCTCCTGCTGCACGTGTGGCTCTTACACTGAACCGGTTCAGCCAGCAGAACCAGTTTATCCTCTCAGTGTGTTAGTGTCGCACTACAGGAAGAAACACACACGGCTGCTTCCTGCAGCACACGCAAACATGCTAGGCTTTGTGTTTGTCTCTTATATTGATGTGTGGATCTAGAAGTATAAAGGGTAACACTTTATTTTGATGGCGCCTTTTGAACATTCTGTTGACCATAAATAACTTTGCAACTACATGACAACTAACTCTTATTAGAGTATTAGTGGACTGCTAACTAATATCTGCTAACTCTTTATTGTGATGATCCTCTGACTTTATTCTACTGACTATAAGTAACTTTGCAACTGCATGTCAACTTATTCTAACCCTACCAGTCTACTAATACTCTACTAATACTCTAATGAGAGTTAGTAGACATGCAGGTGCAACATTACTTATAGTCAACAGAATGTGTTAAAGGGACCATCAAAATAAAGTGAAACCGAATAAAGACAAATGTGAGAGCAAAGATTAACAGAAAAATGCATGTTTCACTTGTGTATGGAGTATGTATTGCAGAATGTAGAGTACACTTGACAGCAAGTAGTATACATTGTGCAGTAGACAATATGTAGTGTACACTGCAGATTGCAGTATGTAGTGTACAGTTTTCGGTATGCAGTACAGTGTACACTTAGCAGGCAGTATATAGTGTACACTATACTGTTCAGTAAGCAACATGCTGTGTGCACGAGCATAAGTATGAAGTGTACACTGCAGGATGTACACTGTTCAGTAAGCAACATGCTGTGTACACGAGCATAAGTATGAAGTGTACACTGCAGGATGTACACTGTTCAGTAAGCAACATGCTGTGTACATGAGCATAAGTATGCAGTGTACACTGCAGTATGTATACTGTTCAGTAAGCAACATGTGGTGTATACAAGCATAAGTATGTGGTGTACACTGCAGTATGTATACTGTTCAGTAAGCAACATGCGGTGTATACAAGCATAAGTATGTAGTGTACACTGCAGTATGTATACTGTTCAGTAAGCAACATGCTGTGTACATGAGCATAACACTACAGTATGTACACTGTTCAGTAAGCAACATGCTGTGTACACGGAGCATAAGTATGTAGTGTACACTACAGTATATATACTGTTAGGTAAGCAACATGCTCAGTACATGAGCATAAGTATGTACTGTACACTACAGTATATATACTGTTCAGTAAGCAACATGCTGTGTACATGAGCATAAGTATGTAGTGTACACTGCAGTATGTACACTATTCAGTAAGCAACATGCTGTGTACATGAGCATAAGTATGTAGTGTACACTGCAGTATGTACACTGTTCAGTAAGCAACATGCTGTGTACATGAGCATAAGTATGTAGTGTACACTGCAGTATTTACACTGTTCAGTAAGCAACATGCTGTGTACACGAGCATAAGTATGAAGTGTACACTGCAGGATGTATACTGTTCAGTAAGCAACATGCTGTGTACATGAGCATAAGTATGCAGTGTACAATGCAGTATGTATACTGTTCAGTAAGCAACATGCGGTGTATACAAGCATAAGTATGTTGTGTACACTGCATTATGTATACTGTTCAGTAAGCAACATGCTGTGTACATGAGCATAAGTATGCAGTGTACACTGCAGTATGTATACTGTTCAGTAAGCAACATGCGGTGTATACAAGCATAAGTATGTGGTGTACACTGCAGTATGTATACTGTTCAGTAAGCAACTTGCGGTGTATACAAGCATAAGTATGTAGTGTACACTGCAGTATGTATACTGTTCAGTAAGCAACATGCTGTGTACATGAGCATAAGTATGTAGTGTACACTACAGTATGTACACTGTTCAGTAAGCAACATGCTGTGTACACGGAGCATAAGTATGTAGTGTACACTACAGTATATATACTGTTCAGTAAGCAACATGCTGTGTACATGAGCATAAGTATGTAGTGTACAATGCAGTATGTATACTGTTCAGTAAGCAACATGCGGTGTATACAAGCATAAGTATGTTGTGTACACTGCATTATGTATACTGTTCAGTAAGCAACATGCTGTGTACATGAGCATAAGTATGCAGTGTACACTGCAGTATGTATACTGTTCAGTAAGCAACATGCTGTGTACATGAGCATAAGTATGTAGTGTACACTACAGTATGTACACTGTTCAGTAAGCAACATGCTGTGTACATGAGCATAAGTATGTAGTGTACACTACAGTATGTACACTGTTCAGTAAGCAACATGCTGTGTACACGGATCATAAGTATGTAGTGTACACTACAGTATATATACTGTTCAGTAAGCAACATGCTGTGTACATGAGCATAAGTATGTAGTGTACACTGCAGTATGTACACTATTCAGTAAGCAACATGCGGTGTATACAAGCATAAGTATGTAGTGTACACTGCAGTATGTACACTATTCAGTAAGCAACATGCGGTGTATACAAGCATAAGTATGTAGTGTACACTGCAGTATGTACACTATTCAGTAAGCAACATGCTGTGTACATGAGCATAAGTATGTAGTGTACACTACAGTATGTACACTGTTCAGTAAGCAACATGCTGTGTACATGAGAATAAGTATGTAGTGTACACTGCAGTATGTATACTGTTCAGTAAGCAACATGCTGTGTACATGAGCATAAGTATGTAGTGTACACTACAGTATGTACACTGTTCAGTAAGCAACATGCTGTGTACATGAGAATAAGTATGTAGTGTACAATGCAGTATGTATACTGTTCAGTAAGCAACATGCGGTGTATACAAGCATAAGTATGTAGTGTACACTGCAGTATGTATACTGTTCAGTAAGCAACATGCTGTGTACATGAGCATAAGTATGCAGTGTACACTGCAGTATGTATACTGTTCAGTAAGCAACATGCTGTGTACATGAGCATAAGTATGTAGTGTACACTACAGTATGTACACTGTTCAGTAAGCAACATGCTGTGTACTAGGAGCATACGTATGTAGTGTACACTACAGTATATATACTGTTCAGTAAGCAACATGCTGTGTACATGAGCATAAGTTTGTAGTGTACACTGCAGTATGTACACTATTCAGTAAGCAACATGCTGTGTACATGAGCATAAGTATGTAGTGTACACTACAGTATGTACACTGTTCAGTAAGCAACATGCTGTGTACATGAGAATAAGTATGTAGTGTACACTGCAGTATGTATACTGTTCAGTAAGCAACATGCTGTGTACATGAGCATAAGTATGTAGTGTACACTACAGTATGTACACTGTTCAGTAAGCAACATGCTGTGTACATGAGAATAAGTATGTAGTGTACACTGCAGTATGTATACTGTTCAGTAAGCAACATGCTGTGTACATGAGCATAAGTATGTAGTGTACACTACAGTATATATACTGTTCAGTAAGCAACATGCTGTGTACATGAGCAGAAGTATGTAGTGTACACTGCAGTATGTACACTATTCAGTAAGCAACATGCTGTGTATATGAGCATAAGTATATAGTGTACCCTGCAGTATGTACACTGTTCAGTAAGCAACATGCTGTGTACACGAGCATAAGTATGAAGTGTACACTGCAGGATGTATACTGTTCAGTAAGCAACATGCTGTGTACATGAGCATAAGTATGCAGTGTACACTGCAGTATGTATACTGTTCAGTAAGCAACATGCTGTGTACATGAGCATAAGTATGTAGTGTACACTACAGTATGTACACTGTTCAGTAAGCAACATGCTGTGTACATGAGAATAAGTATGTAGTGTACACTGCAGTATGTATACTGTTCAGTAAGCAACATGCTGTGTACATGAGCATAAGTATGTAGTGTACACTACAGTATGTACACTGTTCAGTAAGCAACATGCTGTGTACATGAGAATAAGTATGTAGTGTACACTGCAGTATGTATACTGTTCAGTAAGCAACATGCTGTGTACATGAGCATAAGTATGTAGTGTACACTACAGTATATATACTGTTCAGTAAGCAACATGCTGTGTACATGAGCAGAAGTATGTAGTGTACACTGCAGTATGTACACTATTCAGTAAGCAACATGCTGTGTATATGAGCATAAGTATATAGTGTACCCTGCAGTATGTACACTGTTCAGTAAGCAACATGCTGTGTACACGAGCATAAGTATGAAGTGTACACTGCAGGATGTATACTGTTCAGTAAGCAACATGCGGTGTATACAAGCATAAGTATGTAGTGTACACTGCAGTATGTACACTGCAGTATGTATACTGTTCAGTAAGCAACATGCTGTGTGTGATAGCAATCCGTCTAAATTTCCATCTTGTTGCTTCTTCTTTGAGTGAGCGTGATTTGAACTCGAATAACATACCGTAGTCCAGCAACTTCCTTTCAGCAAAGTTTAATAACAAAATTAACTGGAAAATGTTACACAGTCAAAAAACTGTATCGCTCCAGCATTGCATCACAAGAAAAACTAACCGTCATTGCCGGAAATGACATCATCGTCAATACGAAATATTATATTGCACAAATAAAATTATTTACTCTTAATTATTTACTGATTGCTTGATACACACAATTATTTATTCCACATCTACATAAAGAAATGTGACTTATGGCTCTTACACTGTGTACATGAGCAGAAGTATGTAGTGTACACTGCAGTATGTACACTATTCAGTAAGCAACATGCTGTGTACATGAGCATAAGTATGCAGTGTACACTGCAGTATATATACTGTTCAGTAAGCAACATGCTGTGTACATGAGCATAAGTATGTAGTGTACACTACAGTATGTACACTGTTCAGTAAGCAACATGCTGTGTACATGAGCATAAGTATGTAGTGTACACTACAGTATGTACACTGTTCAGTAAGCAACATGCTGTGTACACGGAGCATAAGTATGTAGTGTACACTACAGTATATATACTGTTCAGTAAGCAACATGCTGTGTACATGAGCATAAGTATGTAGTGTACACTTCAGTATGTACACTATTCAGTAAGCAACATGCTGTGTACATGAGCATAAGTATGTAGTGTACACTACAGTATGTACACTGTTCAGTAAGCAACATGCTGTGTACATGAGAATAAGTATGTAGTGTACACTGCAGTATGTATACTGTTCAGTAAGCAACATGCTGTGTACATGAGCATAAGTATGTAGTGTACACTTCAGTATGTACACTATTCAGTAAGCAACATGCTGTGTACATGAGCATAAGTATGTAGTGTACACTACAGTATGTACACTGTTCAGTAAGCAACATGCTGTGTACATGAGAATAAGTATGTAGTGTACACTGCAGTATGTATACTGTTCAGTAAGCAACATGCTGTGTACATGAGCATAAGTATGTAGTGTACACTACAGTATGTACACTGTTCAGTAAGCAACATGCTGTGTACATGAGAATAAGTATGTAGTGTACACTGCAGTATGTATACTGTTCAGTAAGCAACATGCTGTGTACATGAGCATAAGTATGTAGTGTACACTACAGTATATATACTGTTCAGTAAGCAACATGCTGTGTACATGAGCAGAAGTATGTAGTGTACACTGCAGTATGTACACTGTTCAGTAAGCAACATGCTGTGTACACGAGCATAAGTATGAAGTGTACACTGCAGGATGTATACTGTTCAGTAAGCAACATGCGTTGTATACAAGCATAAGTATGTAGTGTACACTGCAGTATGTACACTGCAGTATATATACTGTTCAGTAAGCAACATGCTGTGTACATGAGCAGAAGTATGTAGTGTACACTGCAGTATGTACACTATTCAGTAAGCAACATGCTGTGTACATGAGCATAAGTATGCAGTGTACACTGCAGGATGTATAATGTTCAGTAAGCAACATACTGTGTACTCGGAGCATAAGTATGCAGTGTGCACTACAGTATGTTGTATACACTGTACAGTATGGAATGTACACTGTTCAGTTGGCAGCCTGTTTTGTACAGTGTTTAGCAGACATTATGAAATGTACAGTAGGAAGTTAAGTGTTCTGTAATGCAGTTTATAGTGTACACTGAGCACCAGGCAGTATGTGTAGAAGATATGTAATAGATTGTATTGTACACTGCAGCATGTATACAATATGTATAGTAGACAGTATTTAGTGTACACTGTTTGAGGTAATACAGGGTTCATTAGGCAGTATTGAGTATTCAGAAGGCAGTGTACAGTAAGTAGTGCAGTAGTGTAGGGTCCAGTAGGCAGTGTTTTGTAATGTAATTCTGAACACTGTATACTGCTTATTGCTGTAATGAACTAAATTACAAAACACTGTGCACTGCCTACTGAACACTACACTTAATACTGCACAGTGTACACTGCATACTGCCTGCTGAACACTATATACTGCTTATTGCTGTAATGGAGGCCGAATGTAGTGTACAGTGCTGTAATGCATTTGATAGTATAAACTGAGCACTAGGCAGAATGTGTATATAATGCAATTTATAGTGTACACTCTAGTATGTAGGCAGTATGTAGTGTACACTGTGCAGATGTCATGTTCACTGTTCAACGGTGTACCGTATTCAGTTTACATTAAAAGAAGACAGAATATAATGTAGTGTTCAGTAGGTAGTATACATAGTATAGTGTTCAGTAAGCAGTGTATAGTGTTCTGCAATGTAGTTCATTACAGCATTGGGCCAAATACAATGTTCAGGAGGCAGAATGTAGTGTTCAGTGTTCTGTAACAGTATATAGTGTACACAGCAGTATGTGTAGTAGGCAGTATGTAGAGTTACCTATGCCATGTTTAATGTTCAGTATGCAGTGTTCAGTATATGTGTAGTGTTCAGTATGCAGTGTTCAGTATATGATGTTTAGTGTTCAGTATGCATTGTTCAGTATGAGTAGTGTTCAGTATATCATTTTAGTGTTCAGTTTGTTTAATGCTCAGTATGTCATGTACAGTGTTCAGTATATTAAGTTTAGTGTTCAGTATGTCATATTTAGTGTTAAGTATATCATTTTTTGTGTTCAGTATATCATGTTTAGTGTTCAGTATGCAGAATTCAGTATATCATGTTTAATGTTCAGTATGTCAAGTTTAGTGTTCAGTATGCAGTGTTCAGTATATCATGTTTAGTGATCAGTATGCAGTATTCAGTATGTCATGTTTAGTTTTCAGTATGCAGTGTTCAGTATATCATGTTTAGTGTTCAGTATATCATGTTTAGTGTTCAGTATGCAGTGTTCAGTGTGTCAATAGTGTTCAGTATATCATGCAAAGAGTATAGAAGTAACAAGAGGCGAAACTCAATAGAACGTTCCATTGCAACAAACTCCCCCATGCGCAGAGCTGCAGCTCCGCCATCTTGGACTGAACGCAACACAGCTGTCGTAGGATTGAACGATACCGGGTTCAAATTCAAAAGCGGTTAAATGAACTAAAAAGTAGTTTCTAGTTTTTAATATCTCTAGAGCAGACATCCCAGGTCTCCCGGAAGATCCGGGAGTCTCCCGCATATTGATAGCGGCTCCCTGATGCCCGCAAATTAGCTAAAAACACCCGGAATCTAGAGCGAGCAAGCGGGCGAGCAAGAGCGCGCAGCTCCAAACCGTGTAAGTTAACGTTAGAGCACACGGCAGAAAGGGTGAGGGAGCGAAATATCAACATATCAACCTAAAATGTGGAACACAACTTGTTCAGATTTTTTGCTTTCATTTTCTTGCAGTTCTAGAGTAAAATATATTTAGTAGTATATATATTTTATATAAAATATAAATAATTATATTTTTTAAATGTGTACATTTTAATAAACTCCAACTTATACATTTTTCTGTTTCACTTTCATAATTTATTTCACTTCAACAATAATCTGACAAATTAAAACAAGACATAGGTCTAAATTCCAAAGCATTCTTGAATTACAACCATTTAAGTTTGGATAGTAATTTTCATGTTTATGCGAAAAAAAGGTGACATAAAGGGTTAATTTAGTGATAACAATGAATTAATAAAGCGGTCATTTGCCAGGTTAGGTGTTCATATATCTCTGAAAGTATGCGATTTAAAAAGCCCATTTCGAGTCTTGACAATTTCGACCAAATACATAACATTAGCAAACTGTAACTGCGGTTATGGGATAGCTTGTTACATTAACGTTACAGCACCTGTTATCGTTGACGTTAGCTCACTTTAAAGTTAATAAAACCTTTTCTACTTTACCTCTCTGCATCTTTGGGGAATCTATGAAATGTTAGTTGATTGGTTGTACACTGGTAGTTGTTGCAGTTGATGGCAGAACACTGTTTTCTTTGTTTCCAATTATTTCCAGACATAATGTTAATGCTGTACAGTAGTTGTGCTAACGGAAAAGCCGCTGGTTCAGTCCAAAATGGCGGCCGCGCTACCGAAGCGCCACCTAGTGGCTGTTGTCAAAACTGCAACGGAGTTTCGCCTCTTGTTACTTCTATACTCTTTGTATCATGTTTAGTGTTCAGTATGCAGTCAGCCAGTGTTGTTCTCACGCGAGTGAGGCCACAGAGACAGTGGTGAGCAGGTGTGTTTGGTTTCTATGACTCTCTGTCAGAGGAGCAGCAGTGATCAGTGAACTTCCCTCGTGTACTGACTCTCTCTCTGTGTGTGTGTGTGTGTGTGTGTGTAGATGCAGGTGTGGGACACGGCGGGCCAGGAGCGCTTCCGCACCATCACGCAGAGCTACTACCGCAGTGCACACGGGGCCATGATCGCCTACGACATCAGCCGCCGGGCCACCTTCGACTCGCTGCCGCGCTGGATCCACGAGCTAAAGCAGTTTGGGGCAGCTAACGTGCTCACCGCGCTCATCGGTATGACACGCTAGTCCTCCGCACTCTGAACACTGAGTCACTGAACAGGTTCAGTATGCAGTGTTCAGCATATAATGTGTAGTGTTCAGTATGCAGTGTTCAGTATGTCATGTACAGCGTTCAGTATATCATGTTTAGTGTCCAGTATGCAATGATACGCTCAATGGTACGACTGAACGCTAGTCCTCCGCACGCTGAACACTGAGTTACCGAACGGGGCCGCTAACGTGCTCAACCGCGCTCATCGGTACGACTGAACGATAGTCCTCCGCACGCTGAACACGGAGTTACCGAACGGGGCCGCTAACATGCTCACCGCACTCATTGGTACGACACGCTAGTCCTCTACATGCTGAACGCTGAGTCACTGAATGGGGCCACTAGCGTGCTCAACGCGCTCATCGATACGACATGCTAGTGTTCCACGTGCTGAACACTGAGTTACCGAACGGGGACGCAAACGTGCTCACCGCGCTCATTGGTACGACACGCTAGTCCACCACATGCTGAACGCTGAGTCACTGAATGGGGCCACTAGCGTGCTTAACACACTCATCGATACAACAGGCTAGTCCTCCACACGCTGAAAGCTGAGTCACTGAACGGGGCCACTAACGTGCTCACCGCACTCATCGATACAACAGGCTAGTCCTCCACACGCTGAAAGCTGAGTCACTGAACGGGGCCACTAACGTGCTCAACGCGCTCATCGGTACGACACGCTAGTCCTCCGCACGCTGAACAATGAGTTACTGAACGGAGTCGCTAACGTGCTCACCGCGCTCATCGGTACGACTGAACGAGTCACTGAACAGCTCACGTTTAAACCATAAGCTGTTTCCGAAACCGCTCTCTATCCACTATATAGTGCACTGTATCGGCTACCGCCCATTTTGTAGTGGTGTCTGAATCCTGAGTGAACGACATCATTCCCTACTTTATTCCCACAATCCTCTCTGAATTCGAGTGTACATTCGATGTACACTTGCTGAAGTGCTATTTCCCAAAATCCAATCCGGAGAAGACTGGAATGTACATTTCCTGAAGAAAATGGTGCTTGCGTGTGCAACACCACCACCCCCTACAATGCTAGCATGTTTTTAGCTAAATTCTAACACGATAAGCATGTTGCTAGCATGTTCTTAACAAGTTACCATAGTTTACCGTGATTTAACATGTCCTAGCATGCTTTACCACTATTTATGTAAAGCATGATAAACCTACAAAGCTGGCACAGAGGCATGTATAATTACAAAATAAAGTCATTATGATTGTTATTAATTATTTTATAAAGTTAGTAACATGTAAGATAAAAGTAGTTTTATCAGTACTTGTGACTAAGCAGTTTCTGCGACAGCTCCAGCTCTCCGACGCAAAGTGTAAACGTCAGCGTCTGAATTCACTCGCTTTTTTGAACGTTTGAAGCCCAAAGTGGCCGTCGCCATCTTGGCAGCGCGTCACTCCCGGAATAAACGAAAATGTGCAGCGAGGCGGATTAGCTGAGGTGACGTGACGTGATGCTAGCAGACAGCAGACAAACGGCTAGTAGTGACATCAGCAGCAATCCACCTGTCATTCAAGTGACCACGCCCTTAATTATGCAGAACTTTAAGGCTTAAAGGTGCAGTATGTACATTTTAGCGGCATCTAGTGGTGATGTTGTGAACTGCAACCAACAGAAGTTACGGTGGCCGACAGGAAGTGATGATGTCGTCGTCGTCTGAGACAGCAGAGAGTAGCCAGTTAAGCAAAGAGGTTTCTTTACAAAGATAAATAAATTATGTTTAATAAATTATTCAGTAAAACGATGTTATTGTGATTATTATTGTTACTTGTTCAGTGTTTTATTCACTTTAGCTCGCTTCTCTGCACTAAGAACACCTGAACTTGACGTAACGCGTTTGTCCGTTCAGGGCCACTGTAGAAACATGTCGATGTAAGGGGACCCGCGGTGTGTGTAGATAGAAATGCCAATAAATAAAAATAATATGCTAATAGAAATGCTAATAAAAACATAACGGTTCATTATGTAAGCTCTTTATACACCACTGAAAACATGGTTATGTTTATGATATTGCATTTCTGTCTACAAATCATCAGAAATATCACACAATGCACCTTTAATATAATTTAAACAGATGAGTAAAGGGCTAAATTAGCTGTATAGACCAAACCCACGTCTTGCACCAGGCTGTAGACATGTTTCTTCCTGCTGTAAAGTTGGGCATTTTAACATGCGGGTCTATGGGATTGACTCTCTTCTGCAGCCGCTCTCTAGTGGCCAGTGGATGAACTGCAGGATAAGTCACTTCAGTGTTGGATTCAAAAGAGAGCCGCTTGGTCTAAACGTGTGTTTCCTCAGGTAACAAGCGAGACCTGGAGGCGGAGCGCGAGGTGCAGTTCGAGGAGGCGTGCAAGCTAGCGGAGGCGAAGGGCTTGCTAGCGGCGGTGGAGACGTCGGCTAGAGACGCCTGGAGCGTGGAGGAGGCCTTCGTCATGATGGCTCGCCGGCTGCTGATGCAGAACGACACCAGCGTCGCAGACGACCACACACACGCCGTAATGCTGCGGAGCAACTCACACACCGTCAGCCTGACCTCAGCATCATCAGCCGATGAGAAGCCCTGCGCGTGCTGACACACACACACACACACACAATGTGACCTCTGAACTGCTCATCTGTGTGTTCTGTTACAGTGATTTCCGCCCACACACACATAATAAGAGCACATTGAGCCAAATCTGACATCTGTGAGCATGTTACACATCAGCTGTGGTAGATAAACTGTTTTCTGATGTTGAATTATGCTGTTCTTGTGAATGAAGATTTTTCTGACCCCACTGACAGACGTCTGCTCTTGTTTTAAGCACAGACTCTCAGAAAACGAGACCCAATATCTCCACTCACCTAAAGGATTATTAGGAACACCATACTAATACTGTGTTTGACCCCCTTTCACCTTCAGAACTGCCTTAATTCTACGAGGCATTGATTCAACAAGGTGCTGAAAGCATTCTTTAGAAATGTTGGCCCATATTGATAGGATAGCATCTTGCAGTTGATGGAGATTTGTGGGATGCACATCCAGGGCACGAAGCTCCCGTGTTGTGGCTTCACAAATGCTTTGCTGCATACCTCGGTTGTAGCGAGTGGTTATTTCAGTCAAAGTTGCTCTTCTATCAGCTTGAATCAGTTGGCCCATTCTCCTCTGACCTCTAGCATCAACAAGGCATTTTCGCCCACAGGACTGCCGCATACTGGATGTTTTTCCCTTTTCACACCATTCTTTGTAAACCCTAGAAATGGTTGTGCGTGAAAATCCCAGTAACTGAGCAGATTGTGAAATACTCAGACCGGCCCGTCTGGCACCAACAACCATGCCACGCTCAAAATTGCTTAAATCACCTTTCTTTCCCATTCTGACATTCAGTTTGTAGTTCAGGAGATTGTCTTGACCAGGACCACACCCCTAAATGCATTGAAGCAACTGCCATGTGATTGGTTGATTAGATAATTGCATTAATGATAAACTGAACAGGTGTTCCTAATAATCCTTTAGGTGAGTGTATATTCATCTTGATTTGATGAAGTTGAGGTGGTGTTTATGAAGGTGTTCATCGAGATGCTTCAGTTTCAGCAGACGATGGTGTGGAAGGATGACAGCAACTCTTGCTTCAACACAACGAACATTTAATAGGGAACGAAAACCTCTCTCACACACATACACTCACACACACACGGTGTTATAAAACAGTTAGTGAACATGGGTATAAAACGAAGATGATCCCGTGTGTGTGTCAGACCATCTTGAGCTTGACCATGGTCCTCCAGCGGTCCTTCAGGTTGCAGGCGGTGCGCCCCGTGAAGGGGAAGTTCAAGCGGATCGGCTCCCAGCATCCCACGCCGAAGCGCCGCACGCCCTCTTTCAGCCAGTCCGACTCCTGCACCGTCCACATCTGACACACACACACACACACACAATTTTTACTTGCCCCGCCAAAATTTTCATTGGCCCCAACACAAAAAAGTGATAAATACATCAAATAAATATGTCTAGTTATTGTTTAAGTTGTTTTTGATCCATGTAACCTTAAAGGGATACTTCACCTCTGGAAAGATGAATGTGTATTTAAAATGGGTCATTTATGTAGTAGAAATGTGAAATTATTTTTGAATTTGGAGCTTTCTAGACTGAGTAAAGCCAGAAATTGTATCTAACTCCCAGAATGCACTTGCTTCGCTGCCCTACGAGGTCACTCCCAAGCCACGCCTACCGGTTGGAGAGCAGTTGTAAACAACAAAGCTAAGTACAAGTGAGTCTGGGATTACGGCTTTTGCGTTATACAGTCGCCATTCATCATGTTTACTGTGGTGAGCAGGACGAGGCTGAGGGCCGCGGGAGAACGACGCGAGTCCGGTGGCGTGATTACTAACTGAGATGCGCCGGTCTCGTATCTCTCACGGAGGAGCGGGAATTTTCTTAGCAATGTTAAAACGCACATCAACCGATCACTTGTTTAGCGTTCATGTAAACACTACATTCAGATTCACCAATCGGAATTAATTCAGTTAGATTGAAACAAAAGGTGTGCATGTAAACAATGAATGGTGACCGCAGAAAGCAAAAGCCAAATCCTGGACATTTTGGACGATCTCGACGGCTGGACATGTCCGGGAAAAAGAGGATGGTAACCCCTACTACTCAGCTTTCTCCACAGAACAAGAACCTGCTAGCTTAGCTTCCAAAGAAAGACGGCTGGTACTATGTGTACATTCTGTGAGTGAGATCCCACCCTGTATGGGCGGGCTGAAAACATGCGGGACAGCGCCTTCTACTGGCTGTAGTCTTTAGCCTCTGGCCAAAAAATCCTCCGATGACACAAAATGACGATTTTTCCGTCATCGGAGGATTTTTTCCAGACAAAAAATACATAAATCTCTCATCTCAGGGGGATATGAGGGTTGAAAGCACGGTAATTCGAAAATACTAGAGGTTTTCTACTGATACAAAGCTTAATGCTAAATCCTGAAGTAACCCTTTAATATATAAGGTTCCGACACCAAAAACTACTAGTACATTTGAAATATTGTTAAAGATAGTAATAAAATAAGAACAAACTCAAATTATGAGGAATAGCACAAATAAATACAACCATACAAATGAAATAAACAGATCTTTTCAGGGTTTCCATGAAGCTCTAAACTCAGGTTCAGAAATATTAATTAATCTTCACTGTATAAATATAGGTTAACCCTTATTACAGTAATTCAGTCTGTCTTTCTATTTTCTGTCTTTTGTTTGATTAGCATGTAAGACAGCAGCAGGGATATTAGGCTGCTGTCACTTTAAGAGCTGCACGGGTCCAGTGTTCACACACACACACACACACACACACACACACACACACACCTCATCTCTCATGTTTACGCTCACTGAAGACTCAACCGACTGTGTTTACGGTGATACTACACAAGGCGGGCATTTTCACATCATATTTCTAAATTAGGGCTGGGCGATATGGCCAAAAAAATCATATATCTGTATTGTTTGGTGAATGGCGATATACAGTATATTTTTTCAATAAAAAATAAATAATATATATATATATATATATGTCTGTCTGTCTGTCTGTCTGTCTGTCTGTCTGTCTATCTATCTATCTATCTCTCTCTCTCTCCAGGAGTTTCTAACATTTACAGATGGACAACACACCTGTGAAACGCAGTGAGGAAAACACATCATCTCAAACACATTACACTGCATCTGTCAATACATGCGTCTGATGGGACACACACACACACACACACACACACACGCACCTTCTTGGTGTACTTCTTCTTGCGGGACGGACCTGCAGACGACACAAACGTGAAGCAGAAACGTGAGTGTGTATGACGACAGACACAGGATGTGTCATATGTACCACCAATCATAACTTCCTAATTTGTAATGATACACAGAACATGTCACTCGCTTTCGCACAAAACACACTAAACCAGGCCTTGCGAATGCATGCTTTCATTGATTCACTTTTATCATAATGCAGGGTAAATAAATACATCTAAATGTGTATGCTTTCTCCAGCGAGGTTTACATGTGACCAAATAATCCGTTAGTAATGGGGTTGGCGGCTCAATCGGACTGAAGAGCCTCCAGGTAAACGCCTTGATCGATCCGACTGAGCTCGATCCCAATGAGACTTCGATCGGATTGAAAGGGTCGGTTTATTCCTTTTCTTATCCGATCGAGAGAACATGTGAACACTTGATCGGATTGAGAACGGAAACTGAAAGGACTGCGCATGTGTAATGACGTAGAAACAGTGTTATGACGTGTGACGCGCTGTTCCTCCTGATGAATAAAGTGTGGTATAAACGAGTGTGTGTTATTCTGTAATCCTGCTTTCCCTGCGTGTGTTATTTTGGAGTTATAGTCCAGAAACAGTGTTGTCCAAACTCAGTGATTCATTCATAGATGCAAGAATCAGCCTTTTGAGCCAATCGGTTGAGTGGATGATTCAACGACTCATTCACACACGGGCGCTTTCAAAGTATCATTGAACAAATAATTTCAATATTTTTTAAAAAATCTCAAAGCATGATTAATGCAGTTGTTATTGCAGTGTAAATGCATCCAAATGCAAAGAGCAAAAGCAGATTTACATACTGATTTCATTTGACTGGACACATCCCTGTAGTATTTTATTATTCTGATTGAGTCTCTTGATTATATGCAAAGAGTTTTAACCAAAGATGATGCATGCATCCAATAAAGTTATACAAAAATGCCCCTGGAAGTCAATGGAAAAGGTCATCTCAGCCCTTTGAGCGAATCTGTAGAGCGAACGATTCAATTTAAATATCTTTGCAATTACAACTGCATAAATCATGCTTTGAGATTGTTTCCGTGTAAATGCAGAGCAAGATCAGATTTTCATACTGATTTCTTCTGACTGGAAACATCCCTGTGGCGTCCTATTATTGCAACTGATTAAATGCAAAGGGTTTTACACAAAGATGAGGCACATCCAATAAGGTCATAAAAATGTCCCTATAAAGGCAAACCATCCCTGGAGATCAACACAGCACACGCCATGATCTGTCAGAGCTGTGATACGGAGAAATCATCCCTGGCCCTGCAGCTGTGTGTGTGTGTGTGTGTGTGTGTGTGTGTGTGTGTGTGTACCTGAAGCGGCGCTGAACAGAGACTCCTCGTCGCTCCAGTCCTCCTGAATCCCTGACGCGTCCTGCCATCGGGCCCTGAGAGACACACGTCAGTCAGTGCATGTTCACAGTCTCACACACACACACACACACACACACACACACACACACACACACACACACACCTCTTGGAGCTGCGCTTCCCTGAGGACGACGAGCGGCTGTCGGCTGGAGAGCTGCGCACCTTCGGGCGAGTGCTGTGAACCTCAGACTCACTGCACACAGGAGGAACACAGCGGTCAACTTTATCGTTAAACGTCATTTAAATAAAGGTTTATTTGTATCTATGCAGTATTTGTCTATGTCACCCTAATGCATGCACACACACGTACACACACCTGTGATTGCTCCGAGCGGCTCTGCTGTGGCGCGCAGGAGTCGAGCTCTGGGGCGCCGCACGCTCCTCCAACACACACTCTGGGTCACTGACAGAGAAACACACACACTCTCAGTTACAGGGTTCTCAAGCACTGTCTAGCGGAAAGAACACACCCTAAATACACATCTGTATTGCACTCTGCATCTGTAGACCTCAACCCAGCTCTGTGAAGGCGGCGCGTCGAGTGCGGTCAGAAACCTTCAGCTGGAGAACGAGAGGCATCCTCCTCATATACGGTGTGTGTGTGTGAGCTGCTTTTATAGAGGTGAAGTACAAATATGCATTACAAAACCTTGTTTGGTCCTTTTCTAGAGGAATGCGGTGTGTCCCGTTAAGTGCTTAGCAGTTTTATAATGAGCCCAAAATATTTGTGTACCTCTCATAATAATAATGATGTAGAAGTTCTGGCGAAGCATCACACAAACTCAACTCAAAGCACCATAGCTTTAGTGCCCGAGAGTGTGTGTGTGTGAGTGACTGAGTGTGTTTAGGCTGATGATGATGTGAAGTGTGTGTGTGAGAGAGTGTGTGTGAGAGTGTGTGTGTGTGTGTGTGTGTGTGTGTGTGTGTGTGTGTGTGTGTGTGTGTGTGTGTGTGTGTGTGTGTGAGAGAGTGTATGTGAGAGAGTGTATGTGAGAGAGTGTGTGTGTGTGTGTGTGTGTGTGTGTGTGTGTCTCGACGGATCACCACCTTATCGTGGTGGGGCACTTTGCGTGTCTCCGTGACCCCTAGAGCTATGTCGGCGGGAGTCTTGTACTCCTGGTAGGGCCACCCATGCCGAACAGGTCAAAGGGGTAGAGGCCAGACCAAGAGTGATCCCAAACGCCTCAACGTTGGAGTTGCCGGAAAATGGTGGGTGTGAGAGAACCACCAAAATGGCGGCAAAGTCTGAAGAAGGCAGCCCCACCGCCACGTGGGTAAACCCAGAGGGGTACTGTAAGACTGAAAATACTGGTTGGGGCCCTGATCTGAGACAAAAGGGCCTTGCTGGCTAATTAGCATTCGACCTCCCCATACAGCCTGACTTCCTCCCAGAAACAACAAAGAACTCACAAAAGAACATAGTTTAATGTAAATGTTTATGATTGACTGGTATGTTTTTGGTGTCATTTGAAAGGTCTCAAAGTGAGTGGTACAGATATCTCATATCCAGATAGATAAAATAAAAGGTAATAAGGTTTAGAGAATAATAATAATAATTAATAATAATTCATTACATTTATATAGCGCTTTTCTCTGCACTCAAAGCGCTTTACATAGAAGGGGGGAATCTCCTCAACCACCACCAATGTGCAGCATCCACCTGGATGATGCGACGGCAGCCATATTGCGCCAGAACGCCCACCACACACCAGCTTACTGGTGGAGAGGAGACAGTGATGAAGCCAATCAGTATATGGGGATGATTAGGAGGCCATGATGGGCAGAGGCCACTGGGCAAATTTGGCCAGGATGCCGGGGTTACACCCCTACTCTTTCGAAAGACATCCTGGGATTTTTAATGACCACAGAGTGTCAGGACCTCGGTTTTACGTCTCATCCGAAGGACGGTGCTCTTTTGGCAGTATAGTGTCCCCATCACTTTACTGGGGCGTTAGGACCCCACACAGACCACAGGTTGAGCACACCCTGCTGGCCTCACTAACACCTCTTCCAGCAGCAACCTGGTTTTTCTCAGGAGTCTCCCATCCAGGTACTAACCAGGCTCAGCCCTGCTTAGCTTCAGTGGGCAACCAGTGTTGGGCTACAGGGTGACATGGCTGCTGGCGGTTAAGAGAAAACTGGTTAAGCCATTTGAGGGTGGTCTTTCCCATCCCCCATGTCACCTGGGCAAACAGTATAAAGGAAGGTGTGCTTGCGCTATCGGGGCTCTGGGACTTGGCTGGTGAGAAACGGAATAGGTGGTAGCTCTCTCTCTCTCTCTCTCTCTCTCTCTCTCTTTCTTTCTTTCTTTCTCTTTCTCTCTCCCTATCTCAGGTACAAGCTGGGTAAGATTCTTTGGTGTAACCAATGTATAACCATGTTCTAGATATTTGAATTGATTGTGGAATTAATTTCTGATATCTGAAACATTAAAATGTTACATTATCATTAAAACCTTTCATTTATGGAGTCAGATGAATTAACGAGAGAATACATAACTAAATGTATTGTAAATTTAACCAACCAAATGCTTTGCATGGGTAAGGACAGAGCACGTGATAACCTTCCCTGTGTTATTGGTGAACCGGCAATTGGACCAATTTCACGGGCCTTACAAAATGGTGCCCTCGACGCGATCTCAAAACAGATCAAAACAGATTCACGAGAAACGTCCTTTCCGGCAAGTATTGGGACTTTAATATCAACAAGAGTCTTGAACATCTTCTCTTTCTTCTGCGGTTGTGGTAAGTCAATTTTCTTTGCATTTTAGAAATGTTCAAGAAATGTTTGATGTGGCAGCCAGATGAAGAATGATTCGATTTTAAAGATCTCCTTGTTTTGCCTAAGCAACAAGAAATGAAACCTAAAGTGAGAATAACATCTTCAAAATAATTAATAACTCGATGAAGAGCTGAAAATGTAAAGCCTAAAAGTTTTAAAAATCAGCCGCATGTTTTCTGGCCATTGTTGTGTTGGCTTTGTTTAAACACTAGCAACACTTGATGACAATGAGCAAACAACAGAAAGACAAGTCTAAGTTTGTAAACGATCGGAAAACACGTGATTTTATAAATAAAAAGGCAGACCGATGCATTGTTTATGGAAAGAAAATTTTGGGAAAACAAGATGATATAATTTACAGGCTAAAACTCAAATATCAAGGATAATGCTAAATGCGATTGTCCATTTTGTTTTCAAAACACTCAAGGGCTAATGCTAAATGCTAAAGCCATGCTGCAATCAAGGATAACGCTAAACGCTACTGTCCATGCTGTTTACAAAACACTCAAGGCTAATGCTAAAGCCATGCTGCAATCAAGGCTAACGCTAAATGCTATTGTCCATGTTGCTTTCAAGATGCTCAAGGCTAAAGCTAAATGCTAAAGCCATGCTGCATTTAAGGCTAATGCTAAATGCTAACACGATGGGATTAATTAAGTGATGCATATTCTGTTTGGATTTTCAAATTTGTAATTGTGCTTAACACATTGTGCTAGAACACACTTTATAGTTGTTTGTGCTATGAAAATGTGCACATAGGCTAGTTGAATTTATTCTTTAAAAACACAGGATTGCTTTACTGTAAGTGTATTTGAAACACTTAAGCAAAGGTGATATAGATGTTGTATTCTATTGCTTTGCTGTGAGTGTATTTGGAACACTTAGGTAAAAGGTTGTAGATGTTGTATTCTAGGCCATGTATCCTGGGTAAACTGGATTAAATATCAAGTGTGTTTGTTGAATTTGTTTGTCTCCTAACAGGAGCATAGGATTGCCATGTGGCTACAATGTAAATCACAAGACAAAGAAATCGGAAAATCAGAAACGAATGCATCTCATTAATCTTGAAACAAAAATCTTTTTATATTTAAGGCTTCAGAGAACTAAATATTGTTATGTTTGAATGTATTCTGAATTACTCTGAGATTTGTTTTTTCCAAAATAGATTAACGGATTCGTATATTGCCACAAGCTGCGTCAGAGGTTAACGACGGTTAACAACTGATATCAGGGAGTTTTGCTGGCGACTTGGGTGGGTGGATGTGTTCCGATGTCTTCTGTTCTAATTTAATGTTACTTTAGATAAATGTACAGGCTTGATTAATTCAGAGCCAAAACCTACTAAAGTAAAACAATTGAATTAAGATCTTGAAGGGCACCCAAGGGGGCTATGAAAAAGTCTCTTTGATTGTTGTGCGTGTTCGGCAAAATCCTAGAGAATTAGCCAACTGCCTCTGCTCCTGATCTTCGGGACTGGCCACTTGTGTCGGAGACCTGGGTAAGGAACTCGGAGCAATATAGTCTTCCTTGTCTATAAACGGAAAAATATATAGTGAGAGTAAATAGAATAACCAAACGTTAAAATGGCCATTTAAAAGACTAAATGAGAAGAAAATGTATTTGAAACCTAGAAAAGAAATAAGAGAAACAGCGAATGTAGATCTTATAATTATATTATAACTTGAATTATAATAAACATTATATTACACTCGCCGAGCAGGACAATAATTGGAGAAGGGTGACTTTCGTCACTAAAATGGAATTTCTGAAACAGAATTTCATTTGTGTGCTACCCAGTGCCAAAAAGGGGCGGTACACGGCTAGAATTGTGTGGCACAGGTAATAGCAAACCAAAATTGTGCAACAACTAAAATCTAATTAATCAGAGAAGTAAATTTACAAGGAGGGTGTGAAATGCTAAAAAGTACCACAGTTTTTTGCAGGTCAAAAAATATCTGCACTAACTAAAATGTGTAAACGACACCATAAACCGCAAATGCTAACCAGACAACTCAGAGATCTGGCTGTAATGAGAGAAAGCAATGAGCATTGCACATGCAGCAGACTGAAGGCTGAACTGGAAAAGCAGCTTCAGGTGTACACACTGAGACAACAGCAACAATTCAGACTTGGTCAATGAAACTCGGTTTCATGTGACATCTGGAATTAAAATTGCAATTGACATGATAATGGAACAAGTAAAATAATTCCACACGTCTGAATTTAATGCTTTTGAAATATTGGAATTATCTGTCTGTGGTTCGCTCTCCTCTGTTTTCTGTCTCAGGTTTACTTCTGCAAATTCCTCGAAGGACGTTAGCCAGGATGGGCCGGACCCCACCTGGATCAAGGCCAGGACAGCGGAATTGTTAGAACATAACCTCGGGAGATGGGTGAAAAGACACTTCAAGAGGCCATTCACACTCACAATAGTACAACACTACGTAAATATGGCCTCCCAGTTTAGAACTGGAACTAAATTTGCAACACAATTGTTATAGATTATTTTCCACCCATCTCCTACACATGAACACTGACTGAACACACACCTCCATCACTATACCCTCACAAATGAACACTACACATAATAAGAAGATGTGTCATCTTCACACAAAAAGATCCAGATAGCTTCACACACAGAGGATGGTAAAGCTGATCCCATGATCATGGTCTAACAGAGACACAGAGAATAGCATACGCTATTCACAACAAACTGCCAACTAATGCAACACATGGACAACTGAATGGCTACAGTCACAAATCAAGACAAATTCTAAGGCAGACCTGCCATTAAATTTCAAACTCTATGATTGTTGGTGGGAGTTGGAAGGTCAGAGGGCCCCTGATTTCTCAACTTACCACTAATAACAGAAACATAATTAAAATGGATAAATTTGAAGTGAGACCGCTTCAATCAATTACAAAAATTTACAATTCAACTCTGTCATCGACTGTGACTTAGCCAGATCAATACACACTCTCTCACAGACACACACACACACACACACACACACACACACACACACACACACACACACACACACACACACACACACACACAAACACTCTCACAGACAAAAACACACTCTGACATTCTAAAAAACACTCTCACACAAAACCATTGATTGGTTTACACCGACCTCTTGCTACAATTCTGATTTTGATTGTAATTTCTGAAACTTATTTTGATTTTAATTTTCTGAAACTTATTTTGATTTCTGCTTATCCCTTTGAGTAATTCAGAAAAACATTTCTGAAACTTATTTTAATTTTAATTTTCTGAAACTTATTTTGATTTCTGCTTATTTGTATATTGTCCAATTTACTTGCAACAATGTTTTTGGACATCAATTCAATTGAATCTTTGTGTTTGGTTACACCAAAATTTAGCTGACACTCTTTAACCCAGCACTGGTTGTTTTGTTAGAATGACATTTATTTAAATGTTTCTAGAAATAGGGTAAGAGCTTGTAGGATCTTCCTTTGTCCTTCCTTGACCCTCTGTAGGAGTACTATTGGCATGGTTATTAAAATCAGGTAATTAATGAGACCAAATGTACCACTCACATTTGCTGACATGAACATGGTATTTTACATGGAACATGACATGATTTTGCTTTATTGCACTATGCATTCCTATGCATTTCCTTACGACTGTAAGTTCATATGTGCTCAATCGTGAAGCGGACATTTAAGATGCTTTTCAGGTGTCTCACACAAAGCAGTGTGGATCAAAGGAGAACCCCTTCATCCACTGAGGTCTGCCCAGACCACCGTACCGCTGGAGGTGACCGGGTTGGTCAAGAAGGGTCAGATCATCATCGTGAAGAAGGTGCCAGGGAAGCGGAAGTTTCTCCATGAAGGAATGACACGTCAACTGAACAAGTCACTAAAGGTCCAGATTGGCTCTATGAAGTTTGCTCATGTCACAGGATTACAGGAAGAGAACCTGAACTCATTCGTCCACCTGCTGGACTAAAGCGAAACACTGGTGAGAACAGGTGTTCTGCTGGTGAACACAGCCCACTGAGCTTCTACAGATGCCAACATTGCAAAGACAATTTTTGTGCTACATCTTCAAGGATTATAACAAACGTCTTACTGTGACCCCGTAAGTGTTCATCAGAATTTGACCCACGGGATCAAGGAGGGATCTGTAAGACTGAAAATACTGGTTGGGGCCCTGATCTGAGACAAAAGGGCCTTGCTGGCTAATTAGCATTCGACCTCCCCATACAGCCTGACTTCCTCCCAGAAACAACAAAGAACTCACAAAAGAACATAGTTTAATGTAAATGTTTATGATTGACTGGTATGTTTTTGGTGTCATTTGAAAGGTCTCAAAGTGAGTGGTACAGATATCTCATATCCAGATAGATAAAATAAAAGGTAATAAGGTTTAGAGAAGTTTAGAGAAAACTGGTTAAGCCATTTGAGGGTGGTCTTTCCCATCCCCCATGTCACCTGGGCAAACAGTATAAAGGAAGGTGTGCTTGCGCTATCGGGGCTCTGGGACTTGGCTGGTGAGAAACGGAATAGGTGGTAGCTCGCTCGCTCGCTCGCTCTCTCTCTCTCTCTCTCTCTCTCTCTCTCTCTCTCTCTCTCTCTCTCTCTCTCTCTCTCTCTCTCTCTCTCTCTCTCTCTCTCTCTCTCTCTCTCTCTCTCTCTCTCTCTCTCTCTCTCTCTCTCTCTCTCTCTCTCTCTCTCTCTCTCTCTCTCTCTCTCTCTCTCTCTCTCTCTCTCTCTCTCTCTCTCTCTCTCTCTCTCTCTCTCTCTCTCTCTCTCTCTCTCTCTCTCTCTCTCTCTCTCTCTCTCTCTCTCTCTCTCTCTCTCTCTCTCTCTCTCTCTCTCTCTCTCTCTCTCTCTCTCTCTCTCTCTCTCTCTCTCTCTCTCTCTCTCCCTATCTCAGGTACAAGCTGGGTAAGATTCTTTGGTGTAACCAATGTATAACCATGTTCTAGATATTTGAATTGATTGTGGAATTAATTTCTGATATCTGAAACATTAAAATGTTACATTATCATTAAAACCTTTCATTTATGGAGTCAGATGAATTAACGAGAAAATACATAACTAAATGTATTGTAAATTTAACCAACCAAATGCTTTGCATGGGTAAGGACAGAGCACGTGATAACCTTCCCTGTGTTATTGGTGAACCGGCAATTGGACCAATTTCACGGGCCTTACAGTACAGTGGCTAGGGGAGTAAACCCTGATGACAAATCTGCCTTTGGGGACAGGCATAGGCGGAACCCAACAGACCGGGCTACCGGCAGCCCCCTGCAACTCCTATCAGACGAAGGTCGTCATGGGTTCTCTCATGCCACCGGAGATCCTTCTGAAAGGAGCCAAGATGGTGGGAGTGTGGAATGCACACCTGCACCTTCACCTTAATCCTTACCTATGTGCAAGCTTCTTGCTTCCCCCTTGCTCCCCCCACGCTCCCCCCAGAGGCATTGGGCCAGTCGAGGAAACATAACCAGGACTGGTTTGACAGCAATTCGGCTGAGATACAGACACTCCTCAAAATAAAACATGATGCCCATAAAGCTCTCCTGTCCTGCCCTGGATCTCCTACCTTGAAAGCCACCTTTAATGCAGCGAGATCTGCAACCCAGCGTGCCCTCCGGATCATGGAGGACACTTGGTGGGTGAAAAAGGCAGAAGAGATACAGCGCATGGCAGACTGCAACAACTCGCAGGGCTTCTATGATGCCATCAAAACTCTCTACGGCCCCAGGAAGAGAGCGATTGCTCCAGTTCGTTCAGCTGATGGCTCGACTCTCCTCAAGGACCGCCATGAGATCCTCACCCGCTGGGCAAACCATTTTGAGACTCTCCTCAACCTCAATAACCCTGTTGACATTTCTATCTTGGATAACATCCCCGACCTATCACCAGTCACACACCTCAACAATCCCCCTCAGTTCTTGGAGACACGCCAAGCCATTGCGAGTCTTAAAAACAATAAAAGTGCTGGACCTGATGGCATTCCGGCAGAGGTCTTCAAACATGGAGGGTATCTCCTTACACGCCGCCTGCACCTCCTCATCTGTCACATCTGGGAATGTGAGACCCTCCCACAAGACTGGAAGGATGCCGATATTGTGGTCATCTATAAACAAAAAGGGGACAGAGCCGTGTGTGGCAACAGCCGTGGAATCTCCCTCCTCTCCATCGCAGGGAAAGTTCTGGCAAAAATCATGCTCAATAGGCTAGTTAAGTACATCTCAGAAGCTGCACTCCCGGAAACTCAATGTGGCTTCCGGAAGACTAGATCCACCACTGACATGATTTTTGTCTTAAGGCTGTTGCTAGAAAAAAGCAGAGAGCAGCGCACAGACCTCCACATAGCCTTCATTGACCTCAGTAATGCATTTGACACTATCAACCGTGAGATGCTCTGGAAACAACTTTCCAAACTTGGGGTACCACCCAAGTTCCTCACCATTCTACAGCAGCTGCACAATGGGATGCAAGCTAGAGTCACCACAGGAGAACTTCAGTCAGAGTTCTTTAATGTAAATGTTGGGGTGAAGCAGGGCTGTGTCTTGGCTCCAGTCCTTTTCAACCTCCTTCTCTCTGCCGTCACTCACCTTTTTCATTGTGCTTTAGGACACAAGGATGGTGTTCTTGTTGAATACCGCCTAGATGGAAGCCTCTTTAACATCCGGAGGTTGCAGGCCTACACAAAGACCAAATCCTGCTGCATAGCTGAACTACAATATGCTGATGACTGCGCGATTCTAGCACATAGTCCTGAATCCATGCAGCACGCCCTCAACACAATAACCAGTCTCTACCAATTCTTTGGTCTTCAGGTTAACATTAAAAAAACTGAAGTTATTTCCCAAATCTTCTCTCAAACCTCTTCACCCCCCAGCTTCCATATAAACGGCATCCCACTTAAAAATGTAGATCAGTTCACCTACCTCGGTTCAACTTTGTCCTCTTGCTGCTCCCTTGATATGGAGATACACACCCGTATCAAAAAAGCCTCTTCATCATTCGGTCGCCTTCGTAGTAGGGTTTTTGAAAACCGAAACCTGAGGGTCAGCACCAAGGTTGCTGTTTATAATGCTGTGTGTGTCTCCACCCTGCTTTATGGGGCGGAAACATGGACTCCATACAGCCGACACATCCCACTCTTGCAATCCTTCCACATCCGCTGCCTCCAGAAGATCCTCGGCCTCTCCTGGATGGACCGAGTCCAACATGCGGAAATCCTACAGAGCACCAATTCTATCTGCATGGAAGCCGCTGTGGCTAAGAAACACCTACGATGGATAGGGCATACCATCCGTATGCCGGACCACCGCTTGCCTCGCCAAGTCCTCTATGGCCAACTACAAGGCGCCAAACGAGCAGCTGGTGGACAAAAGAAGCGCTATAAGGACTACACCAAGGGACTTTTAAAGCATTCCAACATCAATCCCATGCAGCTTGAAGCTCTGGCACAGGACAGATCAGCCTGGCAGGTTACCTGTGCCCGAGTAGTTTCACAAATCCACGACAAAGACCAACAGCGGAGAGCCGAGAGACGCAGACAAAGACACCAGAGGGCAGCTGGGGCTCCTCTGTCCTTCGGTTTCCCCTGCTCCATCTGCAGACGAGTGTGCGGCTCAAGGATCGGCCTCAACGCCCACGAGAAGTGGCACCAACGGCAATGTCGTTGATCCCCTCCCTAACCCCGAAGCAAGCGTCATCATCGGAAACGATGGACAGCTATGAAAGTGTGTGTGTGTGTGTGTGTGTGAGAGAGAGTGTGTGAATGTGTGATTGATAGTGTGTGTGTGTGTGTGTGTGTGTGTGTGTGTGTGTGTGTGTGTGTGTGTGTGTGTGTGTGTGTGTGTATGTGCGCGCGTGTCGTGTGTGTGTGTGTGAGTGACTGAGTGTGTTTAGGCTGATGATGATGTGAATGTGAAGTGTGTGTGAGAGAGTGTATGTGAGAGAGAGTGTGTGTGTGTGTGTGTGTGTGAGAGAGTGTGTGAATGTGTGCGTGATAGTGTGTGTGTGTGTGTGTGTGTGTGTGTGCGCGCGCGTCGTGTGTGTGTGTGTGTGTGTGTGTGTGTGTGTGTTCTGAAGGCACCTGCTGTGATGCGGCTCCTGTCCGGCTGTGTGTCTATCAGACGGAGGATCCTCACACTCCTCATCACTGGACGCAACCACCCTAAGGAGAACACACACACACACACACACACACACACACACACACACACACACACACACTGCATCACATCAGCTGTTCACATGCACATTATGGGATATCACAGAAAAACCGTCCAGTGGGATCATGTTTGTCCGATAGCAGTGTATCAGTGAGTGTGTGATGATGCAACATGTTCACACCTGCGGCTGTTGTGTGTTTTCTTGCCCGAGCGCCTGACAGACGGAGGAACACTGGGACGCGCAGGAGTCGAGCGCGAGTCACCACTGCTACACACACACACACACTACAGTCAGCTACTGGACATAATACATGAACAAGAACACTTTTGTGCTGAATAATCAATGACATGCACATTCATCATCTGATACAGTGTGAATGATAATGTGTGTTACAACACTGTCAGAACGTAAGCATATAAATCAGGGTTCATATACACACATATATATATATTTGAGGCAAAGACTCATGGCGTATGTTCCATGAAAGTCTACGATTTTATCAATTAAACATGTATTCTATTATAAAGACATTTGTGTAACACATTTCCAAATTTCCTAAGTTTATTTCCCCCCCAAAACTTCTTCAGGGCTTTCATGACTGTTCGACCCCTGCCAAATGTAACATTTTCCAGTACACTCCTGTCAGTTAAAACTTTTTTTTTAAACTTTTATTATTATTATTATTAATATTTTCTTAAGTGACTGATTACACTGACTGCTGAACACACCTTCGACACACTCGCGGATTCACTGACACACACACACACACACACACACTACAGTCAGCTAATATTACAGGACAACATGATTTTAATCATACAGCGATCTAAAGCAATGCTAATTAAAAGTCTATATTTAACCTGTTATCACACTGGTTGTCTGTGGATGATCGTCTGACAGTCTGAACCTCAAGATCATCTGACTCTGGATCACTGCGAATGATGAGCCTGGAAAACACAGTTTGCCTTTAGAGAAGCGTTCAAAACTGATAAATATAATACTAACTTTAGCGATAACTATAATGATAGCTATAGCAATAACTATAACACTGGGACTATAGCAATAACTACAATATAAAATGACAACTACAACACTATGATGATGACTATAACGATAACTTTAGCGATAACTTTAATGATATCTAAAACAACAACTATAACACTTGACGATGACTATAACGATAACGGTAATGATAGCTATAATGATAACTTTAGCGATAACTATAATGATAACTATAACAACTATAGTAAAAGTCTATATTTAACCTGTTATCACACTGGTTGTCTGTGGATGATCGTCTGACAGTCTGAACCTCAAGATCATCCGACTCTGGATCACTGCGAATGATGAGCCTGGAAAACACAGTTTGCCTTTAGAGAAGCGTTCAAAACTGATAAATATAATACTAACTTTAGCGATAACTATAATGATAGCTATAGCAATAACTATAACACTGGGACTATAGCAATAACTACAATATAAAATGACAACTACAACACTATGATGATGACTATAACGATAACTTTAGCGATAACTTTAATGATAGCTAAAACAACAACTATAACACTTGACGATGACTATAACGATAACGGTAATGATAGCTATAACGATAACTTTAGCGATAACTATAATGATAGCTATAATGACAACTATAATACTTGACGATGACTATAACGATAACTTTAGCGATAACTTTAATGATAGCTAAAACAACAACTATAACACTTGACGATGACTATAACGATAACTTTAGCGATAACTTTAATGATAGCTAAAACAACAACTATAACACTTGACGATGACTATAACGATAACTTTAGCGATAACTTTAATGATAGCTAAAACAACAACTATAACACTTGACGATGACTATAACGATAACGGTAATGATAGCTATAACGATAACTTTCGCGATAACTATAATGATAGCTATAATGACAACTACAACACTATGACGATGACTATAACGATAACTATAATGACAACTGTAATACTTGACGATGACTATAACGATAACTTTAGCGATAACTTTAATGATAGCTAAAACAACAACTATAACACTTGACGTTGACTATAACGATAACGGTAATGATAGCTATAATGATAACTTTAGCGATAACTATAATGATAACTATAACAACTATAGTAAAAGTCTATATTTAACCTGTTATCACACTGCTTGTCTGTGGATGATCGTCTGACAGTCTGAACCTCAAGATCATCCGACTCTGGATCACTGCGAATGACGAGCCTGGAAAACACAGTTTGCCTTTAGAGAAGCGTTCAAAACTGATAAATATAATACTAACTTTAGCGATAACTATAATGATAGCTATAGCAATAACTATAACACTGGGACTATAGCAATAACTATAATATAAAATGACAACTACAACACTATGACGATGACTATAACGATAACTTTAGCGATAACTTTAATGATAGCTAAAACAACAACTATAACACTTGACGATGACTATAACGATAACGGTAATGATAGCTATAACGATAACTTTAGCGATAACTATAATGATAGCTATAATGACAACTATAATACTTGACGATGACTATAACGATAACTTTAGCGATAACTTTAATGATAGCTAAAACAACAACTATAACACATGACGATGACTATAACGATAACTTTAGCGATAACTTTAAAGGGACACTTCACCCATTTGCATTAAGCTTTGCATTGTTAGAAACCCAGTCATACTATTGAATGGTCGTGCAACACTCTCTCATTTTCCCCTGAGACGGGAGAAATCTGTTATTTACCTCTTACACTTCCTCCTACAATGACGCAAAAATCGTCATTTTGCGTCATTGTAGGAGGAAGTGTTAGAGGGGGGGATTTCTGTTAAGACTACAGACACTAGTTTCTCATCTTTCCCAGGGTGGGGCGCGCTCACGCTACAGACCTATTACAGATCAGTGGGTGGGACTTTACTCTCTGAAACTGAAAGCAATATCCTCCATCTTGTTTGAAGCTAAGCTAACAGGCGCTGTGGAGACAGATGTAAAGTTATGACAATAGCGGAGGAGAGTGCTCAATATGATATAGAAGAAGAGGATTTCGGAAGTCTGATGCTTGAATCAGGTGTTTGTGGCTACCTTTACAAGCCGCATTATAGCGAAGAGCAGCCGAGGCAGAAGACCTGCCTGCCGCGGACGAGGAGCCCGGACTGGCTCGAGTTAGGGCGGACTGGTGGCGCCGGTGATCTCACTATGCAGCTACGAACCGCTACGAACACAGAGATAGAGTCCGTCTGCGGCAAAGAATTTCAACGATGACAATTTCTCCTGGACGAAATCTCTGAATCAGACGAGGACACGGACGTTTGTGTTGAGAACTATCCTAGTTTCGCACCGCATATGTTCTGACTGAACATCCAGGTACCATGCAATAATTCACCTTTTCGAAAGAAATACAAACGAGGAGTAATGCACTATATGAGTTCGCCAACTAACTAGACATTTTGTGTGAATGTGAAATGAATTTCAAGCTCTGGTAGTAGCTAGCCTTGTAGACGGAAGAGTGATTTCTCTTATAGGCAGATATGCGCTTTCTGGATTAGTGGGAGTGGCTTGCGGAGCTGTGCAATGTGGTGCATTGTGGGAGTTGTTGTCTTTCATACAAATGCGTTCTGAAGTTATTTTTTGTCTTTTCTCGGTCACGAAGGCACCAAATTCAAAAATTATTTTACATTTCGACTACATATATGACCCACTTTAAATAAAAAACAATGTTCAAATGGGTGAAATGACCCTTTAATGATAGCTAAAACAACAACTATAACACTTGACGATGACTATAACGATAACGGTAATGATAGCTATAACGATAACTTTCGCGATAACTATAATGATAGCTATAATGACAACTACAACACTATGACGATGACTATAACGATAACTATAATGACAACTGTAATACTTGACGATGACTATAACGATAACTTTAGCGATAGCTAAAACAACAACTATAACACTTGACGATGACTATAACGATAACGGTAATGATAGCTATAATGATAACTTTAGCGATAACTATAATGATAACTATAACAACTATAGTAAAAGTCTATATTTAACCTGTTATCACACTGCTTGTCTGTGGATGATCGTCTGACAGTCTGAACCTCAAGATCATCCGACTCTGGATCACTGCGAATGATGAGCCTGGAAAACACAGTTTGCCTTTAGAGAAGCGTTCAAAACTGATAAATATAATACTAACTTTAGCGATAACTATAATGATAGCTATAGCAATAACTATAACACTGGGACTATAGCAATAACTATAATATAAAATGACAACTACAACACTATGACGATGACTATAACGATAACTTTAGCGATAACTTTAATGATAGCTAAAACAACAACTATAACACTTGACGATGACTATAACGATAACGGTAATGATAGTTATAATGATAACTTTAGCGATAACTATAATGATAGCTATAATGACAACTATAATACTTGACGATGACTATAATGATAACTTTAGCGATAACTTTAATGATAGCTAAAACAACAACTATAACACTTGACGATGACTATAACGAGAACTTTAGCGATAACTTTAATGATAGCTAAAACAACAACTATAACACTTGACGATGACTATAACGATAACGGTAATGATAGCTATAACGATAACTTTAGCGATAACTATAATGATAGCTATAATGACAACTATAATGATAACTACAACATATGACGATGACTATAACAATAACTATAATGACAACTATAATACTTGACGATGACTATAGCGATAACTTTAATGATAGCTAAAACAACAACTATAACACTTGACGATGACTATAACGATAACTTTAATGATAGCTAAAACAACAACTATAACACTTGACGATGACTATAACGATAACGGTAATGATAGCTATAACGATAACTTTCGCGATAACTATAATGATAGCTATAATGACAACTACAACACTATGACGATGACTATAACGATAACTATAATGACAACTGTAATACTTGACGATGACTATAACGATAACTTTAGCGATAACTTTAATGATAGCTAAAACAACAACTATAACACTTGACGATGACTATAACGATAACGGTAATGATAGCTATAATGATAACTTTAGCGATAACTATAATGATAACTATAACAACTATAGTAAAAGTCTATATTTAACCTGTTATCACACTGCTTGTCTGTGGATGATCGTCTGACAGTCTGAACCTCAAGATCATCCGACTCTGGATCACTGCGAATGATGAGCCTGGAAAACACAGTTTGCCTTTAGAGAAGCGTTCAAAACTGATAAATATAATACTAACTTTAGCGATAACTATAATGATAGCTATAGCAATAACTATAACACTGGGACTATAGCAATAACTACAATATAAAATGACAACTACAACACTATGACGATGACTATAACGATAACTTTAGCGATAACTTTAATGATAGCTAAAACAACAACTATAACACTTGACGATGACTATAACGATAACGGTAATGATAGCTATAACGATAACTTTAGCGATAACTATAATGATAGCTATAATGACAACTATAATACTTGACGATGACTATAATGATAACTTTAGCGATAACTTTAATGATAGCTAAAACAACAACTATAACACTTGACGATGACTATAACGAGAACTTTAGCGATAACTTTAATGATAGCTAAAACAACAACTATAACACTTGACGATGACTATAACGATAACGGTAATGATAGCTAGAACGATAACTTTAGCGATAACTATAATGATAGCTATAATGACAACTATAATGATAACTACAACATATGACGATGACTATAACAATAACTATAATGACAACTATAATACTTGACGATGACTATAATGTTAACTTTAGCGATAACTTTAATGATAGCTAAAACAACAACTATAACACTTGACGATGACTATAACGATAACGGTAATGATAGCTATAATGATATCTTAAGCGATAACTATAATGATAACTATAACAACTATAGTAAAAGTCTATATTTAACCTGTTATCACACTGGTTGTCTGTGGATGATCGTCTGACAGTCTGAACCTCAAGATCCTCCGACTCTGGATCACTGCGAATGACGAGCCTGGAAAACACAGTTTGCCTTCAGAGAAGGATAACTCCAACACTATGACGATGACTACAGCGATAACTAGGACACTAGTGCGGCCGCTATCGCTGGTGTGAGCACTCGTGTCAGTGACCTCTGAGGGGACGTCTGCAGGGCTGAGCAGCCGCTGATCTGCGTGATGTTGTCCTGAGAGTCGTCTTCGCTAGGCTGGCTGTCGTCCTCCGTGACCAGGCGTGATATGGTCATGCCAGTGTAACGGTGTAACGTAACGCGCGGCTCGCGGTCGATCACCCTCTCCACCGGCTCGCGGTCGCTCGCGCTCTCCACCGGCTCGCGGTCGATCACCCTCTCCACCGGCTCGCGGTCACTCACGCTCTCCGGCGGCTCCATGGGCGTCTCGGACAGAGCCAGGTTGAGCTCGGCACCGGGTGTCTCTCGGCTCTGCTGCTTCGCCTCCAGCTCCACCTCCTCCAGCAGCCGAGAGAACGGCACACTCACGCCACACTCCTCGCTCAGCTCGCCGTACACCTGACGCACACTCTGCAGACTCACACACCACACGCCGCTGACACACACACACACAGCTCTCGTCAGACAGGTGTATGTGCCACTTCACTGTATTACAGGTGAAGCTCACTTCAGAAGTAACGTTTCCTGATCATTTACTCTCCGCCACGTCATCCAAGATGTTCATGTCTGTCTTTCTTCAGTCGAAAAGAAATTACGTTTTTTTTTTAAGGAAAACATTGCAGGATTGTTCTCCATATAGTGACTTCACGTGAACATACGTGACCTTTCAACCTGATTATGTAATGCGTGAAATCGAGGACGTGCAAGACGAGCATTTGTGGTTATAAAGTATATAAATGTTGATTTTTGTTATAAAATAGTGGATGGTTTGTCTAGCTCAGACTCTTATTCCTCGGCTGGATCATTTCGAGACTTTGAAGCTGCACCGAAATGTGGACCTTCAACCCGCAGGACCACATTGAAGTCCCTATATGGAGAACAATCCTGGAATGCTTTCCTTAAAAGTCTGCATGAACCGGAAGTTGCAAGTGAAAGGGAATATTGAACAGAGGGCAGGGTTTTACTTTAGCGCTCCTCCTCTCCATCTCTGCTCATAGCAGACTAACGGTTTGAGGGGAGTGGTTCAGCGTTTTCAACCCAAGCCGTCAAACTGACATCATCAGAGAAGGAACGCCATTTCAAACCGGAAGCAACTGTTCAGACTTTGATTAAAGATTACCACGGCAAACTATTGTTTTCTGAGTATTAACTTGCACGGATTAATTGTTCACCACAAGACTAGTAATATGCGCTAACAAAGTAAATGGGGTCAATTTTGATTTCAGGTCGACTTTAAATAAACCTTTATTTCTTTTCCACTGAAGAAAGACAGACATGGATATCTTGTTTGAAGTGGAGCTGAGTCAATTCTGAAGTGAACTAATACTTTATTTTTGTTATATGTTCTTTTTAAATATTTCTACTTAGATTTTATTTATTTTTATTCCGGTTTTAGTAACTTTAGTTTCCAGATGAATATGAATCAATTAGTTGGCTTAATCTGTTTAGCAAATAGAAGTTTCCTTACGTCATTTTCATGTTTAATTGAGCCTGTTACTTTCACTGTTCTTTCTATAGCTATCCATCGCATGTCTTCTGTAATATAACAGCACTGCACACATTTAGAGCCGCTCAAATACAAATAGTAGTTTGTTTTTACCATATTTAGCACTACACTTTATTTAATTTCTACATTTCCATAACTGTTTATTTCACACCAACGTAATGAAGTATAATACGCACTCAAAGATTATTAATAACCCATCTTGTTCTGTCATATGTATCTCTTGTTACTCCGTTAAAAAGCTGTGCAATACATTTTAATAAACGTCTTTTAATTTTAGTGGGGTTTTTTTCATAAATTGGTTTTCATGGTGTCTACGGAAACTTTTCAGTAATTCAAACTAAAAAGTTTTTTTTTTTTTGTAATTGAGCTTGAACTCATTTTATTTCAGTTAACGGTCCTAATGTTGAGGTGCAGTGTGTGTCAGTACCCATGATCCTCTGCTGCTGCTGCCCTGGGCTTCTGCGTGGAGCTCCGCCCCCCCCGTGATGATGACGACGACGATGATGTCGTCGGCTCAGCGCTCGGGCGGAGATGTCCAGTGCGCTTCAGCATCTGCAGAACACACACACACAACGTCTAGAGGTCCGGTACACTTCAAGCCTGGGTGTGTGATTTTGACCAAAATGATATCTCGATATTTTCGATAATGATACAATATTTTGCTGAGTGCTTTTATTGTGTGTTGGGAGCTTTGCAGGATCAGGTCTGCCGTGGACAGCCGACTCCTCGCGTGTTTGATATTCCTCATATTCTGTATGGTGGTCAGTTTGCAGGAGTGACAGAAATCATCTTTTCCAATCAGATTAATTTTTTAAAGGGCATTTTTTTCCTTAATAAAGCCATTTTTAACCTAATTAAATGCATGCATCTTTTTTTTGGTCAAATTCTTACATGAAATCAAATTCTACTAGAATAATAAGACACAATTGGCCTGTTAACAATCAAATGAAATCAGCAACAGTCTGAACTATTTTCATTAATGAAAAGGAGCAAGAACAGGCAATACTGTGTCTACAATATAAGTCACTTATTAACTTCTTGTTTATTGAACTGTGGTATAAACTGTGCTGATATTTGGAGAAAAAAACGGCCATCTTTGTGTGATATTGCTTAACTATATTAAATTATATAAATATAAAAGACATACAGAGGTATTTTCCCATTATCTTAAATATTGAGGGCATTATAAACGCATTTTAATAAACTAAGCCTAGAACTAGACTACATCACGTAGTGTATGCGTGAGATTTTGTGAAGTGAGGGACACACTTGATAGTGTCAAATCGCTAAAACAACATTCAGGATATTATCTCAGAGATATAGTATATATCGCACTACTGTGTGAGTGTGGTGCCGTGGTTTCCAGCTGAAAGAGCTTGTGCAGATTGAGAAGGTGAAGGTGTGATGAAGGTGAGGAGTCAGACCTGCGTGAGGAAGGGCTCAGGGACACGGTACAGCCGCTCGATGAACTCCAGCATGTCCTGCTTGAAGTCGCTGTACGAGATCAGCTGCAGAACTGAGTGAGACGAGCGCCTCCGCTGGATCAGGCTCGCCAGCAGCTTCTTCTGCACACACACACACACACACACACACACAATATTCAATGATCGCTGGGAATTACCCGATTATCATTCGAAAATCGCAGCTCTCCCCCACATGCTCATCCTATAATCCCGCTCCGGCGCCACATTCCTCTGTACTGTAGGCCACTATACGTGTGCTGAGCCATTCAAGAAAACACATTTAGTTTCATATTCATGTTTTATAGAGTTACTTTTTTATTTCATGCATGTTGATTATATGAAAAGTGAACGGCATGAGTCAGACAGGATCACAATTTTGCTACATTCATTGTGGGACATTTAATGGAAATGCAATCGTAAGTGTCTTAACTGTGAGTGTCAGGGCAACGAAGAGAAATAACATCTAAATCATCATTATGTTTCAGTTTTTGCTTGAACATGTTCAACATATCTAATTATTTCTGTAATACATTTTCATTTTAATTATACAACTTATAAAACATTAAAATATGAATTCAATTTACATATTAAAAGTAGTGTATGAAATGGCAAATGTAAATTATATAATTGAATTTTGTGCAACCAAACGTAAAAATGTACATTTAAATACAGAAATACATTTTACATATCGCATTTCAAATTGAATATTGCTACCCAAACGCTTCCATTTATTTTTTTGGCAATAATCGCACAGCCTATAGGATATTGTGTGATTGAATGAACTACTGTAGTGTTAGGAGTGGCCCTCACCTTCCCTGCTGAGTCTGCGGCTGCGCTGAAGTGCCTGTGCAGGATCTCCTCGGCCTTCTCGAACTCTCCACTCCTGATGCACACCACTATGAGCTGCACACACACACACACACACACGTCACTGATCGCTGCAGAGAAACAGACGACTGAGGCTTGCTGTAATCATGCATGATCCCCCATCTAAGAGCTCAAAGAACCAAAATAATGTTATTTTAAGATATGATGTTATTTCTGCTGGCAATAAGGTTGTTACAAAACTAACACTTGCCTAAATAATGCACAGTAAAACATTCTCAAACGGTGATAAAATAAGAACAAAAAGTCTAATCACAAGCTATAGGGCAAATAAACACAACAGAAAAAGACAGAAATGAGAGACACTGTTTTAAAGGGATAGTTCATCCATAAATGATCATTCTGTCAGTAATTACTTGCCCTCGTGTCGCTTCAAACCTGTGAGACCTTCGCTCATCTTCTGAACACAAATGAAGACATTTTTGACGAAATCTGAGATACATCTGTCCTCATAATTTACCACCTTATTTACAGAATATTAATCTCCAACACACGTTCATGAGCGCATCATGACACAGGTATGTCGTGTTGACGACGCGAGAGCAGACGTAGATGCGTGAATAGTACGGATATTAATATTCTGTGAATAAAGTGGTTCAGTAATTGTCGACTGCGTTCCGATATATCGGTCGGACGATATTTGCGGGTTTTACGTGTATCGGCATCGGCCAATACGCGCGGCTGCTCCGTTCGCCGATAGTTTTTTCCCGCATTATTTACAGACAGGCGTCCACAGGCGGCTCTGTGTTGCTGGAGACGCTGCAGTTCACGTGCAGCCCATGCACTGTCCCTCCCACACTAGCAGAGTGCTGGAAGCCTCTTCAAGACAACGGTTAGTTTTAAACTTCCAAAGCATCTTTTTAACTGTTTGACTTAGCTGAAATACACTTTGAAAGTGGAAACACGTTGCTCTATATGTGCGTGCAACTATAGCTAAGCAAGTTTGTGGGTCCAAATGGAAAACGTGAATGCCTATAAAACTGCTTGTCATTGTATTTAGGGAGCTGCAAATAGCTAAGTTTGAGGCTATCCATATGCATACGGCAGCTGTTACGAACACTGGTCATAGGATTAAATAATGCCGATGTTGTTCCGTGATATTTGTGGGAGTTTTATTCAGAGACCACCTGGCTGAGGTTTGGACGTGTGCTCATAAAAGAAGCGACGCGGTTGCGACACGCATGCGATGCAGCGCGCTCGTTTGTCCAGGCGCTCCTATGCCGTGGTGAGATGAAAACAAATACATTTTTTAGGGCCTGTTTACATATCGCGTCTTTTGCGCGCTCAAGTTCGTTATTTCAAATGTAGGCGCGCGGTATGCGCGCTCATAATGGAAGCGCTCGTTTTTCCAAGCGCGTCCGCGCCGCATCGAGATAAAAACATCTCAACTTTTCAGAATGCCGCAAGCGTGGTGGAATAATACGACAACATCGAAAACTCGGCCGAACAGCTGATCATAGCTGGACAGGGCGGGTTTTTATTTCTCATCTCCATAAATATATGTATTCGTAAAGGGCAGGAAATAAATTAATCCTTCCTCCATGTCATCATGGAGAGCGCAGTTCATGGCTGCATAGCAAAGACAGACGTTTATTATGCTGCTTGCTTGTTGCTTCTGTGTGCAATAGTGTAATTATTTTATTCATGCTTAAATATTTATTTTCAGTATTTTCAGCACTGAACTTTTTTTTACTTGTTCTACCTCACATGTTTTTACTATTTGTCAAATATAGTTTTGTTTTTTTTAAGTTCAATAAATGTTCCTTTTTTAAATTGAGACTTGTAACATTTGTTATCATCATCGTGTCATTTTTATGATTTAAATTGAGTGAGCAAAAGCAGTATCGGCTCCAAATATCGGCCCAAGAAAATCGGCAGCCCGTATCGGTCATCGGCTAAGGCTGATGAAAAAAAATCGGTATCGGCACTAAAAAATCCATATCGGTCGATCCCTATTCCTGGGCCTGAGCTTGAGCGGCTTACAATGGAGGGACAGAAATCTCTCAGATGTGTGTTCAGAAAATGAAGGAAAGTCTCACTGAACGACGCGAGGGCGAGTAACTGATGACAAAGGGTTGGAAATGAACATTTTAAGTTCGAATTTAAAAGAAATTAAAACTAAATTTTACATTTCAAAATCTAAGCCAGTTCTCACATTTCTAGCGGTACATCGGCCACTATTGTAGGATATCTGAGATTGGTGTATTGCACTGCAGGTGTGTGTGTGTGTGTTTGTGTGTGTGTGTCTCACCATCTCGGCGATGGCGTTGTGCACGCGCTGCTGCTCTCGCTGCGGGACGTCCAGCTCTCGGCACAGCGACTCCAGGACGGCCAGAGCCGACTCCAGCGGCGTCTTCGGCTCCTCGAACGTCAGATCTGTGGCACACACACACGTCAGCGCCAGAAACACACATCAGAGACACACACACACACTCACTCACCCAGCTTGTCCCCGTTGTTGACCCTAGACAGGAACTGCATGCAGCGCAGCTTGAGGACCGTGTCTCCGCGCCCGTCCATGGGCAGCGCCACCATACCTGACAACACCACGTGACACGTGTGTATTACACATGATTTCAGGTCCACACACACTCAACATTCATCCCTGCGGAAATACTGATTTATCATGCAAACGTGTTATCTAATCTTGACACAACGCAGTGTTGGAGAGTCTAGAGGATCCAAATCTGTGATAGTAATATATGATCCAAATCATTTCATTCTTGTACACAATAAAAATGAGCAGCATCACAGATATCAGCGTAAATCAGGTCTACACACACTTAATATCCATCCTGAGGAAACATATAGTTTCATATTGCAAAAATGCACAGCACTATATCTTTTCACATCTTGACACAGTACATACTAGTGTGGAAAGACTCAAGGATCCATATTTGTGATGGTAATAGTGTCCAAATTATTTTGTTTTTGTACATAATAAAAAACTTTAGTAACTTACAGCACATTCGCTTTAGAATAAACTCAAACTTCTATAACTCTTTTAACGTTAAACTTTCATGGGTGCTTTTTTTTTACGAGAGACCAACCATAAGTCTGTATTCCAAAGCACTACATTTATTACATTCAATTAATTTGTCATTGTAAGAAAAAAAGCACTTTCACAGACTTCGGACGGAGTTTGTGTTTTTAGCTCCGCGCTAAAGCTAACATGCGCGCGCCGATGTAAACAAACTCGGCGCTCGCGCCACTTACTCTCAACGACGTTGGTGATTTTGGCGAAAACCGTGTAGTCTCCATTCCTGAAACTCTCGAGCGCCTTGAACACGCACACGTCGAAAAACCACCTGTTGATAATGCGCTCGTCTTCACTCATCCTGGCCGACTGTGCTTGATATTAGCAGTGGCCCGCGCATCACTCACTCACTGATTCCCGCGAGCGCGAGCAGAAGGAAGGGGGCGTGGCACAGCGTCACGGCGGAGCCTCTGATTGGACAGGAGCGACGGCGACGCCATAACCGTCACTAGAAAGTAATATTTAAATAATAAATAATACACCGCGAGGGAAATTTTTCTGCAACTCTAAGATTGAAAACATTGACTGGAGAAGAGCTTGGTTAATTCCTTTCAAATACTGTATTAATAATAAAATAAAAGAAATACACTTCAAAATTCTACATACCATTTATCCTTCTAAATCTTTAATATCAAGATTCTCTGCTATTGATGATATGTGCTGTTTTTGTAATAATGAGAAAGAGATACTGACTCACGTATTTTTTTACTGTAATGTCGTGAACCAGTTTTAGACTGATTTGGCAGATTTTATATTTAATCTGATGAATATTAATTATTGCTTTACTTTAAAGGATGTTACCTTGTATTATGAAAATAAAAGCAATAAGGATCTGGAATTTATTGTTAACCTTTTTATTTTATTAGCCAAATTTCACATACATAAACAAAAATTTCTTAATTCATCTCCTATGTTAAATTTGTTTTGCTCTGACTTTGATTTTTATATTTCTTCAATAAGACTGTTAAAAAACAAAAAGTCTGTGAAATATTTAAAATGCTATGATACACTCTTCAATACCCCTGGTATTTTGTAATATCCTTATTTGTTAAAATTGAATGTGAGCTATGCTTTTTTTTTTTTTTTGATTGTTTATATTTTGTGATATTATCTGTATGTTATCTTTTCTGCAATAGAGGAAATAATAATAATAATAATAATACAACGCTCTTACATCTTTGACTCTGCCAATGTGACATATTCTTTCAGTTTAAAATACATTATTTTTTATTAGCATGACGATAGAAATAAACCCCTAGAGTACATTGTTAATTTCTTTATTTTATATGGCAAATTCTTCATTCATAAACACAGTTTGCAAATGGTATTCTGCCCTATCCTTATTTTGACATTGAATCCTCGTTATATAAATAATAAAACAATCCCTAAGATTTATTAAATATTATGAAGACACCATAACATCACTAGAACGTAATATCTAAATAATAAATAATATAATGCAGGACGTTAGTTGTAAGAATCGTACAAATTAATATATTAGAGAATCATTTTTCCCCCAGTGGTTAGTTGATGCAGTAACTTATTTTAGCTGAAGATTGCATTTTATTTTGAACACAAATTTGAGAAATTAAATCATGTTTCAGTGTTTGTATAACTCAGTATGTTTTGTTTCCTGGTCCTGAATGTATAATAAGAAATAATACTACTTTATATGCTAAAGAGTAAAAAAAAAAGCCCACCTATTTCAACTATAACTTAAATTTGTATTAAAACTGTCAGTACAAGTAATTTCAACTTAAATTATTAAACCGGCTTAAGACAAATTAAGTTGAATCTCGTATGACTTAAAAACATTAAGTTGAAATTGCTTAAATAATGTTGATGAGTTGATGTTAGTGATTCGTCCTTGTATTTTTTGATTGTTTTCTAATCCTAGTTCTGTATGGAGTAATATTAGCTACAATATGATTATTATCAAAAATGACCAAAGATCAACGTTTTTCATTAAATAAAGTTTTCTATATGAAATAAACAGTTTTTATGAAAACTGATGTTCTTTTGAAGTTTCTATGCATCAAAGAGTCCTGAAACATGAGTTGCATGGCCTGTAAAGTCAGACACGTAATGGACATGATGGGAGGATGCAGATGTTGAGGAAAATCAGTGCCACGTCTGAAGAAGGGTGGAGCAAACGACAACACGACAGCCTTCATCATCATCTTCATCATCACACATACAGCACTGGGGTTAACTGTGAAGCGCAAACGAGTGTGAGTGTATCGGCTGGGAGAGTTGAGCAAACTAATCTAGGGAGTGAAGGAATGAGAGCAGATCCCGCGCGGACGCAACGCGACGCTCGGTGACGTCACAGAACGCTGGTGGAACGCACACGGAACGATGACCGCGAGGAACAGAAGCAAGAACAACTCAAACTCGAACTCCAGCAGCGACAGAGGCGTCGCGAGCCAGCAGCCTGATGACGCGCCGAGGAAAAGCGCGAGTAAAGTCGCGGTGAAGACGGAGAACGCGCCGCTCGCGAGCCGCGGCTCCGGGTCCGACGCGTCGATGCTGATGAAGTGCGTGTGCGCGCTGTTTTACCTGGCGCTCGCGGCCGGAGTCGTGTTCGCGGCCGTGCACTTCCAGCGCGAGCTGTCGGAGATCAGACACGCGAGCGTCAGGAACGAGGAGTCCGCGATGAAGTGCGCCGCGGCGGCACGCGAGGTGGAGAACGCGTTCACACAGGTTAGTGGACTACTTCATCCAGTCGCGTTCCTGTTGGGGAAACAACACACACACACACACACACACACACACACACACACACACACACTCAGCCAACAAAATATGCTCTAAGAGCGATTGGATACTATACCTACTTATAAAAACGTTATTTTTTTTTAAGTATTTTTCTTGGTTACGCGAACGTTAAAGGAACATCCCATTGTATCATTCTGTAAAAAGTTTTGGAATGTTACTTTTGAATGTTCTGTGAGCGTTCTAAAACAAGCAAGTTAGTGGCTCCAATGAATGGTGACTAATGTGTACATTAGAACATTATTAAGGAACAGGTAATGTTGAACAAACGGTCTATTAGCGTTACAAAACTAAACTTCAATGGAAACATTCCATTGTATCATTCTGCAAACGTTATGGAATGTTACTTTTTGAATGTTCTTAGAACGTTCTGAAACAAGTAGTGACATTTAAAACACGTCAAATGAACGTCCAACTAAACGTTTCAGACAAAAGCTCCATGAATGATAATGTTTTCATTATTAACTTTGAACAAACGCTCTATTAGCCTAACTGGAAGAGCGTTTTTTCGTAACGTTGAGAGAACGTTCCCTGTTGGCTGGAGGAACACTGACTGAACTGAATAAACTTGATCAGTCAGATTCAGATGTGGTCGAGTAGAAGAGCTTGAGCTCATCGTCTCACGCAACTTCCTGTGTGCATTTCATGAGATCAAACACACACACACACACACACACACACACAAGCGACTGTTAGTGTGAACTGGGGATAATACACACACATAGAACTGTGTCTTCTTATTGATCACACAAGGGAAAGGCTGTGAGGATGATGTGGTCGACTGTGATTGGCTGACAGTGCAGCTTAAATGACTTTAAGTGTCCAACACAACAGGAAGTGGATCAGTGTTTAGAGAGCGTTTGATTTAAAGAAGACGAGGCATTTGTCTCCTCATCCTCACCTGTAATAGATCTGTTCTGGAGTGTGTGTGTGTGTGTGTGTGTGTGTGTGTGTGTGAGGCACTCGATCAGGTTCGTCAGGTTCCTCTGGCCCCGGGGGAGAGTGCTCTAGAGACTGAAGTCAGATCAGCCTGAAGAGTGTGGAAAACTCACGCTCCAAACATGCACCAGCAAACGACTGCCGCTCTCTATATCCCAAGTCGTAAAGGTTTGGAACGACATGACTGAGGACGAGTTCATCGTTTTTATTTACTTATTGGTTTATTTGAATAGGTACAGTCCAAAAAAACAAAACAAATCAGCCAAAACATGGATGCCTCATAGAGAATATAGCATATGAGATGCAAATTATCATTATCATTTGCATCTCAGGTCTCTAGAGAGAGGCTTTTCTCTAAATCTACCAACCCAACCTACCTTTGGTTAATACTTTAACCAATATAATATATGCCTATACATATGCACACCTAAACCACAAAATACCTCTTTGTAGAGATACTCCCTGGGAAACAAACAGATACAAATGATTAAAATAATAATGTATTGTATTTAACTATACGTACAGCTCTGGTACACTAAAGCTTAAGCATCATTATAACAGGCTTTATGTCATCGACAGCTTTTATTATAGGTGAACTATTAAGTTCTTAGACAATGGCTCTTTTAGGTGTTGTTACTGTCGTCAAATAAAACAAATAAAAAAATGGTGTTGATTTCAAGTCAAACCAGAAATTTAGGAGTTACACTCTTGGAAGAGAAGGTTCTATATGGAATCTTGAAGGGTTCCGTCAGGCACATCATATATAGAACCGTTGAGGAGTTCCATCATGACATCATGTTAAGGGTTTAGAGTTTTAATTAATCAATTTTGTTTTAATTAATTAAATTGTATGAATTCTGCAGCTTGAGTAAACATAATCACTGGAGAAAATCTGAAATGACCCATTGAACATGAAAGTATTATGTGATCATAAGAAGTCCCCCTGTGGTGAAAGTCAAGTTTTTAATGTTGTTTATATGCAGTGGCGGCTCCTGCAAAATCTCTCAGGGGGGGCAAATGTTTGGATGATTGATAAGGATACGGTCCACCCATGCAATGGATAAATTAACAGCTTAAGCATGTAAAGGCAACTTCACTACTTTAATATTAATGAAAAATAAAGTGACTCTTACAATAAATCTCCTTGTTTGTTTCTATATGAGTGTTAACAATTCAGCAGCAAGTCAAAATCAATTCAAACAAAGCCCAGCCGGGATGCAAATTTCCAAAAACGTTTACTCCAATTCAATTTAATAAGAAACAACTGAAATCACATAACTCACTATTTACGCTACTTGCTCTGGCCAGCGTAGAGCAAATCGCTCTGAATCTGAAGGGCTACATTTTATTTCTCCATTTAATAAACGAACTATTCCGTCAGATAAATATTTGTTGTGAAAGAAATATAGTTACATTTTCAAGCATTGTATCCAAAATTTAAGCACTTTTCAAACCTTAAACGCTTCAAAATTCAAGCACTTTCAAGGATTGCAAGCACCCGTACGAACCCTGCACATTACTCACTATTTACACTACTCACTATTATTACACTGCTTACATCACATTACTCGCTTAATACACTGCTTACTTATTCTGAAATTTTGCTCTTCTCTCTTTCAAAGTAGCAAAGTGATCAATTACGCTCTCATTGAAAGCAGGCATGTTCCTGACTAGTTCCCTCTCCATGGAAAGCATAGAATTAACGATAGAATTAACTGCGTTCGCCATGACGTTGTTCAAGTTCAACTGGCCTCAACTCGCGAGATGTCCCAACAGTCTCTCTCGCTCTCGTTCTCGTTCTCTTTTTTATTTTTATTTTTTAATCACATTTGATAAAGATATTAAAGTAGTGTTTTATTTTTTCTTGTTGTTCAAATTCAAAATTGTTTTCAAATATTATTTGTCACTTAATCTTAAAGATTTTTAATAGTGTATGTTTGTTCCCACCAATCGCTGCACAAGTGAAGGATACGTATGATGACGTAAGCACGTTAGTGCGAGCCCTCCCGGAACCCTTAAAGAATGCATTGCAGTGCCTGCAGTTCGGAAAAAAACATCTTTGAATGTAAGTCTATGGGAACACTCTGGGCGATTCTCAGCCAGAGTGAAATCGCCCAAAAAGAGGCGGTACTCCACAGAACGTGACATGAAGCTGATTGGACTATATCCAGAGGCACAACATACAGTGACGGCTAGCCTAAACTCTGTGGTTGAATGAGATTGTGAATGTGATTGAAAAAGTGCCTTTCACACTTTGGTGGTGCGTCGCCCAATCGCCCTATTGAAGAAACCGCCCCTGTTTATATGTCTATGTGGTGTTTTTAATATGCTTTAACACAAACCATGTAGTGCTGACTTCCCTCGGGTAATTCTGATTTTTTTAAAAAATTTAGTGAAAATTAAATTAAATAATTTTTTATTTAAATATGTAATTTTGGTGATAAAAGGTGAGTTTTAACCATAGACTGTAAAAACACTGGGCGTAGTGTGCGTGACGTCACCCATATGTTTCTGAAGATCGATTTTGAAGCCTAAAGTGGGCGGAGCCGGCCGCCGCCATCTTGGCCGTGCTTGGATAAACTCCCGGATAAATGAAAATGGGCAGCGAGGCGGATTAGCTGAGGTGACGTGACGCTAACAGACAGCAGACAATCGGCTAGCAGTGACAGCAGCGGCAATCCACCTGTCACTCAAGTGGCCACGCCCTTAATTATGCAGAACTTTAAGGCTTAATATCATTTAAACGGATGAGTTATAAAAAAAAAATCACCCCCTCACAGCTGTCATAAAGGGTAAAATTAGCGATATAGACCAAAACCACTTTTTGCACCAGGTTGTAAACATGTTTCTTCCTGCTGTAAAGTTGGGCATTTTAACATGGGGGTTTATGGGATTGACTCTCTTCTGCAGCCGGTCTCTAGTGGCCAGTGGATGAACTGCAGTTCAAGTCACTTCAGTGTTGGTTTCAAGTCAAGTGAAGTCACATTAATTTATATAGCGCTTTTAACAATATAGATTGTTTCAAAGCAGCTTTACAGTGATAATAAAGTTGAGGTTTCGAGAGAGCCCGAAAGGTTTCCGCTTGGTTTTAAGGGATAAAATGAGGGCCTACAGTGGGACTTTAAGGAGTCTGAGCCTAAGCCTGTGCTCTTCTTCTGTCTCCAGATCAGGACCATGCAGGCGTCTCTGGAGGGTGTGGAGAGCGCGGTGGCCAGTGCCAGGACTCAGCAGGAGAGCACCAGCCGCGCGCTGCAGAAGAGCGAGGCCGACGCCCGGCGCATGGAGGAGGCGCTCCCGAAGCTCCAGAAGCAGCTCCTGCGGGACCTAGCGGAGGGCATCCGCGAGCTGAAGGAGGAGCGGGAGCGGGAGGTGTCCTCGCTGGAGCAGCGCATGAGCCGGAGCGCGGAGGAGCGCGCAGCCCAGTGTAACCGCGAGATCCTGGAGCTCAGAGGCCGTCTGGAGGAGGCAGAGGCGCCGGCGCTCCTCGCGGAGGAGCTAGCGTCCGTCAGCAGCGCCGTAGCTAACCTCAACACCGCTAGCGAGGTGTGCGCAGGGAACGTGGCGGTGCTGCTCGAGCAGATCGCGTCGGTCAGCTCCGAGCTGCAGACGAGGAACGGGGAGGTGGCGTCGCTGTCGGAGGAGCTGGGCGCCGTGAGGACGCTAGTGCAGAGCGCCGTGGGGAGCCTGCGCGAGGAGGTTAGCGCAGCGAGAGCCGGCGTCCAGGCCGCGTCAGACCAGCTGCAGAGCCTGAGTGAGCGGCAGAGCCAGGCCAGAGCCGAGACCCAGAGTCTGAGGGACGAGCTGAAGAAGGAGCTCGAGGAGCGAGGACACGAGCTGGAGGAGCGGCTGAAGGCTGCGGAGGAGAGCCGGGACGCTGAGCTCAACGCCCTCGAGACCAGGCAGAAAACACACGAGGACTCGCTAGCTGGCTGCAGAACCACGGAGGAGGCACTCACAGCCAAGATGGAGGAGATGAGGAGCCGGCTGGGGGAGCTCAAGACCAGAGTAGCCGATCTGGGAGAGCTCAAGACCAGAGTAGCCGATCTGGGAGAGCTCAAGACCAGAGTAGCCGATCTGGCAGAGCTCAAGACCAGAGTAGCCGATCTGGGAGAGCTCAAGACTAGTGTAGCCGATCTGGAGGAGCTCAAGACTAGTGTAGCCGATCTGGTGGAGCTCAAGACCAGAGTAGCCGATCTGGCAGAGCTCAAGACCAGAGTAGCCGATCTGGAGGAGCAGAACCAGGAGCAGGAGACCGTTCGAGATGAAGAGCCGCTGAAGGAGTGAGCCTGAGATCAGATTCTGAGAGCTAAGGGATGATCGGGTGGTAGAAATGTGAAAAACAAGCTTTTTTTTAGGAATGATGAAGGGGTGAACTGCTGTTTCTTCTATCTATAAATACCTGCACTGTGTTTTTTATTTTTATTCCACCAGCTCAGCTGTTTTTCACAGGGTTACTGCACGTCTCAGTGACAGTTCAGTCTCTGAATGTATCAGGATGATAGTTGTTTTCCAATAAAATGTTTATAATCCTACTAAACTATGTTCATATCTTTTACCTGATCAAATGATAAAACACCTAAAAATACATCAAATGGCGATATTAATGTGAGAACATTTCACACATTTCAGCCATTTCCATATAATTGTTTTATTTGTTTAATCACCACTAGGGGGCCTCAAGATTTGAATTAAGACTAAATGAGCATTAACATCAGCTAAATGATGAACATCAGCTATTTTTCCCCATCTAGCGGTGAAATTGTATATAACTACCCAGTGAATATTATTTTCTGCTCCTTTCAATTTCGAGGCCGTTTTAACTCCTACGGTGGCCATATTATTCCAAGATTAACATGGCTTCCAGTTCGACTTCGTCCAATTGCGCCTTTAAAACTATTCATCACCTGCGATCCGTCGCAGCACAGATTTATGTTACAAGGTAAACAATACTTTTTCACCATTGACGTGAGGAAAAGTAACGCAAGTTATACTAGAGGTCGTTCTGGCGTTATGCACAACCATGCTATGGGGAGACAAGCAACTATAAAACTTTTGTGTAAGAATTTACACAAATAGGCTGAATTACCTGTCGAGAAGAAAGCAGGCAACTTCGGCGTCCGTTTTAAAATCTTTGCTCCTCATGAGCTCTTTCCATCTGGGAAAGTTACTCCAGTATTGACTTTGGCTGATTTGCCTGTCGCGTTGACGTTTTAATTCTCTCTTTTGCTTCCTTGGCGACTCTGCTACATGTCCTCGAAAATAGGCGTGATCCTCCATCAAAAAGCGCGAAAAGCGAAGCTTGAATTTACAGGTATGTCCCTCTTTGGCTAATGTAGTTTCAAGATGGAGGGGCAACATGGCGACCGGCATTCGAACCCCTCACCCGTATGTACTTTAAATGGCAGATCATAAACTTACGAGAATACTTTATTACTTGAAAGAAGTAAATATACATTAATTAGCACATAGGCCTATATTTTTGAAAGAACTAAGTGTTTTTTTCTAAGAATCAACTAAAAAACAGTGTAGCTTTAAAGGTGCATGCGCAACATTTCATGTTAAAAATACCCATTTTTCTAACCCATTCATGCTTAAACAATTGCCTGATGGGCTGAATGAGCCCTTTTCTGATCACTGCGATTGTCTTTATAATCCTGTACAGTGAAATAAATAAGAGGAATAAGAGCAAGAATCCCTAGGGGCCGTTCACATATCGCGTCTAAAAACGCGCCGCTCTCTTTAAAAAGCGCATCTAAGCGCTTGCGCTCCCATGGCCTATGCAACCATCAAGCAGCCACAGCAGCGCCACATACATCATCTCTAGCAGAAGCATCCGCTCTCGGTTTTCCGTGCATTTCCGTTTGAGGAGGTTCTCTGACCACGGAATTGTTTTAAATTAAATTCAATTAAATTTTAAATGAAGGCAAAGTGTGTGTTTTTGTGCAAATTCTACGAAAGAAAACGCAAAAGCATAAATCCCACATAGCAAATTTTGTCTGGCCCACCTCTGGGCCTCATCCTTGCTTCAATTCTGGTCCAGTTCTGGCTGGGTTCCCGGCCCAAAACTGGCCCAACACACTGAAAACAGACTCAAACAAATTCCTCTGGCCCAGATGTGGCCCACACCCTGTAAAATGAGTCTTATTTATTGATATGGCCCAGGTCTGGCCCAGACACTGTAAGACAGATCTGGCTGAGAGTCGGCTGGGTCCCCAGGCCAGATGTGGCCCAGAAACAGTGAAACAGTGGCAGTGAAACACAAATTCAACCATTTAAAAAGATTAAGGGTTTTTATTATAAAATTAACAAATACACTTTAATTTAAACATGTATTAACAATGAACAAATACACTCTATTAACATTTAAACTACAAAATAACAGGTAAATTATATTTACTGTATATGATTAAAAGAAAAACATCACTCTTTCACACACAAACTATCTTTCACTCTCTTTAACACTAAATAAATGTCAAGTCGCCATTAAATATCTAGCGCTATATACAGTAATGACTTTCAAAGCAGCTTTACAGGGATAAACAGGAAAATGATCAATGATGCAAACAGAGTTCAGTTTGGCTGTAAAGCTGCTCTAAAAAGAAAATAGTGCCATTGTTCAGCTGAATTCAGTTCAGTGTTGATTCAGTTCTGTTCAACAACTGTATCAAGTATATCAATTATTTTTTCAATAACTGTATCAAGTATATCAGTTATAAAAAGAGTTAATTTTCATTATTTTATTTATTTATTTATTTTTTATTGAAGAAATATCAAAACAAACAATAGAAATACAATACATTTCAAATGAGGTACAAACAGTATTATTAGAATACTTTAAAGAGTGTACATGCTTGTAAAATTCTAATAGCTTTTTGTTTCTTTGAGGGCAATATTGATTCAATATAAAGCTTCACTTCATTTTTAAATGCAATAAAACATGGCTTTTTCCCTGAAAATTTGCATTTTTGAAATTTAGCCATCAAAATAAAAAAAATTATAAAATAAGTGCGGGGTTGTTTATCTTTTGAATTTACAATACCTAGTAGAACATCTTTCCACAGTAATTTAAAATTTTCATCAACATTTCCAACAATGAAATAATAAACATTTTGCCAAAAAAAAAGACACATAAGGGCAGTGCCAAAATAAATGAACAGCTGTCTCTGGCTTCTTTTTGCAAAAACTACAACTTTCATCAATATCTTTTTTAAATCTGGATAGATAGTGTTTAGCAGGGTATGAAGGAGTTTAAAAGATACTTCTTTAACCTTGTTTGTTAAGAGAAAGCGATTGGGTAGAAGCCAGACTTTTTTCCAGTCGACATCACTCACAAACTGACTCCAGTACGCAATAACATTTGGTCTTGTAACAACATCTTTCTGGAAAAGGGCTCTTATTGACCTGTTAAATTCCCTTGGTGGTATAGGAATATTATATTTGAGCATGAATTCCTTATAAGTAAAAAGAAGGCCATCTGAATTAAATAATTGGTCTACCAAAACAATATTATTTCGAAACCAATTTTCAAAGAAAATAGTTTTCTGTTTGAAAAGAATGTCCTTATTATTCCAGATAAAGTGTTTGTGTGGTGAAAAGTTGTGTTTGTAAATTAAACTCCATGCTAGAAAAGCTTGACGATGAAATGCAGAAAGTTTCACAGGTATTTTGTTAATATCAAAATTGGAAACAAAGGAAGAAATTTATGCCACCCAGACTAGATAAAATATGGAGGGGAATAATATTCCAAATAGAGACTGGATACCTAACAAGTTGTCTAATCCACTTGATTTTAAAATGTATTGTTTAATGTAGCAAAATTCAGGAAATTGAGACCACCATTTTCATACGAGTTCATTAATACTGATTTTCTTATATAATGTATCCTATTTTTCCAAACAAAACCAAAAAGCATCTTATCAATCTCCCTCGAAATTTTATCATCAACCTGAAGAGCCAGCTGTATAAGTTAACCGTGACAGACCTTCTGCATTGGAAATCAGAACTCTCCCTCTTAATGACAGGTCTCTAAGAAGCCATTGATTAAACGTCCTCTGAGTTTTTTGGATAACAGGATTAAAGTTTAATGAGCTTCTATTTTTTTATCCTTATTTATTGTTATTCCTAGGTATTTGTCTTCTGTTTTTACTGGAATATTACAATAAGATGCTACTGAACAATCTTTGACCGCCATAAGTTCACATTTCTTTACATTCAGATAAACACCAGATGCTTTAGAAAACTCTTCTATTATTTTAATTGCAGTGGGTATTTGGCTATCATTTTGGAGAAAGAGGGTGGTGTCATCTGCTAATTGTGTCATAACAATTTCTCTATCAATAATAGTCATACCTTTAATCGTACTGGCTTTAATATGATTAGCAAGAAGTTGACTTATTAACAGAAATAAATAAGGAGAGACTGGGCAACCCTGCCTAATCCCTCTAGACAAATCAAACCTACTAGAAGTTCCACCCAACAATTTAATTGAACTGTTGATGTTCTTATAAAGGGTTTTCATTGCGCTAGTGAAGAAATTTCCAAAACCAAATTTTCTAAGTGACTCAAAAATAAATTGATGCTCTACGGAGTCAAAAGCCTTACAGAAATCAAGAAAAAGAATGAACCCATTATCTTCATTAAACTCAGGATAATCCAAAATATCTAAAACTAATCTAATGTTGTTTGTGATATGCCTATTCCTCATGAAGCCAGATTGTGTTTCATCGATAATTGAATCTAAAACAACTTTGAGTCTTTTAGCGAAAATCAGGGCAAATATTTTATAATCATTGTTCAGTAAACTAACTGGACGCCAATTATCAAGACAGAGTAAATCCTTTTTTGGTTTGGGGATTAAAGTGATTAAACCTTGAGTCAAGGTGGGTGGAAGGCATTGATTATTGATACTTTCAATAAACATCTTGAGCAAAAAAGGGGCCAAATCTTTAATGAAATGCATATAAAATTCAGCGGTCAAACCGTCCGTACCTGGCGATTTATTATTTTTCAAGTGATTAATTGCCTTTATTACTTCCTCAACAGAAATGGGCATATCGCAAAGATCATTTTCATTTTTGTCAATAGTTTTCACCTCTATAGAACTCAGAAAGGCATCAGATACCGTTGGAGAATAATTGGATGTATATATTTTCTTAAAAAATTCACAACAGTAATTAGAAATTAATTTATGGTCCTTTGTTACAACCCCATTCACATTTAATTTACCAATGTTGTTATTAATATGGTGTCTCTCTAAATTAAAGAAGTATTGTGAATTTTGTTCACCTTCTTCGAGCCAACGTCTTCTTGAACGGACAAACGCACCTTCAGCTTTCTTTCTATATAGATCGTCTAGTTTGATTTGCAGATCTGACAATTGTAACTTATCTTCATCCATCCAATTATCTGGGCATTTGTTTGCTAGTTTTGTTATTTCAACAACTAAGTCGGTTTCTTTAGCTCTATTGTGTTTGGCTATCTGGCTGCCAAATTTCCTTAAATATTTAGTGACTTCAAATTTCAAGAGTTCCCAATTTGAGCAAAATGCATCCTCCTTATTTGCTTTATACCAAAAGCTCCTTATCAGCCCAGTGATTACTTTTTTTACTTCGTCATATAGTAGCAGAGAATTGTTAAGCTTCCAATATGATCCATTCATAAAACAACTTGTATTAGAAAATTTTATATTAATGCTGATAGCTTTGTGATCTGTGAGTAGAGTAGAAATAATGTCAACTTCTACGTCATCTTTATTAAAACTCTCCGACAATAGCCAGAAGTCAATTCTAGATTGACTAGATCCTGATTTATTACTCCATGTAAAAGACTTATTATGTGAAAATTTGGCTCTCCAAATATCTGTAAGGTTGAATTTATCCATGAAGTTTTTAAGATTGTTGTTATTTATGCTAGGTCGACCTGGTGGCCATTTATCCATAGTTCCATTTAGTACAATATTAAAATCCCCTCCATCTAACAAAATTGCGTTTGGATATTTATTTAACCAACCAATAAATATATTTTCTATGTATTCGAAAAGATTGTTATTTTCCAAAGTGTTATTATACCCATATACATTTCCTAATATTAGTATTTTATCATCATACATAATTACTTGGCAAATAAAATGTCCTGCAGGATCACATTCTGTATGAAGAACATCTCCATTAAACCTATTCTTAAAGTAATTACTCCAGCGGAGTGTTCAGATCCATGTGCAAACCATACTGAGTTACCCCATTGTGAAGTCCAAAATTTTGTATCTTCTTTAATAGAATGAGCTTCTTGTACAAAACAAAAATCCGCCCTAAACTGTTTGGCAAAGAGAAATAGAGCTTTCCTTTTAACTATATTTCTTAACCCCCAGCATTAAACGAAATAAGTGATAAATGTGACAGATTAGTTAAAGAATAGAGAACTAAAATGTCTGGTCAATCTGGTATAAACGTTGAAATCAAAGTGGTATCGAGATCAGCACTCATTGAATAACTGCAGTAATTATGTGTAGGAAAAAAAAACAATTACTCACGTTAGCGGTCTAAACATAAATTATCTCCAATTTCTTGTTTAAAATTAACATTTTGATAGAACAGAAATAACAGTATATAACATAGGCTGCTGTTAAACTTTTTAACAACTGGCCATACCTTTCTGAACACAGGTTGTTGCCCGGACGTAAGTGTTAACTATTGTCCATTGGTATCGAAGCTTACAGCAGCGTCTAGGCGTTCAGTTCAACAAATGAACATTTCTGAGAATCTTGAGAAAGTAGCCTAGGAAAAAAAGCTCTTTGTCTCACCCCGTAACTTCAGTACCATCAATAAAACCACGACCTCCGACAAAGTAAGCAGGTTTGCCATCATCGCATGCTTTTTTGATTAGAGGCCACAACTTCTGTCTGCAATCTCTGTCCTCCTTCGTCAGATCTTCCTTAAACTGCATGCCTTGATTGCGGAGAAACTCACTGCTTTTAGCCGCCTTCCATGCAGCATCTTTGAATCTCCTGGCAGTGAACCGAATGATTGTTGCGCGGGGCCTCGTCTCATTAGCACGTTTGGTTCCCAGCCGGTGAGCGACATCTATAAAATTTGGTAGTTTTGCTGCTTCTTGTGGAAGCACTTCTTGGCACACGCGGATAACCTCCTCTCGCACATTCTCTGCGGTCGTCTCTGGCAGACCGTGGAGCCGCAGGTTCCAGCGCCTACCGTACCGTTCCAAATCCGTCACTCGACTCATACATACCCTGGATGTTTTTTATCCTCTGTCTATTCGTTTCTCCATGTAAAGCATTTTGCTTTTTAGCTCTTTTATTTCTGCACAGGTGTTTTGAACCATCGTTTCCAGAGCATCACTTCGTGTATTGATAAGATTAGTGAGCGTTGTTACAATCTCATCGGCATTAGATACACTACCAGTGTGAACTTTGACGAATGTTGGCTTTTTTGCAAGTGGAGGTTTGCTTGGAGTTACAGGGTACGGCGGAAATTCTTCTTCTTCTCCCAGATGCGCGCGTCATCAATCATACTGCTTTCGTAATCATGGCCATCTTTAGCCGACACACGTGAATCAGGTTTTCCGGAGTCACTGGCCCTCTTTTGTGCAGATTTAGGCATGTTTAAGGTCAAAGATATCATAGATTGATACAGAATATCTTACGATCTAAAGCATGTATGAATTCTGCTGACAGCTACGTTAACTTCTTTCCTACTAAAAGTTAGGTACCGAGAGCTCGAAACTTTTGACTGTTCACGCCGCCATCTTGCCGGACCCCCCTTAATTTTCATTATTAAGCAGAGTAACCAGCATAAGTAACCAGAGACGTTCTCTTTCATAGGTACACTCAACGCTGCGGATAGCGCAGTGGGAACGGACTACCAAACTCGCCAAGCTAGAGCGCTTTCCATGACTGGTACAAAAATAGACAACGACCAAGAGGAGTTCAAACAGAAAGAACCCGGGGTCATGTCAAAATCCAAATTATAGAACCTTACAAAAGTGTGCGGAGAGGACCAGCCTGTCGCAACACAAATGTCCTCCAAAAGTGCTCCTCTAAAAAGAGCTTGAGAAGATGCCACACTTCTGGTGGAATGTGCTCTAATGCTAAGAGGTGAAAGAAAGCCACGCACCTCATAAGCCAACGAGATAGCTTCTGTAACCCAGTGAGAAATCCTCTGCTTTGATGCAGCAAGCCCACGGCGGCCAGCACCGAAGCAAACCAGAAGCTGGTTAGATTTCCTCCAACCGCCTGAGCGGTCTACATATATCTTAAGAGAACGAACTGGGCAGAGCAAGTTAAGCTTCCTATCTTCCTCAGAAGAAAATGGAGGAGGGTGGAAAGCGTTAAGGTTAACCACCTGCGAGCGGAAAGTTGTGGAAAGAACTTTGGGAACAAAGGGAAACCTTGACCAAGCCAGGAGCAAAGTCCAAGCAAGACTCGCTAACAGAAAGAGCTTGTAAGTCTCCTACACGCTTTAATGATGACAAAGCCAACAAAAGAGAAACCTTGAGAGTCAGAATCCGCTCCGGAGCTGACTCTAAGGGCTCAAAGGGAGCCTTCGTCAAACCCTTTACGACAACAGAAAGGTCCCATGAGGGAACTCTAGGGGAGCGAGCCGGTTTCAGGCGCTTAACCCCACGCATGAAGGCCGAAACTAACCTTAGTTTCCCCAGGGGAATCTCGTCCGATTCCCTATGCGCTGCAATAGCTGCGACATAAACTCTGAGAGTGGTAGCAGCTGCTCCAGAAGCAAACTTCTCCTGCAGGAATTCCAATACTGAACCAACAGGGCAGTTAACTGGACTCCTATCATGTGCTAAGCACCATGTCTCAAACACCTTCCATTTGGAAGAATATAGCCTCCTTGTAGAAGGGGCTCTAGCACTCGCAATGGTCTCCTGAACGTCAGATGGGAGATCAGAACTTAATGCTAACGGCCTCTGATCGGCCAAACATACAGCTTCCACATGTCTGGGCGAGGATGCCATATCCTGCCCTGCAGTTGGGACAGCAGGTCCTCCCTGACCGGGATCTTCCAGGGGGAAGATTCCAGCAGAGGAATTAGCTCCGAAAACCATGGCTGGGACGGCCAGAACGGAGCTACCAGGAGGAGGCGGACTCTGCTCTCTCTTACTCTGGCCAAGACAGCCTGGATCAGTTTGATGGGCGGAAAGGCATAGAGTTTCCGCGTTGGCCAAGGGTGAGCGAACGCATCTATCCCTAATGGAGCCGGGGGACTCAGGGAGAACCAAAGCGGGCATTGGGATGACTCTTGAGATGCAAAGAGGTCCACTTCCGCTTCTCCAAAAACCTCCCAGATCAGGGCCACTGCCTGGCGGTTCAACATCCATTCTCCCGATCTGAGTTTCTGCCTCGACAGAAAGTCTGCTGCGAGGTTCAGAATCCCTGGGACATGAACTGCTCTCAGAGAAAGGAATCTGCTCTGAGACCACAGGAGAAGGTGACGCGCATGCCTGTTCAGGGTGCATGACCGAGAACCCCCCTGTCGGTTTACATGAGACACCACTGCCATGTTGTCTGTCCTGACAATTACATGGTGTCCCTCCAGAAGAGGGAGAAAATGATGCAGAGCCAGAAAAACGGCTCTTAACTCCAGGCAGTTGATGTGCCAAGAGAGAGTCTCGCCAGTCCAGACGCCACATGCTGGTCTGCCCTCGAAAACTGCTCCCCAGCCGGTGAGAGAGGCATCCGTCGTAATCATCTGGCGACGAAATACCGCACCCATGCTGACCCCTTTTTGAAGAAAAAGAGGGTCCCACCAAACTGACAGGGCTCAAAAGCAACTGCGCGATACCTTCAGGAGGCGAAGGGTTGGCCCGGAGGGCCGAACCCCTGAGAGCTTCATCCACCACATGAAAGGTCTCATGTGGAGCAGGCCCAGCGGTAGCACGGAGGAGGCCGCGGCCATAAGGCCCAGCATCCTGCGGCAAGTGCCCACAGACACATGGTGGCCTAGCGAAAAACGGGCCACGCATGTCGTCAGACTGGAAATCCGTGCAGGAGCCAATCGGGCCTGCATGAGAACGGAATCCATGTTCACTCCCAAGAAAACGGTGCTCTGAGCCGGAGCAAGAACACTCTTCTCCGAGTTCAACCTCAAACCGAGAGACTGGATATGACTCAGGACGATGTCTCTGTGGTGGGTCACTAACTCCCTGGATTGGGCTAAAATGAGCCAATCGTCCAGGTAATTTAGAATACGGATGCCCTGGAGCCGCAATGGGGCCAGAGCTGCATCCATACACTTCGTGAATGTCCTCGGGGCCAGAGCGAGGCCGAATGGAAGGACCCTGTACTGGAACGCTCTTTCTCCAAAGGCGAACCTGAGGAACTGCCTGTGTCGCCGTACAACCTGGATGTGAAAGTAAGCATCCTTTAGGTCTACTGTCACGAACCAATCCCCTGGCCGAATCTGAGATATGATAGCTTTCAGCGTCAACATCTTGAATTTCCCTTTGTAAAGGGCGAAGTTCAGTCGGCGGAGGTCCAGTATGGGACGCAAACCGCCGCCCTTCTTCGGGACCAGGAAATAGCGGCTGTAAAAGCCCCGTTCGGTTTCCCCTGAAGGAACCTCTTCTATCGCTCCTTTGAGAAGGAGGGATGAAATTTCCTGCTGAAGTACAGAAGCCTGAGTGGCGCTGTCTACTACGGTAGGAAAGACCCCGTTGAAACAAGGGGGATTGCGGCAAAACTGAAGAGTGTAGCCGAACCGAACTGTGCGAAGAACCCAAGACGATACCCCTGGTAAGCGATCCCACTCTTGAAAGAAATGTGAAAGAGGAAGAGGGATGTTGTAATGCAGACGACATACCTGAGTGAGGGTGCCGTGTTGACGTTCGTGGGGTAGAGAAGTTGACTGTGCAGGAGAGCCCTTGGCGTCCTGGCACGTGATGGGAGGCATCGATGCTGGGGTCATGGTGACCAGGTCCGCCTGTTCCGGAGGAAAGCGAAAAGTGCCTCCGAGGATGCGACCGGCAGTTATAGAGAGTGTCGGGGTGAGGGGAGAAAGCAAAAAGCGTCTCCTTCCTCCCGCGCCGGGCTGAGTCGAGATGGTGAAAAATGGCCTGCACTTCGAGACACTCTGAGTGGCGAAGGTGACAGGGCAAGGAAAGGAGAGCTGGGAGGTGGGCAGAAACGCTTGCGCGGTCTGTCCCAACCTTGAGGAAGCAGAGGAGCTCTCCTTTTTCCGACCGGAGGGTCAGGAACGGCTCTGGGCCGCCGGAGCGGTCGGTTTGTCGGACCGCTTCATCTGGAGGCGCTTGTGAGGCCGTTGACGGGGAAACGGGCGACCGCGGGCTCCCCAAACCGTGGTAGGTGGGGGATGCACCGGTTCGCTCCTCCTGGAAGAGAACTCCGGTCTAAAAGAGGGACGTTCTCTGGGTCGAACAGGGGAGGGAGCAGAAGGTTCCCTAGCCCTCCTGGGCATGAACTGTCTGAACGCGGCCGATTGGGATTTGGAGGAGCGGAATATCTCAACCACTGTGTTGACCGCCTCACCAAACAAACCTGTTTGAGAAATGGGGGCGTCCAGGAGGAAAACCTTCTCCTTGTCACGGATCTCCGTGAGATTAAGCCACAAGTGGCGCTCCACCGCAACGGAACCAGCCATAGAGCGACCTATAGCACGTGCTGTATTTTTGGTGGCTTTTAAGGCTAAATCCGTAGCCTTACGAAGCTCCTTGACTGCTTCAGGGGTCATGCCATCGCCCTCGTCCATTTCCTTCAGGTCGTCTGCTTGGTAGGCCTGAAGAATGGCCATAGTGTGCAGGGACATGTCTGTCTGCCCAGCCGCCATGTAGGATTTCCCAATTAGAGAGGAGGTAGTCCTACATGCTTTAGAGGGGAGGAGGGGGCGCGACTTCCAGGACGGCGCAGAGGACGGAGCAAGATGGTCGGCTAAAGTCTCCTCAATCGCCGGAACGGCGGAATAGCCCTGTTCCACAGAACCTACTAGGTTGGTGAAATCAGCAGCTGCCGCATTAGTGAGGCGCGCAGAGAAAGGCTGCTTCCAGGATCTGGAAATCTCGTGATGCAGATCACTGAAAAATGGCAGCTTTCTCCGTTGAGGCCTAGAATTAGGGCCACTGAGAAGTCTCTCGTCGAGTTTCGACGACTGAGATTCGCGGGGCTCGTCGCCAATCAATAGCGAGCTTCTCCGTAGCGCGCGAAAGTACATCAACGAGCTCCGCGTAGGCCGCGCCTCCTGGCCGCTAGGCGGGATAACCTCGTCGGCGAGAGTAGGCCCGAATTCCTCGGAGTCGGAAGCCTCGGTAAAAAGTACATCCTCCAGCCCGAAAGAAACCGCGTCGCGTGCTCCCGGGCTGGGGCGCAAATAATCGTATGAAAATTCGACTGGCATGCCTCGCGCGTGCCGAGGGAGGGAGAGAAAGAGCGGGGCTCGTCTGCTCGAACTCCACATCCTCAAGCTCTACATCCGAACCCCAAGTCGCGGATCCTCGAGAGGCCTCGGGAGCGCGACAGGGGGGGACGAATGATTCCCTCTCAAAAACGCGAGCCGCGATTTGAGGGTTTTGAGCAACAAATTTTCACAGAATTTGCATTTAGACGATCCTATGACTGCCTCGCGCATGTGAAAAACCCAAACATTTAACACACTTACTGTGCGGGTCGTCGTTAGCGATGTAACGAGCACATGGCGGAGAACAGCGTCGGTATTCCATGGCAACTTCACCGAAAGGAGAAACAGAGTTCCGCTTGAACAGTCGCAGAAGCGCCGAGAATAATCCAGAAGTCGTATGAGCTTAGAAAAATCAAGAGCGAAGGGCAACGTGACCGCTTCGTTCTGAAGGCAGAGAAATCTGAGGATCAGATGGCGCGCGCGCGAATATGTAATGATGCGACGTAAGAGCGTCGGGGCGGAGCCAGACTGCGCGAGCGCCATCAGCCAATGAATTGGCGTGATTCTATAGGGCTTCAGACAATCGGCACATTCATAGAATATCCCACTGCGCTATCCGCAGCGTTGAGTGAACCTATGAAAGAGAACAGCTGTTTTTGACCAGGTAAAATGAGTTTTCTTACAATACTAATGAGAATTTTTAATTTAAGTATATTACAAACTTTTAATTTAGACCCTAAAGAATCATATTAGCTTGTACAAAAATGGCATTATATGACCCCTTAAGAATAAGTGTCCCCAACTAAGCAAGCCAGAGGTGACAGTGGCAAGAAGCCAAGAACCCAAACTCCATCAGTGACAGAATGGAGAAAGAAAAACAGGCTTAGTTCAGTTCTCCTCTGGTCAAACAATGAACATGGTGTGTGTTAGGATTCAGGTCGCTTCACAAGTCAGATTGTGGATTGATATCATTCAGAGTATTTTATTCAAGCTCCTTTTGCTTGAAGATTGGAAAAGATTAGCAACACTCGAGAGCATGTAGATGTGAATTTGAGAACTTGTACAATAGATATTTGTACTTAAATAAAATTTACACTCACAGCTCCAATGTGAAAACCTCAATTAGGCATTTGCAACTTCTTAAATCTGCCATTGCAATTTTTTGAATTGCCCCGCCTTTCTCTCTCACCGCCACTAAGTTTGCAAGTGTACAAGTTATAGTTAGGCATCTAATATATCGCGAAAATAGTTGCAAAGTCAATGTGTGAAGATTTGAAATAGCAATGGCAGATTTGAACAATTGCCTAATAGGTTGTACTGTGAATGTGAATGAAAGAATACAGGTTTGTGACTATCGTCTTTGAGTGAAAATCTCAACATTCAACAAGTTTTCAAGTACAAATATTTATTGTACAATTCACAAACTCACATTTACATGCTCTGGAGTGTTGCTACTCTTTTACCTTCATAATCTGTTTGACAATTTGTGGCGTACCCTGACAACCCTTTTCCCTCCTCTTCCTGTATGTCTACTTTAGTCATGATCTGAACCAGAAGTACTTTTTCTGGGGCGTCCAGCTGTCAAATGACGCCTCGAACCAGTCTTGGTTGATCTTCGGGCCACTGCTGTTGGCTGACAGCCAATAATGGGACCTGGTCTTCTAGAAGCTCGTCTTAACGCTGCTGCACGTTTTGACACCGACATCCCTTTCCTAAAACAGCAAAATGCAGAGACCAGTTGGGTTGGGTTGTGCTGCATCTTTTCAAGCTGCTTAGCCATTGTAGTCCTGGCATCACTGTAGTTGTAGTTTTCAGCCAGTTCACCAAGTAGTCCAAGCATCCTCCTCACAGGAGAATTTGGTAGAGATGCTATTTAACAAGAAAACGATAAAAACAATTAAATTGCAACAACCAATAAAAATAAAATAGCAACAAACACTTGGACCAGGGGCCGGTTGCACCAGTAAGTTAGAACTTAGCCTAGTTTTTTGATGTAAATGGGCACTAAGATACAACTTGCACACAACTAAATGTTTTTGCGTTGCACCATTAAACTAAGTTTAAAGGGATACTCCACTTTAAAATGAAAATTCTGTCATCATATATTCACCCTCATGTTGTTTCAAACCTGTATGAATTTCTTTCTTCTGCTGAACAGAAAGGAAGATATTTAGAAGAATGTCAGTAACCAGACAGTTTCTGGTCTCATTGACTTCCATAGTATTTATTTTTTCCTACTACTATGGAAGTCAATGGGACCCAGAAACTGTTTGGTTACTGATATTCTTCTAAATATCTTCCTTATCTTACTTCTAATTCATACAGGTTTGAAACAACATGAGGGTGAGTAAGTGATGACAGAATTTTCATTTTAAAGTGGAGTATCCCTTTAATGCACACAGCCACTGTGTGCATCTTTCCCATCGATCCGTGTTGTGTATGTCAAATAAAATCAGTTATAATCATGTTATTTCTTATGTTTTTTGTTTTTTTTTTGTATCATTACTTATTTATTTATCCTTATTAATTAGTTTCAAATACAGTTACGGAATGTTAGTTACATATAAAAACACTTGTTATTCATTATTATTACATGGCTTGGTTGAATCCCAATGTAATGCGGTGTGTTATTTCTTGATATGCGAAGTATAACAGACCGTTGCCATGAAAAACAGTGCGTTGCTATGGACGCGGAACAGACTATTTTCTTTAGCGGAAGCAATATAATCGTTCTTAAATCAATAAACTCCTTTTTAAATCAATATTTTGTGTCAAACTATTGATTTATTTTGTAGGTAGCCATGTAATAAGCGGGATAATATATAGTGAGGCGGTTGTTATAGCGAATAACAACCCCTTCAGGCTGATTCAAGCTTCGCGTCGGGGTCCCGTTCCGCCTGTCGGGGTTGTATATTCGCTATAACAACCGCCTCGCTATACATAATCCCTTACTTACGTGTCATATTTAATGGAAACGTATTCAGGATATCTTTTTATGACTCCAATTGAAAGAAGACAGTCAGATACATCTAGGATTGAATTATGGGATAATTTTCATTTTTGGTTGAACTCCCAGCAAACACATTTACGGTTTAGTGAATTTTACACATTTACATTTAGTGATTGTGGCAATGTCTCTGGCACGTTGCATTTCTGCTATGGCAACGTCGCTGTCTACGTGCTCGCGACATTGTAACAACGTAGAATTGTAAGACGTGGGCTGTAGCAACGTTGTTGTGCGACATTCAGCAACTGAGAGATGACGTTCTGACAATATTTTTATATGGTGCATTTTGTTAGATAATTATATACTTTTTTATCGTTTATTGTTTATCTATATCATTATTTAATGGGACTATCAACACCTGCAAGTGTAGCCTACACTTTGAAGAGTAAAAATGACAGAAGGTTTTGTTAATTCAACTTTATTAAAACTGCATATAATCAAATTGCACTTCCAAAAGTCATACATTTTGAAAAAAAAACAACAAAAAAAACAACAATATACGAATTTATTTAAAGTATAAAAAATAAAACATAAAAAGCAAAGGCAGATCAGAACATTTATTGAACAAAACCGGGTTTGTATGGCGCACAGTGGCCGAAAGCCGGTGTAAAGAAACGAATGAGACTAAATAGCGGAAAGATCAAACAAAAAACTAAACAGTGCAAGCGAGGCTACATTAATCACATTATAAATTAAAGTTGTAGGTTGGGTTTGATAGCTACGCAATACTCACGTATCCTTGCTCGATGAAGAATGAGAACACAACGAGCCCAACAACAGGTGGTTGGAATTTAAAAGGCTGATTTTCCCGCTTCAGGGCAGTGACGAGTACATTATGTAGTCCAGTGGTTGTCCAGACACCGTTGGCACAACCTTAAGCAATGGCCCTGAACGGTGGTTTAATGCCAACATTGTGACAACGCTGTAACAACCTTCACTACACAACGTAGTTACAGCAACCTTTTGGTCATGTTGTTTAAACGTTGTTAGAAGGTTGGTTACGTTGTGCCAACGTTCTGTTTTTGCTGGGCTGTTCCTCTTCTAAGCTTTATGAACTCACCTCCCTCTGAGTTACTGTGCATACAGGGTTGATTAGAGTTTGAGGTCTCTAGAGTAGATGAGCTGGGAGAAGACCGGTCCAGCTGATGTATGTCTACTGTTCATTTTATACATACAAAGTGAATATAAAATGAATATAAATATTGCAAGAGAATTTGTCACCCAGTGGAAACAAGAAAAAAAATAAAAATAAATTGAAAATCAAAAAAGCACCAAACCTCCCTTTAAACTGACCATCATCTTGAGCAATGAAATTGACCATCTGTATTGCAGGTTTCTTGTCTTGGAGGCATGTCTATAAAAAGTGTATACTAATGTCACTGCTGACTAGTTGTTTGTTTAGAATTAAGCATGTATAATGAAGGTTCTATGTCCCACTATTGTCTTAAGCTTTCTTACCTGGCTTGGGCATATCTTGCCTTAAAGGGTTCAGGAAGTCAAGAGAAACTGAGGCTGTGAAGAAGATGAACCGGACATCATCTTTAAATACCTTCTTTAGATATTTGAACACAAGTGTCAGCCCATGTGTGACAAGTGATTCTGCAAATAAATAATTGCCTTTTGTTATTTTCAGCAGCTCAGCCTTCATTTCAGCTGTTGTGGGGAGAAAGTTGATGGAGGTGATGCTGTAATTCTGCACCACTGCTGCCTGGTGTTTGCTTGGTGCCCCACTATGGCCAACTGGACATGTGCATAGTTCCAACTCCATGTCCACGGTGTAGCTGTCTCCTGATGTGGAGGATTTCACCTCAAACTTCTTCTCTCCAACCTAACAGTGACATGAAGACATGACATACATACATATTTACAAAAAGATCTGACAATTTTATAATGATTCATATTTTAAAATTATTCTTCACCTGAGAAATATCAGACCCTTTAAAGTTACTTGTTGTAGCAAGGAATCTTGAGTGCAACATCTGTCACACGTGCCTCATAGTACATCTCTAGTCGGGTGATGAAAAGCTGGAATAATTGAGGGAGGTTGAATGCTTTTGTTCTTTGGAGTATTTTGTCTTTCAAAACACGCATTGCAGCCTCCACATAGATGTTAGTTTGGTTGGCAAGTCTCTCCTATAGCTGAGAGCCCAACTCTCACGTCGATTGTAAAGAACCCGTAGAAAGGTCAGGAACAACTTGTATCTGTAGTGAGTTAAGACAAATAATAAATTCAAAACAATAAAAACAAGCGTCTGGAGGGTGAACATAGCAAGTACCGTCCTCTACCTGTCTACTATTCTCTCTACCTGTTGGTCAAAGGGCTGTCCAGGTCTTGCTGGTACATCAATTTAACTGTACTCAAGATGAACTATGCAGAGCAGATGTGTGGCTTCAGGAAAGACCTGGGCTTTAGCTCCCGTTTCTGCCTTTGAGTCATCTGTAAGAAACACACAAGGGCCTGCCTCACCTCGCCCTCCAAAGGCATCCTTCATCAATAAGGACTTCAGCAGCTCCAGTCCCTCACTAACTGTCCTCTCATCCTCTGACTGGGTTATCACTATCGCAAGAGGAAGACCACCAGCACAAGTGTGTGTGAGAAGCAGAAACACCCTGCAATTCTCCTGGTCCATGTTACCAGATGAATCCATAAAATACATTTCTTCACTATTGGAAAGGCTGTGTGTTCGTTTCATTAATGGGGAACAAATGGCTACTAGTGGTGTTCTTGCTGAGGACATGTGAAGCTTGGCACAGCTGTCATTACACACTGTATTGTAGGATTCTACCTGCCTCTCCAAAGCTAAAAGCATTCCCTCCCCACTTTGCTCTCCAAACTCCTGCTTATTCACCTTGTGATACAGTCTGCACATTCAATTGATTGTTTTACTATATAAGTCTGTCAAAAATACTGATTTGAAGACCAAGTACATTTTCACATACCTATAGCAAAACTGAAGGTCTGGGCAAAGGGCACGGTCAGCAGAGGCATATACATATTTGAATATGTATAATTTATTTAATTATAAATGTATAATTTCTACTAACTGAGTTAGGGTTTCAATCGCCTTGACCCCCACATCTCTGTGCCTCAGTGCCTCCGCAATAAAGATGTTATGATTATGTGCATTGTACAAGCGCACAGAAGCTGGGTAGGTGGGTATATGGGGATCAAAAATAGTAAGTAAGTAAGTAAGTAATCTTTATTTGTATAGCACCTTTCACAGACAAGGGCCACAAAGTGCTTCACAACACAGTTTAAATCAGAAATAACATGCAATGAAAACAACACCGAAATCATAACAGCCCAAAAAGTAGCTAATTAAAAGCTTGAATAAATAAATAAGTCTTAAGATTACTTTTAAAAGTATCCACAGAGTCAATAGAGCGTAAAGAGAGCGGAAGACCATTCCATAGCCTAGGAGCAACAGCCTGGAAGGATCGGTCACCTCTAGTCCGAAAACAAGTGCGTGGAGCCTTCAGCAGATTTTGATTCACAGACCTCAGAGCCCGTGCAGGGGTATACGGCTGAATCAGATCGCTGAGGTAGAAAGGAGCCTGACCATGCAGGGCTCTAAATGCTAGAACCAAAATTTTAAATTGGATCCTATACGACACTGTATAGGATCCAAAATAAAAACAAAATAAAAGGAGGACAAAATAAAAACAAATCTTACAAAGTAGCTGACAAAAGAAAAAAAAACATTTATTTTATTTTATTTTCACATTGCTAACCCACCTACTAGATCCTCCTCTTTTGTCTACAGTCTTTACCAGAGTGCAAACCATTTTAGCCTCACAGCATGTATTTTTTGAGAGCCGTCTATGATCAGCTGTGCCTGAACGGCCACAAACATTGTGTTGGCACCTATAATGAGTCTATGGATAGATATAGATAGAATATGAATGTTTAAATATATACAGAACCATGCAAAAGTCTTAAGCATGTAAGATTTTCATTTAGATATTTATATAATTTGCATTAGTGTGCCAATAGGAAATATTAGTTTACATTTCCAAATTTTAATATTGCCATTAACTGTAATAATCCGAATTCTGTATGCACAAGGAGTCCTAATAAAACCTTATTGTAAAGTGTTTTTTTTTTTTTTTTTTTTTTTGTATTGTATTGTTTTAGATTGTATTATTTAGATTTGCAGGTAGATTTCTCATTGAACACATATGAGATTTTACAACACAAAATTTAGTCTATCTCAGCTTTTTTATTCTCCATTTAACCCCAGATGGACTCCATGATGGTGAGATCAGATCAATGTGTTGACCGTACTGTTTTAGACTACCTGTGCATACGAAAATCCATCCATCAATCCATCATTTCTTACTGGCAAACTAAAGCAAAATATATAAATAATTGAATTACCTTCATGGCTGGACTGGACATCGGGCATACCGGGCATTTTCCCGGTGGGCCGACGTGCTTTTTGGGCCGATACATCTCATACCCATACATCATTTTTATTATTTTTTACATTTTTTTTTACGGCCCATAAAATTTGTACATCAGCGGCCCATTCGTTTTGTTTTGCTGCGCGGCGCTAGGTTTGTGTCGGTGTAATTAGTCAAAAAAAGTCAGTGTTTTTTTTCTTTCTGACAGCTCAGCACATGAAACCATACGCCGCCGCGCGCCCCCGTGTGCGTCTCCATGGAAACACGCGAGTCTCCGCCCACTGATGAATTCATTATATGATGAGGTTATTATTACAAACTAGATTAAAAAAGTTTGTGGACAAACTTTAAGTTGGCTTGAAAAAGCCTAGCCAGAAAGTTTGAATAAGTTGAATATGAAAAAGTTTGATATAGTTTTAAAGTGGTTTTAAAGCTTAAAGTTGACTGTTTGGAAGGCTATAGATAGAAATAAATAGTGTGATGATAGATAGATAGATAGATAGATAGATAGATAGATAGATAGATAGATAGATAGATAGATAGATAGATAGATAGATAGATAGAGATAGATAGTCAGTCAGTCATGGCGAGATGGTCCTCACTGCAGAACATGAAATCCGGGGGGAGGAGTCGGATCCAGATCCAACTCCTCCCACCTTACATACCTAAACCTACCCATCTCCACCCCCTGATCCCTAGACCCACCCCTAAACCTACCAATCTCCACCCCTTATATCAGATCCGACTCCTCCCCCCGGATCTTGTGTACTGCATTGAGGTGCTACTGGTCATGGCGGCGCTGCCTTACTTCCGCTTTTCCTTTCGCTTTCGCGCTCAGACTTATGGTGTATGCAGACGGGGAAGCGGAGGTAGTTTTTCTCTCTTCTATTTGTCTTGTATTAACAGATTTTCTGTAATGAAATCACTTTATTTATGATGTCAAAAAACTGTTAAGAGGTTATGTCATAATGTGTATCAGTGTGATTCGATTATTTTCTTTGTAAGTTGCTCTTTTAACCGTGTTAAAGTTAGAGCCTCATTTTTACCTGCGTCTTTCAATGCAGGAATGAGAGAGTAGGCCTTCTGGTATGTCCCTAATTGTGCCTCACTACTCTGTTTAAGGTATGTTTTTACAATTTGTGATCATTTATTTGACTGTTACTATGTAATGTGTGAGTTTAACTTGACTAGTGCAAAATACCCGTGCAAAATCAGTTTTTGTGTGTGTTTTTAGTAATTGTTGGTTTGGTGTGATTGAGTGCTCATTGTTACAATTACACAGCAAAAGTTCAGTGACATTTTTATTTGTGCATGTGTTACGGCCAGCTCGTTTCGACCGTACATAAAGGATACAAGTACACTAAAATAATGACTTGCAAGATTTTATTAGTCTTCAAAATACAGATAAATTAATATAACGAAGTCTAGGGTTCAAAATCAAAGGGGAAAAATCATAATCCAGATGGGGAGGAGAAAAGGTTGGTATGGGCTGTAGACAAGATAAAGGTTCGCAACAAGTGACTTCTCCAGAGGCTGTCAATCCCCTGGACGAAGTGAAGTAGAGTGGTGGAGGCCAAGGTTTTATCCTCTCCTTGATTAGGTGAACAGGGAACCGGTGTGTGCGATCTCCTGCGCTCTCATAAAAGACCAACGCCACCAGCAGGCGAGCAAGTGGAACGCAGGGTCGTAACAGCATGGTAGAAAGCACACAGTGAACTCCAAGAAATCGCTATGCTTGAGCAAACATTTTTTGTTTTTTTTTGTTTTTAGTTTGTGAAAAGGCAACTACAAATGATGCCCGTGAAAGAGATTGTGAACGCATTGAATAGGATATGTTTAGTTGGTGAATAGCATAGGCTACTATTACACAGTAGCGATAACGTTAAGCGCACCAGAATGAAATATAATATTCAGAAGTAAACAGCATAGCTGACTTATATATTCAGTTTACATCCACAAATGAATAAGCGTGTCAATTCAGGGAGCAGTGCAAAGTGCCCGTGCAAGTGTGGTGGTTATAAAAATATATAAAACTAGTAATAATTAGTGTCATCAATATGTCGTCATTGAAAAATAAACTGAATGTCATGAATGCACAGTGTATGATTTTGGATGATGGCGATTGGTATTCCTTGCCTAGTATGGATGATTGATCATTTGATTATTTTTGCCTTGGGATTTTCACCTGCTGGGGGAGGGGCGCGCTGCTCAGACAATACAGAGACTCAGAAGATATTGCAGCAGCTCCGTGTCCTGTGTCTTTTATTGACTCTTTATCTCCCCTAATCAGGTATGATATTACTAAATTGTAGTGAAAATACACTTTATATAAGTCAAGGCTGTGAAAAATGGCAAGTGTCATTGTTTGAAGTGTATTCATTGTGTAGGGTGCGATTTGCCGGGGGGGATGCGTGGGATTTCCCCCTTTCTGGTCAATGTATCCCTGCCTCTGCTTAATTATTTTTATCCCCTGTGGGATATAACTGAAGCGGGAATAAACATCACAATCTGATTATCTGTTTCTATGATGACAAGCAGAGTTAGTGCCCCAGTCACACCACTGAGAATGGCCGAAGTTACACACGGTGTTTTACTCAATTGAGGCTAAAGTAAAGGTTTTTTGATTACTCACTCACTCTTGAGTGTCTGGCGCGAGTGATTTCAATGTTAAGTCAATGTAAAGACGTGTTTACGCGCGTCTAGAGGTCCTGCGGCGCGAAGGCGTTTCGCGCGGCGCGGTAGACGCGAAGCCCGAATGAGGCGAATTGACTTTGTCGGCCCGGCCCGCCACATTAACTGTAACAGGGTTTATACAGAGATTCTTAAATTGAATTTACTACCTTTTTACCACCTATTTTACTACCATCACAATATTTTTACTACCAACACGGCTTCAAACTTCAACTGTAGCAGTGTTAAGTGTTAAGTAAAGTGACAAGTAAAGACATGAAATATCTTTCCAAAATGAATTAATAACATATTTAATCACAATTTAATGAGGCAATTATAACTTAATTTCAACACTGGGAGGGAGAGATAGAAAACCAGAGAGAGCGAGAAAGAGAAAGTCAGGAGAGGCTCTGTAGGTGTATGTGAGTGTGCATGTGTGTTAGGGCAAGTGAGTGAGCTACATTCAAGTAAGAGGGAACTCTACCATAGGACTTGGATTAATCAAGACATCACAACAGGCCTTGGTCCATAGGATTTACTCAATATGTCAAAGAGTAACAATTACATAAAAATTAGAAGACAGACTGGACCTGGAGCCATCTTGGTTCCTGCCTTTCCCTCAGCCATCTCTGCACACTTGTCGGCTTCATTCTCAAGTGAATGGCAGACACTACCGAGTACCTGCTGCTGGTTCCGGAGGTCCTCCAGCTCCTTCTCTGCTGCTTTCCTCTTCAGCTCTTGTGTGGCACTCTCCTTTTTTTTCCGCTCACTATCAAGGTACAGCCTGTATTGTGACCTTGCTGAAGCAGCAGATGCCAAGAGCTCCTTGGTCAGAGGAACTTTCAGAACGCCACCACAGACAATTACTTTATCACAGATTAACCTGAGGGCTTCGAGAGATTCCTCGCGAAGGTTGCATGTTTCAACCTCCTTATTAACTGAGAAGCCTCTCTCCACTGTGGCTTGTCCATGGGACAGGAGGAGAGCACTTTGACAGAACTTGAGCAGGTCAGGGTGGGACGTGCAGAGTTTGGAGTGGAGAAAGACATCCAGACGCTGCCTCAGGGGTTGGAAGGAAACAAACTCTTCTTCTCTGCCCACAACCGAGAGCAAGGAAGTGAACTGCTGAATGATGACATCACCTGCAACATTGAAAGGAAAATTTAAATACATTTTTTAAATTAACACATACCAGTCAACTGTGTCATCATCCATTCAACAAAAGTACATACAGTTCATCATAGATACACAACAGTATCTAAAGCAGTGGTTCTCAACCTGGGGACACAAAGGTCTTGCCTAAATTACAAACTGATTATTGACATTTTCAAACCTCTATTAAAAAGGCAGAAAACCACAAATGAGCACAAGTCCTTAATCCATTTAAATAACCTATCCAGCTCTACTGTCCCTGTACAATATTTTCTTACCAGCTGCAATGCCACCTGCCAGCTGCTGTCCCTGGATGAAAGTTTGTACTAATGTCTTCATCTGTACGATGCACCACTCTGGATTTTTGACCATCTTTGTGGGATCCAGGCAGGCAATCTGCCTAACAATCGGGAATTTCAACGGGGACCTTTCTTGCAGTTTCTTTATGATTCGAATCAGACTCTGCAAACACTCTCTTCTCAGGCTGAGTACGGAGTGTTCCCCTATCTTGGTTCCTGGTTTGCCCAGGAGTGCCTATTAAGGAACATTATTAATTTAATAATTCATTAATATAATAATTATTTATTAATTTAAGGAACACCCATGTCAATGTTTTCTTTGAAAGGAAATGTTTGTATAATATTAATAATAATCATAATATTCATAGTGAACAAATTGTATGTAATTGTGATTGTGTAATTAGTGTGATTGTGTAAAACAAATAAACAACAATGAAATTACCTTGATGGAAGATTCAGCCCCCAAGCCTATGTCTACCCTTTTGAGGGAGATCCAGTTCTTCTCTAGCCTGGTTCTACCAGACTCTCGTACATTTCATTTGTACAGAGAGTCTGGCCTCGCTCCATTGAGAAGCGTTTACTTCCTTGTAGGCGGGTTCTCTGTTAAAGTTCAAAACTATTGGATCTGCCCAGAGTCACTCAGGATCTGCCATAGCCAATCGCTAACGTGTGGTCGTCCGAATGATCAGAGGATTATGTTTAGAATAAGATGTCTATCTTTTATAAAGTTTATAAAGCGACAAGAATACTTTTTGTGCGCAAAAACAAACAAAAAAACGACTTTATTCCACTATTCATTTCCTTCTCTCTGTTCCTCGAGTCTTGATAAAGCAGCGCGTCTGTGTGTTGTACGTCACACGTAGGCTCACTATTGGCCGACGCTAGTCATGTGTGTGATCACATCAACGTCATCGTTCTCAGCCACTCCCTCTATTCGCTGATTGGTCCTACAAAAAATTTGTTTCTGGAAACCTAAGAATATACAGCAGTCCCAGACGTAGTACTGAAGGAAAATGAAATTGAGCGGAAGTACGTAGGAGGGCGGAGCCAGGCTAGTTCTTCTCATCAGAGATGTCCAATTTAATGAGCTGCAGGGGGGTTAGGTCTTGAATGAGCTCCCTTCTGATGAAGCGCCTCAGTAAACTCTGATGATGACAACAAGCAGATAGTTACCAAGCCATTCCATCAATTAATACAGGTTTACATTCAAATGAGTTAATCAAAACCTTTACAGTGATACTCACCAAGAGAAGCTGAGTAAAATCTTTTGCCAAAAATGGCAATACAGGCTCATCTGTCTGGTTTTTTGGAGAAAGGGGTTGAAACTTCTTGCAATGGAGAGGAAGAATTGGAGCTTTGGGATTAAGAGTGGATCCCCCTGTGCTGCCAGGATGGCGTCATAAGAGGCCGTGTTTGGTTTTTGAACCTTCTTATTCTCTGCAGCATTGATGTATTTCTGAATCATAGGCCAAATTTCCAGGACTCTCTCGGCAACTGGCACATTTTCTACCCATCTGTGGCCACAGAAAGAGAGGGGAAAGCAGGACGACCCAGTGGTGATGGTGTAGTCCTCTCTGCGGGCAGGAACGTTGTGAAAGAGGAAATGGAGCGCACGCAGGAGCTTGTCAATTTGCCAGGCTGTAAAGCCTGCCTTCATGGCATTGTGGAGAGTGTGAAGTCCACAGCTCCCAACTATCAGGACTTGAGCACCTCCATACAGCTCGGTATGCTCCTTTTGAAGGAGATCGAGGAGCTTGAAGTTTACGTTGGGGCCATCCATTCCCACAGAGAGGAGCCGCCTCATGTTGAGCTGAGCAACACATTCCTGTGAATTATCACACAGAAGAAAGTTTGTTTAAATAACATTTATTGATTTAGTAAACCACATTTATTGATTAAGTAAACCACATACAGACCGACAGTAAAACTGTATACAGTATGCTTCAAATTAAACATTTAGCTTTATTATCCTAATTTAAAACGTAAGTAAGATGTTGAAATACATTTGAAAGAGATAGATATTATGCTTATGTCAAGGACTGCTTTGCCAAAGCATAAGTTAGGCTATAACACCTTTTAATTACCATATATACATTTTTCCAACATTGTGTTACAGAATTCAGAAGTAGGTTAAATGAATAAAATGATCAAATCCATGAAACTGTTCAAATGCAAACAATGTCCCCTGGCCAGTGTTGGGCAAGCAACTTGGAAAAATGTATTAAGCTAATCTATAAGTTACTCTCCATCAATCACTAAATGAAAAGCTACCCACCAAACGAAAATATAGCAAATGTAGCAAGCTAAGCTACAATAAAATGACAAAAGTGCATAACTACTTTGTTGGAACAAAGTCCAGGGGGCAATTTGTAATTTTCATTTTTTGCACTACTTCATTAAAAAAATTATAGTGAGACTGGTTCAAACACAGCAGAATGTGCTGCAGCGACAACTGAATCAGTTACAGAACTATTAGTCGTGAGTTGTCTGACAGACTCCACTTTATTAATAAAAAAGTGAAGAAAATTCTCACAAGTGGAGACTGAGGCATCTGTCAGAGAACAAGTATGTGGGTTTATGACAGAATTAATTGTATTAAACATCACCCTTGGACAATGCCCACTATTAGTGATGATATTTGACAAATATTTAGATTTTGCCTCCTTTACAGCCCTTTGATAATCAAAAAGACAGCCCCTTAATATTTCCAAAGACACATGTAATTTGTCCTTCTTCCATCTCCGCTCTGCCTGTCTACAGCGCTGCCTAAGGGTGCGGGTAATCAGTAAAATAGTTTCACTTCTGAAAAGCTAACGTTACTTGATGTAGAAAATAGCGACGCTACTGAGAAATGTAGGTAAACTAGTAACGGCGCTGTTTTGAATGCCGCTACTACCCAACACTGCCCCTAACCAATAAGTATATAAAAATATACTTACTTTAATGTGCTGCAACAGATCCTCAGCTCTTCCATGTCCCAGAAATTGTGAGCCAAAATACCTCGAGCGGACACAGCCATCCTCCAAAAAACTAATGTGTATGTCCATTTGTTTTTTCTTTGACGATTCATTCAGACTCTCGTCAAACATAAGTACGTATGGTCCGGCATGTGTTGTGTTTGCCAAGAGCCGAGACAGCGATCACACAGCTTAGCAGGTACATAACTGAACTTTATTGAACACTCGCAGAGTACAAAAACCCCGCTTAGGGCGTGGCTCACCCAGTAGCGATCCCACCCATCATATATATCACTACATCTCCCCTTCCCCAAACAATGAACTTAATGAATCAAGGGAATGTTTTGTTCTGGCATATTAAACAACTGGTACTCTAAACTTTCAACCAGTACTATACCATACTTCTATAACATAAAAGAAAATTATTGCTTTAATAAACATCCTTTATCATACATGTAGTTTTTCTTTCTTTTTTTTTTTCAACAACTTTGTGTGTACTCCTTTTCTTTTCTAAGGAGGTCAGGGTGGACTACCTGAGCACTCCTGGCACAGTGAGAGGATTATTCTGCCTCTGTGGTCACCGGCCATGAATTAAAGGTTCATTCGTCTTGGTGGAACAGACAAACGTCCCGACCTTGTGTAAATTCCTTGTCGGGTAGGTATGGCAGACTGCGGACTTGGAGCTGGAGCTGGTTGAGGAACTGTTGTTGCTTGACAGTCAGGTACCTGATCATCCTCACATAAGTCAGGCAAATCAACTGTTTGTTCTTTTTCTCTTTCAGGGTGGTGGAGTCGCACCAACACCCGTCTGTTGCGTCGAATATTTCCGTGTGAGGTTTCAAAACAAACGACCTTGGGGCCTGCTGTCGGATCACTTTCGCAGTGATGGCTTGGTCCTTAATCCAGACAGTCTGTCCAGGCTTCAGTGGTGACAAAGATCTTGCTCTATGTCTCTTATTGTACAAATCTCTTGTTTGAGCACGCAGGTTGGACTCAAACTGTTTCGGTTTGTCTGCATCTGGGAGTTTAGGTTTGAGAAGAGACGGCAGTGTTGGTAAGCCTGTTCTCAGTCTTCTGCCCATTGACAATTCCGCTGGACTATAGCCGTTTGCTAGTGGTGTAGAGCGGTATGCAAGCAAGGCTTTGAATGGATCTGATGTTTTCCCGAGGAGTTTTTTGACAGTTTGCACCGCTCGTTCAGCTTCACCATTCCCTTGTGGATACCGTGGGCTGCTTGTTATGTGCTTAAAGTCATATTCCCTCGAAAACTCCCAGAAGTCAGCGCTGCTGTACTGTGGCCCATTATCAGATATTAATATCTCAGGAACCCCATTTCGAGCAAACACTGCTTTAAGATGTTCTATTATGGTTGCAGATGAAGTTGATGCCAATTTGACAACATCGACATCCCTTGAATAGTAATCGACAGTTGAAAGGTACTTTTGTCCCTTTAGTTCAAACAGGTCTGTAGCTGCTCTCTGCCATGGATATGGTGGAAAGTCTGTAGGCTGTAGGGGCTCTACAACTGTCGATGAAGCCTTTCTACACTCATCACATTGTTGCACCATAGTTCGCAATTGTGAACTCAGACCGGGCCACCACACAGACTGTCTTGCCCTTTGTCGACATTTTTCTATTCCTTGGTGTGCCTGGTGAATGTGGAGGAGAACTGAACTTTGGAGTGAAGCAGGGATTATCAATCTTGTCCCATGTAGGAGCAGTCCGTCAAGGATGGAAATCATGTCTCTTTCCAGCCAGTAAGGTCTGAGTTTGTCACTGGCCTGCACAGTTCTCGGCCATCCATGCTCATAGAACCTCATTACTTGACTGCATACCGGGTCTTTCTTTAACTCCTGTCGAATGTTGTCTAGGCGGCTCTTTGAGGCAGGGAAGCTTCTCCCTATTTGAGCGAGGTAAATATTTGTGTCTTCCATGAGAGTTGTGTTATCAGCCGTTATATCGCTCATACTGGGCATTCTTGACAGTGTGTCTGGAGTTGTGAACAGTTTCCCTGGAACGTGGCTGATCTCGTAGGAATATCTCATAAGTCTCATTCTGAACCTTTGCAGCCTTGGTGGTAGGTCGTCTAGATGTTTTGTGCTCAAGTCAAGTCAAGTCATCTTCATTTATATAGCGCTTTTAACAATGTAGATTGTCTCAAAGCAGCTTTACAGAGATAAGCGTATAATTTAAGGTAACAGAGATTGTTTCGGCTTTACAGCAGAGTTAAGTTATTTCCATCTAAAGTTAGTTTTAATTGATTTGGTTCCGTCGCAATGATCATTTGTTATTAAATTAGGGGCCGCTAAGACGACACCATTCTCTCTACACAGACTTTAAACGCGAACCTGTGAGAAACGCTGATGGCGGTCACATGCGCATTTAGAATGGGTTCTATAGTTATGTGCGTTTGAATATACGCAGGTTTGGAAATCCCTACAAGCCAAGCCTAAACAAAATACTTGTTTTTCCTTATAAATTTTGATAAGGAATTTTATTTGTTGCTTTGGGGTAGGACCGCGAGACGAATTTTCCCAACAACGCCTTATCTGTAGAGTGGTAGTGGGATCCTCCATAGGGAGAGACTAGTTGGCACTTCAGCACTGCGTTGTCATCGGTCCAGGTGAAGGTCCTTCGTCAGATCTGGATACGGCCTGGATCCGGCAGGCTGCAGGAAAAACCTTGGGATAAACACAGACACTAAAATTAGCGTAGATGCCATTCTTCTCATGATGTAACGAGTACATCAGGATTTTTGGGAAGTGCTCCCGGTTCCGGCTGACCTAGTCTATGCAGCATAACATTAAATTATAGAAGTCTATAATGTATTATGTGAAAGCGAGGTCAAAGAGATGTGTCTTTAATCTGGCTTTGAACTGACAGAGTGTGTCTGCTTCCCGGACAATGGTAGGAAGACTGTTCCAGAGTTTTGGTGCTAAATAGGAAAAGGATCTACCGCCAGCAGTCGATTTTGATATTCTAGGTATAATCAACTGGCCGGAATTTTGAGATCGTAATAGACGTGACGGACTATAATGCGTTAAGAGCTCGCTCTTTGCTCAGTAAGCTCAGAAGTGGCTTATGGTCTGTCTCAAGAAAGAAATGCTTTCCAATGAGATAGCAGCTGACACGCTCGCATGCCCAAACAAGAGCTAGAGTCTCCTTCTCTATCTGAGCATATCTCTGCTCGGTTGGAGTTAATGCTCTAGTCGCGTATGCAATGGGTTTCCATGCATCACTAGACTTTTGGAAAATCACTCCTCCCAGACCAAAGGACGATGCATCTGCTGCGACTTTAGTTTCCTTGCTTGGATCAAAGAGTGCTAAAGTTGGCATTGTGATCAGCTCTTTTTTCAGCAATGCAAATGACTCCTGCTGTGGTGCATCCCAGGACCACATACTTCGTTGTGAGAGGAGGTCTCGCAATGGCTTTGTTTTCTCGGCCAGATCTGGAATGAACTTCCCCAATTGGTTCATCATCCCAAGAAAGCTACGTACCTCAGACACATTGTTAGGCTCACGCATATTTTGAACCGCAGCCAGTTTGTCTGGGTCGGGCTGTAATCCAGCTGAGGACAGCTTGTGGCCTAGGAACTTGACTTCCGTCTTTGCAAATTCACACTTTTTTTTGTTAAGCGTCAGCCCAGCTTTCTGCACCCTCTTTAATGCTGCGTCTAGTCTGATGTCATGTTCCTCTGGAGACCTTCCATATATGAGGATGTCATCCATGTGGCATGTGACTCCATCCAGTCCCTCCAAAATCTGACACATTCTCATCTGAAACAATTCAGGAGCACTAGAAATGCCAAATGGAAGTCTCTTAAAAGAATAACGCCCAAATGGCGTAATGAAAGTTGTCAACTGTTGCGATTCTTCAGCCAGACGGATCTGCCAAAATCCAGAATTGGCATCAATTTTGGTGAAGATTTTTGCTCCCCCTAACTGGCCTAGTGTATGGTCTACTGAGGGCAAAATAAACTTCTCTCGTCTGACAGCATTGTTTAATTTAGTCAGGTCCACACAAATTCTCACTGTGTCATCAGGCTTTAGAACCGGGACCATACCAGAACACCAGTCACTAGGTCCTTCAACTTTCTTGATGATGTCCTGCTTCTCCATCCTGGATAACTCCTCTTTGACTTTCTGCATTAAGGGCACTGGGATCCTTCTGGCTACATTTACAGAATAAGGTGTTGCATTGGGTTGTAACTTAATACAGTATTCCTCTTTCAGCTCACCTAAGCCTGTGAAAAGCTCTGGATATTTATCTTGCCACTGGCATTCTGTGATGTTATCCAGTCTTGTGATAAGGTTAAGCTTTTCAATGGCATGTCTGCCCATAAGTGGTGTGAAGAGATTTTTAACCACATAGATGTCTTCCTCTGTATTTTTCGAGATGGTGGTAGAAAATACTCCTTTCACATCCAAGACATTCTTTCCTGGTCCCATCAGTACTTTGCGTGTTTTCTTAAGGCCTGTGTTTTTATTTGAGGCCAGCAGCACAAATATGGATTCAGGTATTGCTGTGACGTCTGCCCCAGTGTCCATTTTGATTTTCACTGGTTGCTCCAAGATCTGAACGGTTGTGCACCAGCCTTGAGTATTTGAATCTACGGCTCCGAGGAATGCGTGCCCTTCATCTGAATCACAGTCCTCTTTAACCTCATGAAGCACAGTCTTTGAATGGCATTGACTCATATAGTGCCCTGTCCTGTTGCACTGATGACATACAGCTTCTTTGGCTGGGCAGAGATCCTTTACATGGTATGGTGATTTTCCACATCTCATGCAGATTGATTTCTTTGGTTTCTCTTTGTGGTTTTTCTGGAAATTTTTCCAACCCCCAGCTTTTCCTGACTTTGGCTTTTTGGTTGAATCCTGACCATACATCTCTTTGTGTACAGCGTCTAGCTTTAGGTCTTCGTCTTCTTCCAGCCTAAGTTCTGCCTGCTGTTTTCTCACTGCTTCGCTTTGCCTGGCCATATTTATGGCTTTTTCCAAAGTTAGGTTTGCATGCAATTGAAGACGCTCTGACAGTTTGATATCTTTTAATCCGACGACAATTCTGTCTCTAATAAGTTCCTCTCTCAGAGTTCCAAAAGCGCAGCGTTCCGACAATGAATACAGTGCAGTGATAAAATCATTAACTGGTTCCTCTGGTTCTTGTTTCCTGGAGTTAAACTTTGCTCTCTCATAGATCACATTTATTTTGCCAGTGAAGTACTCTTTGAATTTATTCTGCACAGTTTCATAATTTCCACGTTCATCTGTAGTCATGGCTAATCCGCACAAAATGTCATCAGCTTTGTCACCCATGCAATAAATCAATGTATTAACTTGGTGCAAATCTGATGCTTGTGCGAGATTACTTGCAACTCTGAACCTTTCAAATCGTCGGAGCCATCTTTCAAAGTCGTTTGGCTTTGTAAAATCAAATGGATCAGGAGGTCGGATTTGATATGAAGTTGTGGGTGCTGGTAATTCATCCATTTGCTTTGATGATTATTTTCCTTTTTTTTTCTTTGCTTCTTTGAGCTCTTTTCAAACTTCAGCACTTTGTTTAACTTTTATTACTCTTAATATACGCTTCCAAATTGTCTCTGACGCTTCTCTGCCTGCACACAGGTTGCCTAGCAACCGTACCCCTCCCCCGCTGTAAACTTACGATCCGGTGGATGATAGTGTGATGATTCGCGTGCAGTCTTTCCGTTTATTTTTCTCGTTGGAAACGGCATACAATGCGATCTTGCAGTAGCGTTTCTCTTGCGGAAATGCTTATTGCTTATTCAACAGTTTATCGTTCATTGGAGACTGTTCTAGCCGCTTCTGACACCATGTTGTGTTTGCCAAGAGCCGAGACAGCGATCACACAGCTTAGCAGGTACATAACTGATCTTTATTGAACACTCGCAGAGTACAAAAACCCCGCTTAGGGCGTGGCTCACCCAGTAGCGATCCCACCCATCATATATATCACTACAGCATGATTTATAGCTTCAACCAGTTGCTTCTTAAAATAGGGGGCGATGCCAAATTTGATCATGTAGCTGGTCTTGTCTTTGGCCAAAGCGAACGATTTGGCGATTTGGGAATCCGGGAACATCATGCTAAACAGCTCTCCTATGCCATCATTGGACTTGAACGAGTGGTGTTTCACTGCCAAGTCTAAACACCATAGTACTTCAGCCTGTTGCGTAGCGGTGGTGGTGCAGATCGTCTGTATGATGGTGGTAGGATTACTGGCAGTGGACTGCGAGGAGCGAGCAGGCAAGGTTGAGGGAGCAGTGGAGGTTGATGGCGTCGATGTAGCCGTTGGTCCAGCGCAAAACAGCGACAGCGGTAGCTGGGTGTTACGTCCCCGCATCCTGGCTTGGTGGCTAGTAGACTCCCTGTGGGAATTAACCGCCTTCACCCCCATCCAAGTAATATTTATCGTTTTCTTGCAAACATTGCAAAAAGCTTCTCGGCTGTTTCCAACTACTGGCCTAAGCCAGTCTTTAAGCTGAGCGTCCTCCAGCCAGAGGTCCGAAAACTTGCACTTGCCCATATTTACTTGGTAAACTCGCGCGGAGCAGAGGTTTACCGCCAAACTACCAGCTTGAACCGCCCAACGTACACATCGCGTGACGTCATTCCGTTCACTCAGGTCCGACCTTTCTTTTCTCTGTCTTTGGTATTTTTTTTCCAAAACGCTATTAATCCATCCATATTTTTTTTGAAAAGCTGTAAATCCATCCAGATTTTTTTCCAAAACGCTATTAATCCATCCAGATTTTTTTTCAAACGCTATAAATCCATATTTTTCCATTTAAATCCATTTAATTGATGGTTTGTCTTTTTAAAAAGTATTTTGTCTTTTATTTCGTGTTTGCATTTGAGGAAAAAAAACATGTATGTAGCCTTACCGTTCGTTCTCCATTAAGGATGCTTTTAAAACTTTCACAGAGACATCAAACAGAAAACACAAAGCCTCTCTTTGAAACGAATTTCGTTTTGTATTAATTTTATCTTAATTTTAATCCATGTTTCATTATTTTGTAGGCTATAATCACAACACGTTCAGACATGAACCGAAACCAGACTGTAAGGTAGCCTAGGCTACTCGCCTCACAGACCTAAACAAATTAGAAATATCCTATATCTATTATCTACAGAAAGCTTTAAATTTCTACTTTTAAACAGAACCATTCAAAACTAAATAAAAGTAGGCTATAGGCTAATCCGTAAGAAATGCATTCTCCGGCGCGTTCACTACTGCGAAGATCGCGAGTCAGTGTCAACTTCATCTTTGCAGCTGACACAGAAACACTTGTTTATTAATAAACAATTAAAATGTCATAATATTTTTTTTACAGCGTTTAGGTGCCGTTTATATGAACGCGTCACCACTGCATGAGAGAGAGAGACACGCAAGGTCTCTCCCTCTCTGCCGTGCGCTCGCTACACGGTTTGCATGCGCGCTTTTGCTCGCTCGCTCACTCTAGATTCGCAGGTGATTTGAACTAATTTCCAGGCATCATAACATTACAAAAGGCAATCGAAAATTTGCTACCTCGTCAGATGACGTTTACTACTTTTTACTACTTTTTACTGGCCTTAATTTGGCATCATTTAATTTACTACCTTTTACTACCTTTTACAACCCCGCGGAAACCCTGTGTAATTATGAGCCCGAGCCCGATTTAAACCCGACCATTTTTAATACGTGGGCCGTTATAACCAGGGGTGGCGCCAGGGAAGGAGAGATGAAGCAAAGATGAAGTTGACGATCACCATCTCCTTAGTGAATGCGCATGGAGAAATGCATGGATTACATCAGAGTGTTGCCTATTTCTTTTCGTTTAAAGACATTTCAAGCTTTCTTTAGATATAGCCTATTTCTTAATATTCTCTGTTAATTTATGATGAGATGCGCTCCAGTTAACGTGCAGTGCAAGTGACCGCGGCGCGCCTCCATGATTATAGCCTATTGTCTGCTATATTTGCTTCTTATTTATTAAATACATGCAATTCGTTGATGAAACATGTATTAAAATTAAGATACAATTTATACTAAACGAAATTCACTTTAAAGAAAGGCTTTCTACAAAACAAAACTTAATGAAGTGGTCAAAATCATGTCTGACCCACTACAAGTCTCCCGATATACTGCACATCCTATCTTACTCGTGCTGTTCACTTTTCATAAATCAACATAGATGGAAAAAAATAACATTATAATATTTTAACAAATATGAAACTAAATTAGTTTATTTAATGGCTACAACACATATAGTATGCTTACAGAATCTCTGTACAAATTTCTGCACATTAATTTACTGCTTCTGAATTTTGCACACATAAGTTGAAAGGCATTTGTGCATAGTAAAACATATCTGCAACATTTATCAAGTTCACGGATAATTGTGCGTGGATTTATTAATTATTATCTTAATTAATAATGCAACAAGGACAAATCATGTAAACTGCCTTGTTTGTTTATTCAGAATGAAATGGATCGCAAATGGTCCGAATGAAGAAAGTAAAATTTTTTTTTTTTTTTTAAACGTGAACAATGATGAACACAAAAAATGAACAAGAATGAACTTTGGATGGCCTAGGCTACAACTCTAATTTAATTCAACAAGGTTTTAGAATATAGAATATTTAAAAATATATATATATATTTTTAAAGTTTATTATCCCGGGCCGGTGTGATGCTTGCGAGTGGAGGAGACGCTGAGCATGACACGTGACGTGTTGCATTTTGTAACACAAGTGCTCGATCAAGGGCCCGGCCCGGGTCAAGTTCGGGCTCGGGCAGAGAATCTAAGCTCTGATTTATCTGATCCTGTCCATTAGCTTTGATCCATGGACGGCTTTTCAGAATGTCACCAAGTACAAATAGGCAATTTATGTATTTTTTCAGCGCGAAAACTCTAGCTATAGCTAGCTGGGAACAATGAAAAGGGTCCAGAGCAGCAAATGCAGTGAATGAAGTTCATGTTCTCATGATTTATTTTTATGAATAAAAATGTTTCAAAATATCCCCCCCTCTGTTTTTTTCACAAATCGCACCCTGTATATATGTCTAAAAGTTCGGTTCAAGTTTCCCGCGTGTGTATCACATGTAACGTTACAACTGGTGAATGCTAAACTGATGGCAGAGACCATGCGGTCATAGAAATGTGAAAACGGAGTGAATTAATACCATAATATCGGTGTTATTGTGAACTAATTTAACAGTTAAGTTACAGGTGATAGTGCTTAAAGAAAAGGAATCTGTTGGTTCATAAGAGAAAGTGTAATATGTGTTCATGCTAATGGTGTGTAAAGAGATAATTAGTTTTTCTAATATGCTATAATTCCTGAGCTAATTTAAGAAGTTTAAATGAGTTGAAGATATGGTAAACGGCACATATGTTTAAAATGTAGAGTATCATATGTGAATATTGTATGTAATATGCAGTACGTATTATTAATATGCATTGTAATTCAAGTTTGTATTGAAATTATTTGTTTAATTGATGGAAACAGTTTCTGAGAAACTATATGTGAGCAATTTTATATTTTTTTGTATTGTTTTTCTCTAAAAGAGATATGTTGTTATACTTTTCATTGATATATGAGAATGCAGAAATATTTGCATTAATATGGGACACAGAGGTGGGTAGAGTACCCAAAAACTGTACTCAAGTAAAAGTACAAGTACTTATAGAAATATTTACTCAAAGTAAAAGTAAAAGTAATAATCTTAATAGTTACTTGAGTAAGAGTAAAAAAGTATCCAATGAAAAAACTACTCAAGTAGTGAGTAACTAGTTACTTCGGATCATATAGGCCTATATATATATATATAAAAAATAATAATAAGTTTATTTTATATAGCGCCTTTCTCAAACCCAAGGTCGCTTTACATAGTAGAAGAGGAAGGCAAGGAAACACAACAACAACAACCAAAACAACATATATATATATATATATATATATATATATATATATATATATATATATATATATATATATATATATATATATATATATATATATGAAGACTTCATGATGCAAAAGCCTCTGAGTGCCATCTGAAATTTTCTTCTAAAACAATCATTTGTATCAAGCTCGTATATTTAAGGTTAATAATTTCACTTTAATGACAATTAATAGGTAGGCTACTTTTCATTGCCATTTAAGTGTGAACATAAACATACAAGCTTGATAAAAATGCTCTTTTAGAAGAAAATTTCAGATGGTAGGCTACTTAGAGGCTTTTGCCTCTGAAGTCGTAGGCTATATATACAATGATATATTTAGATTTTGTTTATGACTATTCTCCAGTCTTCAACAGTCTTCTGACTGTTCTCCAAAATATAATCAAATGTATATTTCTGCAAGCATGTTTAAACTGGTTAACTGTCAACGGCAGGCAAAGGCATTCGTTTTCAAGTCGAGTTCGCACGCCACTGCACAACAATACACACAAACTACCGCGGGATGGCGGGTGTTCATTAACTGTGAACAATGGTAGCTTTATTTAATGTAAATTAATTTATATGTCCAAAAAAACGGGTAATGTCATACTTTCTAGTATCGTGGCGTAGTAATCTGTTTGGTTGTAAAATGTATTACCTGAGTGAAATGAAATCGAATATATCGTCCTGTGGAATCATTCATTCACAGACAGCTTACGAAGATGTTCAACTAATAAAGATCTTCATCGCTGGCAAAAAGTTGATGCATTTGAAGATTTGCTCTCACTTGACTGTAGCTAGTAGCTACTGTAGGTCCACTGCCACTTCATCTAACGCTCTTGATGTGCTTAAATCTTCCTGTTACGACTCCGAGTCGAGTGTGAATTGAAAGGGCTTCAGATGATTCAGTGCGTGCAGGAACTGAACAGATCATTCAAACTGATTCGCGAACCGATTTAGACAGATCTGCCAACTTGTTTGATGAAGTCTTTGAACAGAATCGACTCAAAATAGTCATTCATTTGTGAATTGAGCATCGCTCAAGTCCAGAAAAAAGATACAGCGCGCTTGGAATAAACTACGCATTTAACAACACATATTGCATTAAAATAAAGTAACGAGAGGAACGTCGCCCAATGTAACGAAGTAAAAGTACAGTTTTTTCATTAGAAATGTACTCGAGTAAAAGTAATAAGTACCCACATTCAAATCTACTCTTAAAAGTAAAATTTTTCTAAAAAAGTACTCAAGTAAATGTAACGAAGTAAATGTACTTCGTTACTACCCACCTCTGGTGGGACAATACAGAGACTCAGAAGATATTGCAGCAGCTCCGTATCCTGTGTCTTTTATTGACTCTTTATCTCCCCTAATCAGGTGGTTAGGGTGCTACACAAAATCAGTTTTTGTGTGTGTTTTTAGTAATTGTTGGTTTCTTGGTAAAGAAAACACATTTTTACTCAAATTAATCAAAATGGATTTATCACGTTTGGGAACCAAACTATAATATTCAGAAGTAAACAGCTGACAGATTGTCAGAATGTTTATTTAAAAAAAAATGATATATTTAACGATATCTTTAGCATTTCTCATCCAAACAACGTCAAACTTGGCACTGCACTTACTCGTGCCCGTAGCGAGACACCTGTCAAGTTTGAAATCCATCGGACTAACGGTTCGAGAGATATGCGAATAACAGACACACACAGAGACAGACAGACAGACGTTCCTGTAATTTATAGATAGATAGATAGATAGATAGATAGATAGATAGATAGATAGATAGATAGATAGATAGTTGTGTACAGGGCCTGAAGTTAACTTTTTTGACCACCAGCCACTGTGGCAGGTGGATTTAAAAATGCACCCGCCACAGTGACTTTTTACCAGCCAGTTTTTTTTTTTTTGGCCTCATAAAAGGTGAAAAAAAGAGGAATTGCACAAACATTTGTTCTTTAACTTGTAAGAATACACATTTAAGTGCTGTCAAGTTATTAACGAGATCCATACAAGTAATAATAACTCTTAGAATACAGATACAGTGCAATGCATAAGTGAATACACCCATGCTAAAGTTGACTAAAAAGAGGAATAAAAAATCATATTTTGGAAATTGAACTTAATGCCTTAATTTAAAAAATTAGGAAAAATCCAACCTTTAAGGACACCAATTTTCTTTGTGAATGAATAATGTATCGTAAATAAATAAATGTTCTTCCTTAAAATACATGGTGCATAAGTTTGGACACCCCTATGTTAAATTCCCATAGAGGCAGGCAGATTTTTATTTTTAAGTATTTTATTTTATTTTTAGGAACCATGCCAATCTCTAGGTATGGTGAAGGCTATGTGATGATGTGGGGCTATTTTAATTCCAAAGGCCAAGGGAACTTTATCAGGATGCATAGTATCATAATTTTTATTTTTTTTTAAATACTTAAAAATAAAAATCTGCCTGCCTCTATGGGAATTTAACATAGGGGTGTACTCACTTATGCACCATGTTTTTTAAGGAAGAACATTTATTTATTTACGATACATTATTCATTCACAAAGAAAATTGGTGTCCTTAAAGGTTGGATTTTTCCTAATTTTTTAAATTAAGGCATTAAATTCAATTTCCAAAATATGATTTTTTATTCCTCTTTTTAGTCAACTTTAGCATGGGTGTATTCACTTATGCACTGCACTGTATATGGTGCCTTCACGTGCTATGGTAATTATGGTAAATACCAAAAGCCGACTTGGAAAATGCACATGAACACCCCCTCATGTGGTATTTTCCACTGGGCAACTCATAGAATATTTTGATGCACGAGTTGCCGAGATGAGATAACCTTTGACCTTTTCAAAATGGCGGAGAGCAACGCAAGAGTCGTGAATACTGTTAGCGGATAGTTTTTTTAGCCTATACAATGTTGTGTCATTAACAATTATAATATAATGCGTTAACACTCAATTTTCAACTTCGCCGCAATTTCCTTGGTTCATATTTAATCATTTTATGTCGTTTTATTTTTTTTTTAATTATTAATTATGTTTTTATAATCAGAATAGCACCACATTTACGTTTTTTTGTTTTGTTTTGTTTTTTTGTAAAGATAAAAAAGATACTCTACTGACACAGACCTTGCGGGTACTACATTACGACAACAAAAGCACTTGAACACAACACACTGGTAAATACCAGTTCACAAGTGGAAAATATCATCTTTTCCATAGCACATGAAGGCAGCAATAGACCTAGTGCAGCTCGTATGTAAACAAATCACACGCGGTTGTGTACGTGTTGATGGCTGGGCAGCTGTTAGTTACAGCGTTCAGGAACCGTTAAGCAGAACTAAATTAATATTGTCATTACTGGTAAAGTTACCGGGTAGGCTACCGGACATTTTCTCACCAGTTCCCAACTCCCAACATCTGTGCAACTGTCATTGTACTGTAGCCTATGTCAGCGTTGCATTATCTCATCTCACCAACAGTTTAATACTTAATGCCTGTATTATAAATACTTTTCACACATTCAAACGTAGTCAGAGAAGGGCCTCATCTTTCTCTCCGATCACATACGTTCCGAAAAACTCAAACTGCGCTGTTTTCACAGATGCTTTCTTTACTCCAGTAATGTCCAGTAAAAAACCTTCGCAAAGACCCGTCCCCTTTAGTTACTGTTGCTATGTCCGACAAGCTACACCGCGCTCACGCCAAACCATGATCTCACGCAATGAAAAACACATCGCGCAGCAGAGAGGACACTGACAACACGCTGACAGACAAGACAGTCCAGGTTACTTTTGATACTAAACAAAGTCTCAACGTTAAAATTTGGTCATTTTAAAAGAAATTTAGACAATACCGTTTTGTGGCTCTGTAATGTGTCTTGACCATAGACTGTAAAAAATATGGACAAAGCGTCTGTGACGTCACCCATTGACTTTCTGAAGAACGGTTTTGAAGCCGTTTATGGGGGGTATGGGCGGCGCCATCTTGGGAAATCTTGGGAAATCCTAACCCCGCCCACCTTCTGACGCAGCGCGCGTCACTCAGCTCGCTGTGCTTCTCCGGTCATCTGTGTATATTTTAGGCAACGAAATATGTTATAAAACACCATACTAACTCTTTTCGTTTTCATTTAAAGTAATCTTAAACATTATAGCCACACAAATGTGGTTCAGGCAACGCGTATTGATTATATTCACTGCACATAACGTTTGCCTATTTATAAAAAAACAAAATATAAAACACAAACCTGCCTCTTTGCGTTTTAAATATAATATAAAAATGTTAAACATTTTAATATGGTCCAGGCAATATGTGCATTTGTACTAAACAACAGATTTTGCAGTAAACAACATTATAGATCAACTTCGTTGTATTAAAATTTAAAATGACAAAACTCAACCCAGTCTCTTTTTGTTAAATTTCAGTTTTATCAATATTAGCCATTATAAAAGTATAAGTAAAAGGTATAAGAAGCTATACAAATAAAGCAAACAATTCAGTCAAACACACAAAGTCAGCGCTCTAGTCTAACCATAACTTACATCGGTAAAGTTAAATAGCTTGTAAAGTTATGAAACTTCCCCTCAGCCAAAACGATTGGCCAGGGAACAAGTTATAGATTCACAAAACCAAAAATCGCCCGTTAGATATACACTAGACGAATTATATCTCATGTTTAACCACTACAGAGACGCCAGAGTCCGCGGCGAACGACTAGTCGAGGAAAGGCTGCTCCAGGCGGGGTACATCGCGCTGAGCGCCCGGTCATCATCGCTGGATCTCACAACTGGATCAAATTTTCATAAATCTTTAAATAAACCACATATTTGAGCTTTAAACAACTACATTCTCGCCTGAAAAACTCTTAAAACTACATTTCATGATACAGAAACAGTAGTATTATATTTCAAATGTGTTAAAAAATGGCGCTTCTTATGTTGTCATTCTCCAGTTGGCGCAGCCTAAGCTGTCAATCAAAGTTAACCACACCCTTATTTGTCATACATTTTATATCTAAATACTATCTAAACTAACGAGTTAGAAAAAAATTCACCCCCCTCGCCGTTGTCAGGCACTCGGAACCTATCGAAAAATACAATAAAAGTCCATGGGACCAACCTGTAAAAACATGAATTTATGCTGTGAAAACGGACATTTTAACATGGGGGCTATGGAGATTTGCTCCCTTTTGGGACCTTTCCCTAGCGGATTTTCGATGTATTGCAGTTTTTCGCACTTCCGGGTAGGCTTAATTTTTCAGATGAGAATGTTGCCCCTTGGTCTTGACAGATCACTGTGGTGCCGTTAAAGCTGCTCGTGAACCGATCATCTCTTCCTTCTAGTTAATTTATAGCATCAAATAAACATGAATGAACATAAGAAGGAATGTAGTTTTAAGTTAAAACTAACTGCGGAAAGATGTCAGTAGGCTACACTCCGTTTTTTCAAGTTCAAATCCTCCAACGTTGAACTCTCCTGACTGCTTTGTCGGACAAAAAAAAAAATTCTGCGGATTATGATTGGCCATATCGCCTGTCAATCAAACTCCCCGCGAAGGGTCGATTCTCATTGGCTGCCTGCCAATGTGGCAGGTAGATTGACAGTGTTACCCGCCAATTGCAGAATTCACCCGCATTTGGCGTGTGGTCGGGTGTTAATTTCAGGCCCTGGTTGTGTACCTCCAGTATATAGACCTTATGCGCCAGAGAAACGAGGGCTCCGCCATCTTTAGAATATTGTCTTTGAACTTCCGTTTTTGCGGTCGCTCTGTATATTCCTACGGCATTGCTGTCCAGAAGTAATTAGCTTTTGAAGTGGATTTGCTTAATTTAAAGTTAACGAAAGTTGTCATGAGGATTGTAATGTTTAAACCAGATGTTTCAACAAATGTCAGTAGACCGGGAAGATTTTAAAACGAGCCGTTCATTCATAAATACGCAAGATCGCTGTGAAAATAAAACCGGAAGTCAAAAGACAACGAGCGCAGCGCTGAAAAGGGGCGGGGCTACATAAGGTCTATACTAGGGCTAATTTCATACTAAATGCCTTGTGGTATATTTTCATACAATGAGACTGTTCGTGTAAATAAAAGGAACTTTATTATACATACATGTGCATTTAAGTGAATTTATAACATGTTTGTATGTTAACTTTCTAAAATGTGTTATTTAATTTCCATTTATGTTTCCTTTGAGTGCTGTCCTGTTATGTGGGGTAATTTAGCACCATCATCTACATATGTTAAATGCTATATAATGCCCTTGTTAAAGCGTTCGCGCTCAGACGCATGGTGTATGCAGACGGGGAAGCGGAGGAATGAGAGTAGGCCTCCTGTATGTCCCTAATTGTGCCTCACTACTCTGTTTAAGGTGAATACACAACTCCGAGTATCATCACTTCAATCGTGGTGTGGTCGTGTTTCCATGGTGTCCTGTGGTTACCACTTGAAGTCTGCTACAGTGACATGACAAACACTTTTACAGAAACTTCCCCATACAGAAAAAGGAAAAGCTGCTCATCTGGTGTTCGGTAGAATTACTAGAATATGTCTCAATGCAACTTAACGTTTTACTTCAAGTTCACTGCATTAGCTTGAATGATTTTAAATGTGTGTATCTGTTGTACAGCTGTATTCTCCAGTGATCATGGATAAACCAGTCTGCTTGATTGACACTGGGTCAGAAGGGAAGCTGTGTGTGCAGGAGTCAGCACTACAGATCCTGCAGCAGATCCAGGAGCCAGTGGTGGTGGTGGCCGTGGTGGGTCTCTACCGCACCGGGAAGTCCTACCTGATGAATCACCTCGCAGGGAAACAAACAGGTTAGAGCAGGCAGTGCTGGTAGGATCCAGAAGCTTGAGAGAAACAACATGCAGTTACATGCATAAAAGTCTTTGTGTTTTTTTTTTTTTTTTTGGTGTGGCATAATCAGGATTTGCGTTGGGCGGCCCCTTCGAGTCAGGGGCGAAGGGCATCTGGATGTGGTGTGTGTCTCACCCCACTAAAGCAGGAACCACTCTGGTGCTGCTGGACACTGAGGGACTTGGAGATGTGGACAAGGTGACGTAAAAACCAAAGTACTGAAACACAAATTTTTAATTTGCTAAATTACTGGAAAATGCTGTTGCCTTCCAGCTTCAGTCTTTTCTAGTTGAAAATAATCTTTTTGATCCTTTTCAATCTGGTTTTCGCCCTTTGCATAGTACTGAAACTGCACTAGTTAAGGTACTGAATGATCTGCTTCTCTCTGGTGATTCTGGTTCTCTGTATATGCTCCTGCTGCTCGACCTCAGCTCTGCCTTCGATACCGTCTCCCATCAACTACTCATTTCGCGCCTTTAGGATGTGGGTATTTCTGGTGCTGCTCTTTCCTGGTTTTCCTCCTATCTCTCCGACAGACTGTTCTACATTTCACTTCAGAATTTTCGCTCACCTACTGTCCCCCTGAAGCAAGGTGTCCCTCAGGGATCCGTTCTTGGGCCATTATTATTTATAATCTATATAATACCTCTTGGTCTGATCCTCCGTCGTCATGGTTTTAATTATCATTTTTACGCTGATGACATTCAATTATATACTACCTGTACATCAACTTTATCTCTCACAACTGACAAAATCTCTACTTGTGTACATGAAATAAAAGATTGGCTTCATTCAAATTTTCTAAAACTTAACATGGACAAAATTGAGATTATTTTCACTGGACCCTCATCACTCAATAATAAAATTCCTACCAACTTCACCTGTGAGATCGCTGGCTCTCTTATCAAACCATCTAGTACTGTTAAAAATCTTGGTGTAATTTTCGATTCCACTCTATCTTTCCACTCTCACATTAATTCTATCACTAAATTGGCATTCTTTCATCTACGTCGTATCGCTCAGCTCCGTCCCTTTATCAGTATCTCAGATGCTGAAACTGTCATCCATGCATTTGTCACCTCACGTCTTGATTACTGCAATGCACTTTTCATTGGCCTATCAGCTAGCTCCATTTCCAAATTACAATACATTCAAAACTCTGCTGCCAGACTACTCACCCACACCAAGCGTTCTGCACATATTTCCCCAATTCTGCATAATCTTCACTGGCTTCCTGTGGCTTACCGTATCAAATTCAAAATTCTCCTTCTCACTTTTAAGTCTCTGCACGGCCTGGCTCCCCCCTATCTCTGTAACCTGCTTCTCCCCTACACCCCGACTCGCTCTTTACGATCCGCTGATTCTAGCCTTCTCGTCGTCCCTCGGCATCGTCTTGCTTCAATGGGGGGCAGATCATTCAGTGTTGTTGCGCCCAAAATGTGGAACTCTCTCCCCCGATCACTCTGTTCTGTTGACACTATCTCTGAATTCAAATCCATGCTCAAAACTCACCTATTTTCTGAATGTTATAATTCTTAATTTTTTTTTTTTTTTTTTTTTTTCTCAAAGTTAACTGTTTGTATTCTGCTGGCTGCCGCCCCTTCTACCCAATTCTCACTTACTGTACTTGCACTCTCTACTGCCTACTGTTGTTCTGTCTGCTGTCTTTGTCAAGGGCCTTTATTGTTGTTTGTTTATTGTAAAGTGTCCTTGAGCTCTGGAAAGGCGCTATATAAATAAAACTTATTATTATAATTATTATTATTACAACTTAAAGCATCAAATGTCACAAGCAGTTTCAATGGTTCAACAATACTTTAACTTTCAGTTCAGAGATACCCTTATTCAGATAGAATGTCACATTCAGCATGTTGTTGACTTTTGAGAATGAACACATGTATTCAATTAACAGCTTTCTAGTTTGTTGTTAATAGGAGTCAGTGAATGCACTTTCTTAAAAAAAAATGGATTGATGCAACACATTTATTAAAGACTAATTTGTACTGATTTAACGCTATTATAATAGAGCTCCATGATTGTCTTTCTCTTTCTCAGGGAGACTCAAAGCATGACACTAACATCGTCTGTCTGGCTGTGTTACTGAGCAGCACTCTGGTCTACAACAGTCGGGGGACGATTGACAACAGGGCTTTTCAGGAGCTGCAGTATCCTTTTGACAACCTAGACAAATGAGTATTAATACATTGTTGTCACGTAGTTAATCACGACATTGTTGTCAATACAAGTTGATGTCTCTTGCTCCACATTGCCATGTACGGGGGACTGATTTACATCTACTTACCTACATCTACATCTATCTGCTTCCTTTACAGCTAGGCTTTGTGATACTAAAAAGTATTTAAGAAATGGTGTTGAGAGTTTGCTTAGTACTTCATGGAATGACACATTTGTTTTGTTAGACCAGGAATCAATCATTTGTTGCTGTTTGACAGTCACTTCCTGACATGTTTGACATGCCTGAACAAACTGTCAGATATGTTACTGAACTAACAGATTGCATTAAGGTCAAATCATCAGATGAGGATGCAGACGATTCAAGCGAGTTTGTGAAGTTCTTCCCTAGTTTTATCTGGGCTGTGAGGGACTTCACCCTTGAGCTAAAGATCGATGGCAGAGACATAACAGAGAATGAGTACCTAGAGTTTGCTCTGAAGCTCAAACATGGTAATTTAATAATAGTTTAAAATATTATAAGAGCCCCCACAATCACTATCACAATGTGTGACTAGTTTTTGTCAACAGGTTTGTCTTCAGATCTTTTGTATTACTCATAGCTTATATCAATTCATAGCTTATTGAGGTACTTATGGTTTAATAATAATTTAATTTAGAATAGATACAGCATGTGCTTATTTGTTTCAGGCACATCAAGTCAAGTGATGGCGTTCAACTTTCCCAGGGAGTGCATCCGAAATTTCTTCCCTTCCAGGACGTGCTTCACTTTCCCGTCTCCAACCGCCCCAGAGAATATGTATCGTTTGGAGAGCTTGGATCCTGCTGATCTTTCCTCTGAGTTCCTGGAGGTCACAGATCGTTTCTGCAAGTTTGTCTTTCACGAGAGCCATGTGAAGAAGCTGAAGGATGGCACAGTCAATGGCAGAGGTTACTCAAAAATAAGTCTGTTAAGAGTTTGCCTGTACTTACAGATGACTGTCTGTTGTGCAATACCTTTCCCATATCATGTTGTTTGACTTCTTTCCTTTTCTGAAGTTCTGAGTCATTTGGTGAAAATATATGTGGACACCATCTCCAGTGGGGCTGTGCCGTGTCTGGAGAACGCTGTGATCGCCATGTCAATGATTGAGAATGAGTCTGCAGTGAAGGAGGGGCTTCAGGTTTACAAGAGTGGAATGGAGAAGCTGAAGGACTCCTTCCTTCTGGAACTGAAGGATGTGTCCTCAGAACACCAACGTCTCAGCAATATGGCGACACAAACCTTCATGAAGCGTTCCTTCAGGGACACTGACGGGAATTACCTGAAATGTCTAGAGGTAGTCCGAATCTCTTCACAGATTTTCAGTTTCAGTTAATTTAGGATGATGCTGTGAACTGTTGACTGTTGGCAACCAACTGAATAATGCAATCTCTCTTCTTGGTTCTAAATACAAACCCAATAATCAGTGTGATTATTTCACTGTCCTCTTCTGGGGTTCAATGGTATAAAGAGATGTCAGAGTATGCGTAGATGAAATCTACTCTGATACAGTATAAAACTGGGAACTGCTACTTAAATTCTACATGTCATGTTTTTAGGAAAACATTAATAAGCTCTTTGATGGACACCTGTGCCAAAACGAGCACGCTTCAAAGAGACGATGTGAGGATCTCTTGTCATCGCTCTCGGAAACAATGACAGAAAAACTCAAGCAGGGTTTCTATGTCAACCCTGGTGGCTATGATCTCTACTGCAAGGATCGGGAGGACATTGTGAAGAATTATAACAACCAGGCCAATAAAGAAGTCAAGGTCTTGCCCATATTACACTTCTATCCACATACTGCACATTACAGAAAAAATGTTTTTCTATATGTGTCTGTATGTAATAGGCTGAAGAGGTCCTGGAGGAGTTTCTGAAGCAGAAGTCTGTGGAATCAAAAACAATTCTGCAGGCTGACAAAAAACTGACCGAGAAGGAAAAGCAGATTAAGGGTGAGAGTCTTAAGTCTAGGGTTGTGCCAACAGACGATAGTATCGTGTATCGAGAATAGCCAGAGATATCGCCTATGATGATATTATCAAGACGATAATTGGCTTGTTTTCCCATTAATGCATTAAATAATAATAATAGTTATTATTATTAAAAGGCTATTATTATTATTAAATTATTATTAGGGTGGGCCTACAATTAATTTGCCTTCCCTAATTTCATAACGACATAACATAACCACACTTGCGACACAGCCACGCAGGATGGAGGACTCCTCAAGGAAAATGTTTTTTAATACACACACAATAATGTTACTACATTTTACATAAATACTACATATTTAGCTAAAATAATTAATTTAGATCATGTAAATGTTATTCTGTCCTTGCATGGCATCATATAAGTTAGTTTGTTTTTGCACCTCTGACTACTAATTTTACTAGGCCTTTTTTTTTTTTTACTTTTTGTTGACTGCTTTGTGTGTGACTCTTGTGTGAATTATTGAAAAATCGCTGACTGTTTGACAAGAGTTTGGATGAGATAATAGACTAAAAAAAAATTCGGTAAGTTTCTGAAGCCTAAAGTGGGCATAGCCGACCGTCGCCATCTTGGCAGCGCGTCACTCCCGGATAAACAACAATAGGTGGTTTGCAGTCAAGTGATTGTGATGACGCGCGACATTCAAATGGAGGGCAGGAAGTGAAGAGCGGAATGGAGGAAAGTCTGTACTGTACTACTTTAGACGCGATTACAAGAGAAAGATATAGACAAAAAATCTAAACATATGTTGGATGTGATCCTTGCGTTATGAAGAGGAGTGATTTTTCAACTGAATTGAAAGATTTGCCTGTCATCGAGGCTGTCATTCTTTTTTGTCCTGTGGATTAATCCGTCACATTAACCCTAACAACCGTTCAACGCTGCGGCGCTTCTCGACTTTACTTTTACGGCTGTTTACTTTACGTCATTAGGTTAACCACTCTCAAAGGTCCGCCGAAACACCACTAAAGCACTGAAGGCAGCACCCTCAAAACACTTTGTAGGCAGCTTTGCTAACGTTACGCGTTTGTCTTCAGTTACAGGGGTAACTTACAAACTCAAAGAAAAGAAGAAACAATTACTTTGACTTTACAAAGTTCGGAAACTGGTACGTTACACAAACATAGTCACATAAGTTGTATTAACTCACCTTTGATGAAGTGATCACTGCACACAATTCGGCTCCTCCCCACCGCAGACGTAGGTTTGCAAGCCATTTTTCTGGCGTTTTTCGGTCAATTTTTTGCATTTTTCCCCCTTATGAACAACAACTTTTGGTACACGATAAAAACTCCTCATGGCTTGATCGATTTGAGCAACCATAAATGACGCAAAACATTGGCATTTTGAGTTTGTTATAGTGCTTCCTAAATGTTGCAAATCACTTCCTGCCCTCCATCTGCATTTCGCGCCATGGCACCGCAGTAACGTGACGTCATATGCAAACAACCTATTGGCAAATAAGCGGGACGTGGGTGGAGCTGAGGAGCCTGGTGCTGAAACCACCCTTACCTAGCTTGACGCAATCAAGTTGTCTATAGATGGAAGATATGTGGGGTTGATTTTGAACCGATTTGAACCAAGCTTACTATTGAGGTAAATTAACCTGAACCTACACAACAAAACTTGAAATAACTATTTATATGTTATTGATATTAAACAACAAAAGGTTGAAAACGCTGCAGCACTTTCACAGTCTGTTGGATTCTGGAGTGTATAAATAATAAATAAATTATTAGAAATAAAATGAATAAATTAAATTATATTAGAATTTCACTCACCGGTAAAAATGAAGCCCAATCTTCTTGGACGGTTTGTTAATACAATTAACCCCACAGCAAGAAATTATAATTGTGAAATAATCCCGAAAAATCACAAACACGGCAGAGATGCCAAGTTTAGTGGCTGGAATTTATTTATTTTTACAGTCAGACAATGAGCTGAGGTAATGTGACGGCTAACAGACAGCAGACAAACGGCTAATGATGACTAATGACCACAGCAGCGGGAATCCACCTGTCACTCAAAAGTGGACACCCTTAATTATGCAGAAATTTAAGGCTTAATATAATGTAAACGGATGAGTTAGAAAAACAATTCATCCCCCTCACAGTTGTTAGGAAGGGCAAAATTAGCTGTATAGACCAAAGCCACTTTTTGCTCCAGGCTGTACACATGTTTTTTCTGCTGTAAAGTTGGGCATTTTAACATGCGGGAGATGCAGATTTGACTCACTTCTGCAGAGCCAGCCTCAAGCGGCCAGTTGATGAATTGCTGTTTAATTCACTTCCATGTTGGTTTCGAGAGAGAGACAGGGAGGTTGCCGCTTGGATGAGATGCTTCTAAGAGACGAGACCTGAACTAACCCTAACATTTGAAATACTTCAAATCATCTGTGAAAAAATACTCAAGTATCAAACTATCATCAAGTGAAAAATACTGAAGATCTTTTTCTTTTTTTATCCTACAGAAGTGAATCAGCGAAGAAATATGGCGTCTGTTAAAGAGCTGCTTGAGAACGTACTGAGGGATCTAGGAAAAGATGAACTGAAGCGCTTTTTGTGGTACTTGAGGAATCATGAGCTTATTTCAACTTCTGAAATGGAGAACGCAGATGTCTTAAATACAGTGGACACGATGGTGGCACGTTTAGGACCAGAAGAAGCTGTGAAGATCACAGTGAACATCCTGAGGAAGATGAAGCAGAATAATCTGGCTAAAGAGTTGGAGAACAAACACAAGGACGGTTATGTTTAAAAATTAAGTTGAATTGTTTTCTTTCTTTGTAAGGAGTGACTGTTTAGTACTGTGATGGATTCATTGTGAAAAATTAAGGCATTGTTAAACT